>NC_056726.1:1053297284-1053492284 GCF_019279795.1 Protopterus annectens | reverse complement strand
TAGTGGGTGCTGATAGTCATTTTAAAGGAATTAGAAGAAACTGAAAGTAAAACAAACAGCTCTCTAAGCTCATGGCCCATCCTAGAATGATTAAAAGCTTCACCTAACAGTTGTCTGTTTTCCTGCTGAAGCCATAAGCTGGTAAAATGTGCTTTTAATCCATCTTGAGGTAATATAATAAAAAAAGCTATTAGAGTCCAAGGGAGTTGTTTGCTTATTCATAAAAGGTCAAAAATGAAAGTACTTGATCACAGAGAGAGACTAGCACTTGAAGAAAAGCAATATGGGGCTTAACTTAAACCAAAAGCCTTTTAAAGTGACAAGTGCATATTATTACAAAGGTACAAATGCTACAAAGCACTGTTGAGTATGTACATATACACAGCATAGATTTAACAATTCTAAAAGGAAATAAAATAAATTACCACAAAAGTACTATAATATATGCAAAGAAGATGACATCATGAATAAGATAAAAGCAATCGATGTAAACAGTTAATGCAAGCTCATACGTATGTATATTAGGACACACAGCTGCAATAGAAAGTATGACTATTTGTAACAATAAAACTAATAATAATTCAACAGCTAAGAAACTAATAACTAAATAAATAAATATCTTCTTTTTCTTTCGGCTTTTTCCCGGTTAGGGGTCACCTCACCGGATCACCTGTCCACTCATGATTGGCAGTGGAGTTCTACAGTGTTGAGTTGCCAGCCCAGTGCCCAACCTTCCACTGAAGGTACATACACACACGCACTCACACCTAGGGCCAATTTAGTGTCCAATCTACCTACAGCATGTCTTTAGGATGTGGGAGGAAACAGGAGCACCCGGAGGAAACCCACGCGACCACAGGGAGGACATGCAGACTCCACACAGATGGTACCCAAGTCGAGGATCGAACCGGAGAACCTCTTGCTGTGAGGCAGCAATGCTAACCTCTGCACCAGCGTGGCTGCCCACTTAAATAAATAAATATATCTACACAAATTTATTCAGTAAGAAGCTGAACCAGATGTAATAAAGCAGTCGTATGGCAGGATATAAATGGCATGAAACATTTTAAGAATCAGCACACTTATCAAGACTGGTAAATAAGAAATTACATTCATATGTGACAAACATGAATAAGTCTGATGTCAGTCCACAGTTGGTCATTAGCTATGAAGATTAAGTTCAATTGTTAAATAAGACATGACAACAATACTGTTATGGTTAATATACTAAGAGCAGTCCAGGTATTATTTATGAAATTCTAAGGATTCTCTTGTGCTTCATAGAGAAAAACAAGATACAAGAAAAGTTAAAAGTATGAGATTACATGAATCAAATTAAGCCTTAATAAATTCATATTAGTTGCTGATATTATCTAAAGTATAAAATATCACAAATATTGCATATGCAGTAACTTATCCATTAAACAAGAACATTATGAAAGCCTGCAATATGAATATAAACATATCTAAATCCAAGGATGTCAAGAATTCAATTCAAAAGATGAATGTACTATATAAAAGTGTTGTTTATTTTATACATAGAGGTTTCATTGTAAGCCAAAATGTTATTATATAATAACATCTACAGTTTATAGCAATAACAATCTTCTCATTAACCTGACTGGATGTTGAAAGAAGTGAAGTTTCATAAGGCACTGTTGTGTTAACAGGAAATATGAACCTACTTGGTCTGTGTATACATGGGGTTCGCAACTAATACTGACAGTCATCTTAGCTGTATATTAATTCTGGCATAAAGAAACACAAAAAACAAAATGGTTACTTAGAAATATACATATGGGCAAAAGGATATATATGTATACAATGGTTATAAATGAAATAAGACATGCATGGATAATAAAGCGTTGTTTAAATAAAATGTTGATATTATAACAGATACTGTTACACTGAAAACAGATGTTGGTAGAAGGACATAAAATAATGCAGTGAGATAAAATACAAGATGTATATACTAGAACAATGCTGTATTTAAAGTTGGATATACTATTTTATTTAACTACAGACAGTAATATCATATAACAGTATCTGTAATAGTGTTTGATTAAGTATTATACAGTTCAATAGCTGAAGTTTGACAGCACACAAGCAATAAGAATTTGATGCTTTTAGTTATATTTGTTGTTGGGAAGGCTGAGAGAAGATGTTGAACAGGGATAAGAGGGGTCACTTGAATGATAAATCATCGAGGTGATCTATACTGACACACATAAAAATAAGCAAATCAAGAATTAATGGATGACATGCTCCACCTCAGTAAATCTTCCTTCTTTAGAGCCACACTGAGGGACTTGAATCTCAGCACAGAAATAAATAGAACTTGCTGGAGGGACAGGTTCATAACCCAGAGGCTCCCTTCGCTCTGCAATAGAATTCCAGTTCATGTGAGGCAGAGCACCTCACTGAATCTCTTCAAGAAGAATCTCGATAGGGTGATGGGGACTGAGAGTTTGTCCCAGGGATTACTCCCATGTCACTATTAGACAGAGTCAGGGGTGGTGTAAGCCACCAGAGAATCAGGCTAGGCTTATAATTGCCCCAGGGCAGATAGCCTAGTATGAACCTATGAACCTATGAACCTATTCAAGGATGGGATGTTTTCTCCCAAAACGGGAATGATTGGTTGTTTATATTTTGAAAAACACCTTTTATGCAGACAGTTTTATTTGTACCTTTTAAATGGATGTCTATGCAATGCATTTATAGCATATATGAAATGAATGATAAAACGTTTTCAGCAGACATACAAGGTTATGTACACACACAAAAATAGGAAAATAGTTAAATGCAAAGGTATAGTTAGTCCAACTGTAAAATGCATCTATATCAATGTCAATGGCTTAAATAACAGCTGTAAAAGAGGAAGCTTACAAAGATATCTTAAGCTATGTAAATGCAAGTAGTATTTTTACAAGAAACACATCTTATATAGCAAGACATTAATACGATTAATATGCATAATTACACAATACTAGCAAGGTCAGAATATAATAAAAATCAGAGAGGTGTGGCAATATTATGGAGAAAGACTACCTTGATGCCCAAGATCAGAAATACAGTCAATGATAACTCAGGAATGTTTTGTTTAGTGTCATCATTAATAAATGGCTTGGCTTATACCGTTGTAAATAAGTGCTGGATACCTGGGCTGGGTGTCAGAGTAACCAAACAACATTTAGAGAACATAATACAATATTCCAAAGGTAATAAAATAATTGCAGGAGACTTTAACTGTATAATGAAAGAAGAGGACACAAATGCTGGAAACACATGCAGGAAATTTCCACTATCAAAGTTACTTACAGAGTTTACTGACTGATATAATTTAATGGACATTAACACTTATGCTGAACAAGATTCATTGATGTTCATACATTACTCACATAGACATAACACCTTTTCTAGAATAAAGTGTTTATAACAAAAGATCTTACCACAAAAATAAGCAAAGTTAAAACAATCACTTGCCCCTTCTCAGACCATAATATAATAACTTTTGAAATAGATTTTAACTTTAAGAGAACACTTCCAGTCATAAGACCGTATCACCCTATATAGCAAACCTTAAAGAGTTTAAACAATACTATACGGCAGAGATGCAAACATTTCTATATTTAAACCTCACAGATAAGGCAGCAGACATATATACATATATATATATATATATATATATATATATATATATAAAATGCAATAAAAGCATATCTGTATGGGATGGCGGGAGCCTGGTATAAAAATAAACAAAAGCTTTGGAATAAAGAAATGGCAGAACTACAAACTAAAATAGGCAAAATAAAACTAGATATTAATAAAGGCAACCTAGCTACAGAAAAAGAATAAGAAGATCTCAACAAAAAATACTTAGAGATATTGAACCATAAAACAGTGATTAATCTAGAGAAGGTCAAACTATGCGCTTACTCTCTGAATCCAAAAAATCAAAGGAGAATAGCTAACAGGACAAAAAGATTGATAAAGGCAAATCAGATAAAAGAAATATACAATGTAGACAAAAAAAAGTCTCAGACTTAGAAGAAATTCTATAAGCCTTTAGAGTGTATTTTAATAAACGCAATAGTCAAGAAAATAAAGTAGAATCAAGTGAAGCACTTAGAAAATTCCTGAAGGAAAATATAAGTCGAAGACTATTGGATGAACACAGAAAAATAATAGATAAAGATATAACTATGACAGAAATTAAAGCACAAATCAAGAAACTACTATTAAGCAAAGATTCAGGTAATGATAATAGGACACCAGAGATGTTTAAACTACTATCTAATAATGCTTTAAATCTATTACTAAGTGTGTTCACATCAGTTAAAGAAGACAACAAATGCCCTCCTTCTTGGAATTACACTCAAGTATCACCAGTTCTGAAACAAGATAAAAACCTGGATGAGTGTACCTCATGCAGACCCATAAGTTTACTAAATTTAGATTATAAAATATTTATGACAGTTCATGGAAATAGACTAAACAAATATTGCAGTTATTGATAGAGAACAATCAAACAGGATTAATTAAAAACAGAAATACATATTCTGTCCCTTACTGATTTCATAAACAAAACAAAAAAAGAATGTCATTTGCCTAGATATTAACAATGCATTTGATTCTGTGAATTGGGAATACCTTTGGCTTGCATTGCTGGAATATGGTGTTTTGAAAAATTTTACTTCACTAATAAGGTCACTTTATGATAAATCTTTGGTGTAAATAAAAATAGGATCCTGTTTGTCAGAGCCTATTACCATTACAAAAGGTACAAAACAGGCTTGTCCCCTTCCCCTTTGTTATTCACATTAGTAATAGAACCATTAGCAAATTTCATACATGCAAATCCAAACATTCAAGAAATTCAACTAGATACTGACCTTGAGTTAAAGATTCAACTATTTGCAGATGACATTTTACTGACTTTAAAAGAAGATAATAATATATTATAAGAACTATGGAAAGCAACAAAGCAGTTTAAGATTTCTGGGCTATCATTTAATGAAAATAAAAACAATATGTTACTAATAAATATGGACAGAAGTATTAAATAAAAAAATATCATAAATATCTGTCTAAAACTGATACAATCAAATATTTAGGAGTTAACATCACAAATGACATAGATAAAACAGTACAACTAAACTATAAAAAAATTTTAGATAACATCAAAGAACTCATAAGAAATGGAATAAGCTATCTTTTGTCATAGAGTTAAGACTATATATAATCAAAATGATTATATTCCCCAAAAGTTTGCACCTAATACAAGCTTGCTCACAATCTTCACCTACATCATATTTAAAACAATTTGAGGGGTTAATAATGAAATTCTTATGGTATCCTAAAAAACCCAGAGTTGCCCTAAGCCATCATTTTGACAAATGGGAAGAAGGTGGAATAGGCTTACCAGCTTTGGAAGGATATATACAGTCATCAGCTTTAAAAATAGTTTTTTTATAGTTAAACAAAGAATATACTTCCAAATGGAAACTAGTACATGAAAAAGTCTAGTTAAAAATCATTCATGATACAATAAAAAATATATAGAAATAGAACCATTTAGCTTACTTTGGTTATTGAAGGAATATATGGCAACAGGGTAACACAGAAATATAATTTCTAAATACATTATCAATACCCTAAAGTCTTTTTATGCGCTTTGTAAACAAAATCCAGATATAAAAGTATGGTCTTTTTTTCATATTCCCAATAGCATATACACAAAATAATATTATAACTAAAGACTCAGTAGCAGTTAAAACACTTAGCAAGAATGGTCTAATTTACTGACATCAGTTGATAAACACTAATAAATTACTAATGATAGAGCAAATTATTAGTGATTTCAGCCTTGAAAATAACATGTGGTTAACACTGCAGGGATTAAGACAAACAGTTTTAAATCAACAGGCAATAATGCAGATGTCTGTTAGGGAAAAGGTTCCTAAATTCATAGAGAAAATAGATGTTGGAGATGTAAATTACAATCAATAGCCAACTGCCAACACATATTCTATGAATGACATTTACTTAAACAATATTGTGAAAATATTAACTATTTGTTACCTGCATCTTCTTGTGTTCCAAGGCAAAAATATGTAATTTTGTGGACTCCCCTTACTATTGCAAGGAAAAATATTATACAGAACTGGGAAGCTATAACTCCTCCCAATCTTAAACATTTCAAGAACATGGTTATGTCAGTCTCACAGTTAGAATTGAAACCAATCAATGGAAGAACAGAGTGACCTACCTCCTTAAGCATTGCATGGCTGAATGTAAATCAAGTGTTGGAAACAGAAGACTGTAATAAATTATAATCTAATTCAAACACACATTCAAGAAAATAATGTTTTTTCAAGTATAGACATTCTATGTAAATATTTGGTTTTATAATGTTTGTTTTTGGAATTGTTTCTTCACTTTAAACTTTGACTATGTAATTATTTCTTTGATACACATACTGTATATATGTTTATGTTTGTGAAAGTCAATAAAAATGTATTCAGTAAAAAAAATATATAGAAGTGGTATATAGCACTAATAAGGCAGATAAAGGCATTTATATTAGTTCAGTGTTCATCAAAAGGGTTAGTAACATCAAATGGCAATAGTTGAGTCCATCTATAAAGGTTCTTAGTAATGATAACAAAAGACCATTGTAATTATGTTAGAATATTCTTTTGAGGCTATTACACTCATAAGCTGCCTAATCAGTCATTTAAACAGTTAAACAGTGATTATTTCTTTCTTTTGTTGCATAAAAACTTGATACTACACTTGATCTTAGCCAAATACATTTATGTCAAAGATTATGAGGCAACTCTGTTAAAATTGTAAGATAAAACATCTAACTTTTGTTTTTATCATTCACAACTGGTGGGCTAATGGAATGGTTCAACAGAACTTTGATGTCCATACTAGAAAAAGGACTGGAGGTTAATTGGAAAAACAGGTACCAGCTAGTACCCTAGTTAATGCACTCCATGAGGGAGGTTCCTGAAATCTACACATGTCCTACTCCCTTTATGCTACAATATGGTTGATGCCTCATGACTCTATTTGATATAGCTAAGAAAAAGTGAAGAGGTGGAAACGTCTTTCAGAACTGTGTTGAGGCATCATAACAGTTTAAAGCAAAGATTATGTCTAAATTTGTTTATTGTTAGGAAGCATATCGAGAAATCACAGGCCATTCAGCAAGCTGCATTTAACAAGTATTGCGAAACACAGATTTCCATGTACTGGATTGAATTTTGGACCTACTGTAGTCCTTACAAGTGAGAACAAATTCCTTATGAAATCAGCAAAAAGACAAAAATAATAACAATAATAATGGGATGAATTATAAAGTGAGAAAAAAATAATAATAACAATAATAATAATGGGGTGAATTATAAAGTGAGAAAAATAATAATAATAATAATAATGGGGTGAATTATAAAGTGAGAAAAATAATAATAATAACAATAATAATAATGGGGTGAATTATAAAGTGAGAAAAAATAATAACAATAATAATAATGGGGTGAATTATAAAGTGAGAACAAATAATAATAGTAATAATGGGGTGAATTATAAAGTGAGAAAAAATAATAATAACAATAATAATAATGGGGTGAATTATAAAGTGAGAAAAATAATAATAATAATAATAATAATGGGGTGAATTATAAAGTGAGAAAATAATAATAATAATAATAATAATAATGGGGTGAATTATAAAGTGTGAAAAAATAATAATAACAATAATAATAATGGGGTGAATTATAAAGTGAGAAAAAAATAATAATAATAATGGGGTGAATTATAAAGTGAGAAAAAAAAAATAATAATAATAATAATAATAATAATGGGGTGAATTATAAAATGAGAAAAAAATAATAATAATGGGGTGAATTATAACAAGTAAGTGAGAACAAATAATCAGCAAAAGACAAAAATAATAACAATAATAATGGGATGAATTATAAAGTGAGAAAAATAATAATAATAATAATAATAATGGGGTGAAATATAAAGTGAGAACAAAATAATAATAATAATAATGGGGTGAATTATAAAGTGAGGAAAAAATAATAATAATAATAATGGGGTGAATTATAAAGTGAGAAAATAATAATAATAACAATAATAATAATGGAGTGAATTATAAAGTGAGAAAAAAATAATAATAATAATAATAATGGGGTGAATTATAAAGTGAGAAAATAATAATAATAACAATAATAATAATAATGGGGTGAATTATAAAGTGAGAAAAATAATAACAATAATAATAATGGGGTGAATAATAATAATAATAATAATAATGGGGTGAATTATAAAATGAGAAAAAAAATAATAATAATAATGGGGTGAATTATAAAGTGAGAAAAATAATAATAACAATAATAATAATGGGGTGAATTATAAAGTGAGAAAAAATAATAACAATAATAATAATAATGGGGTGAATTATAAAGTGAGAAAAATAATAATAATAATAATAATAATAATGGGGTGAATTATAAAGAGAGAAAAAATAATAACAATAATAATAATAATGGGGTGAATTATAAAGTGAGAAAAAATAATAATAACAATAATAATAATGGAGTGAATTATAAAGTGAGAAAATAATAATAATAATAATAATAATAATAATAATAATAATAATAATAATAATAATGGGGTGAATTATAAAGTGAGAACATAATAATAATAATAATAATAATAATAATAATAATAATGGGGTGAATTATAAAGTGAGAAAAATAATAATAATAATAATAATAATAATGGGGTGAATTATAAAGTGAGAAAAAAAAATAATAATAATAATGGAGTGAATTATAAAGTGAGAAAAGTAGGGAAAAGACATCTCAAAAATAGTGAAAGGACATCTCAAAAGAATCTACTACATAAAAGTATTCGAACCTTAGAAAGAGCCACAAGTTAATGTAGTTCAAATTGGATCCAAGTGGCTAGCTGAGAGCAAAACTGGTGGCTGTTGCCTATTCTCCAAAGTAATACTGCATGAGGAACACAGATATTTTTTCTGACCTATCTGGAAATACCTGCTTGAACACCCATATGTAGAAATGATACCAGGAGAAGTGTATTTAAAATATACAGAATACCAAAGGCCAAGAAATAAGTTATACAGGAGAACACTAGAAAATATAAACATTAGGGATAACAGAGCAGTCAGCTTGTGGGTGGGATAGCCTCATAGTGTTAATACCAAAAGACAGAATGCTTGATTATGAAATTACTTCTTGAAGTTAAATGGTATACTGAAGATCAGTGACTACCCCATAACAGGGCAGATTTATAGTGTAATCCTGGACAAAGCCCATTTCTTCACTACCATAGATTAAACTAATGAATACTGGCAAATTCCTCTATACAATTTTACTCTTTGGTCTCTACTGTGCACAAGACACTTTTCAAAGAGTGATGGAGAGGATCTTAAGATTTCTTCAACTGTATACTGCAGCCTGTCATGGCAATGTCATCCTGTATCAGTAATGTTATTATTCACTCAACAGATTGAGACTCCCACTTCCCAAGGGTTGAGGCAATATTATTTAGACTCCTTAAGGCAAGTTAGACTCACTGTTAATGTTCCCAAATGACTGATGTTTGTACTTCCAGTATGTTATATGACAAAAGTTAATTAAGCCCCACAAAGAAACTCTGGAAACTGTAGAGAAGTCACATATAGTACAATCTAAAAAGCACATCTGTGTCTATTTTGGACTTGCTAGATAATACAGAAAGTTCATTCCAGATTTTGGTATCTTGACCTGTTCACTAACTGACCTCATTAAAGACATTGTCAGGTGTTCCCTGAAAGCTAACCTAGCTTAAAAGAGGTGCAAACAAAGTATTTGTATAGATCCTGCTCTATAGTCCCCTGATTTATTCAAGCTGTTTACCATTTAAATGCAAACTTATGAGACTGGGGCATGGCAATCATTACCCAAAACATTTTCAATAAAGAGTATCCACTCAGTTACTTAAGAAGAAAATTGAACAAGAGAGAAAGCTATAAAATGGGCTCTAGGATATGTTTGGTAGTACTTGCCAGCAGGTAATTCACACTGGCCACAGATCATGTAATGCTCCAGTGGCTTCACCAGGAAAAAGGGCAATACGAAGCTTTGCTGGTGGGGTCTAGCCTTACGTCCATAAGAGGGCAGTCTCTGGGATACATATCTATCTCCAGAATTTCTGTTTAAGCCACAGACAAAATAAGGTCCTTAGACCTTGTATTTCTGGTACTGTTTGACTTACAAATATCCAAGAGATTCAAAAGTGTGGGGTTTGCGGATGCCTTGTATGCTAGGCATAGATCACCCCTCATCAGTTTTTAGGAGACTGAGTTGAGGGAGAGGGCTTTAAGGTGCTCTGCATAACACAGGTTTGTTACGCTTTGTATTCTTTTTCTAGAGAACCTCTAAGATTGCTCTAGTTGCTGCATATGCCTGGTCAAGTACATACTGAAGCGAGCATTGTGTTCTATGACTGGTCTGATAAAGGTGAAATACAGTGGGATAATGACCTCTTTGAACTTAGATGCTATGCCCTTACTTAGTTGTGAAACATAAAAGGAGTTCCTTACCACTGTGACCGTGTGGTAGTCAAAGGTAAGGCTACTGCCTACGTCCATACCTAAATCCCTGACCACTGGGTCAAATCTTAAGGATATATTATCAATGTGTTAATTAGCTGGGATGGTTGCCTTCCTAAAGTGTAGAATTATGTCTTTCTAAGCATTGAGTTTAAGACCATGGCTTTGACACTATTTATTAGAGTTAGACCTTCTTAAAGAAAGCTAGTGTCTGCAGGGGAGCTGATAATAACTCCCAGCTAGCAAACATCTGTAAACATAGTCAGCCATAAACTTTTAGCATTTGCTTCCATTTCAGAGAAATAGATGCCAAAAAGAAGTGGGCCCAGTAGAGAGCCCTGGGGGACTCTGCTAGTGATTTGCCTCTTTGTGGAAGTGGCCTAACCTATTTTAACCTCTTGGGCCCTACCACTGAGGATAATCAGTCAGTGAAATTAGAGTTTATATCTAATTAGTGAGCTTGTCTATAATGCCTGAGTGGGATATTATATCAAAAATCTTGGCTTGATCAAAGTAAGCTGTGTGAACACTCTTGCCTTTATCCAGTGCTTAGGTGACCCTCTCAGAAAGTCCACCAGATTTAACAGGCATGGCCTTCCTTTAACAAAGCCAAACTGTGATGGGTCCAGTGTTTGCAGGTTACCTATGTCCTTATTTAGCATGCGCATGATGATTCTTTCTATGATATTACATATGAAGCTGGTCAGACTTATAGGCCTGCAGTTACCTATATCAGTGGTTGGACCTCCTTTGTGCAGGGGAATGACTGTAGCAAACTTCCATTCCATGGGCACAAAACCTGACAGTAAGCTTCAGTTGAAAAGATTCGAGTAGACCAGGAAGGTCATGCTTCATGCTATTTTTTTAAGCATCCCAGGATGTTATCAGGGCCCATCAATGCAGTGTTTATGGCCTTGGAAAGTGTATTCATGACCTGTTCTTTAGTAATGGTTGAGAGGATTGTGCTATCCAATATTTCCTTTGGACTATGGGGGGAGGCTGGTGAAAAATTTGAGCTGAACTTGTCAGCCAAAAGGTTGACAATGGTCTCTGTTTTTTGGAAGATTAATTTATGCAGATCTTTTGGATTTTCCAATACCATGATGAGAATTGACCACATTCCTAATTCAAACTATGGTGAAATGTGAATGGTGCCATTTACAATAAGTTCTGCGCATAGTTGCATATTTCCCCGGAGGTTATGGATGGAGGTGTGGAAAATGTTTTGGTTGTCCTTTGCCTGAGAAGCTATTTTTTTCTTCAAATTTAGCCATTGAAATATTAATTAACCCTCTTAGCTGCTTATTTATTTAGGTCAAGAGGCTTTTAGTATGTATGGCTTTGCTCTACCTACACTTGGCCAAGATTTTTTTTTTTGAATAATCAATTTATATTGTGATTCTGTGATTCCACCAGGGTGGCTTGTCTTTTGAGTTTGTCTTACTCATAATGCTGGTGGGCACAGCTTGGTCTATAGAGCTATCAATATGTACAGAGATTTTGAAAATAGCTCAGCATATGCTATTGTGTTTACTGGATTTGGAGGTGCTTGGAATTAAGCCAAGGTGTGCTTAGTAGACAGAGGTTGGCCTTGGAATATTTCCTAAAGGTTTTTGGTTTTGCTGGATCCCCAGATTTAATTCTTATTTCAAGCAATACTGTCTTATGGTCAGATCTGATGAGCGAAGGCATTATATTGGGTGAGGAACATTGGCCCCCTCATATTTGTGAGTACAAGGTCAAGGATGTTTCTACCCCTGGTAGGAGAATGGACCAACTATTCCAGGATGTTGGTATTAACAAAGTCCAGGAATCACTGGGCTTGTGTATTAGAAGTGGTGTAGGATTCCCAATCTATAGAAAGGTAGTTGGGATACCCCATTAATACTGTGTTGGTTTGAATGGTGAGGGACTCTAGTACATTGAGATAGGTAGTATGGGCTTCTTGGAACAGGGAAGTTGACAAATAGGGGGTTCCTATTAGAACGACAAAAATGCATTTTGTCGAATGCGTTTTCGTCGATACATAAAGATCGAACAGGCAAAACAGCGAAGAGACTGTTCAGTGAATTCTTTCCCTGGGAAAGAAGTCACTTGACGCTTCATTGCTTTGTAGCGTGGTCTCTTGTCCGGTATAGCTCCCGAGCGTGAATGTGCAACAGTTAATGACCTTAGGGTGAGGGTGTGGGTTAAGGTAAGTGCATATGTATGAAAGTGTTTACTGTTTTATTTTTTTGCATTAGATGTATGGTTGAGTTACGTGTGTATGTGTTTTCAGCTGCTGCTTTTGTTTTGGGGGGGTAGAATTAGGGTTAAGGTAAGTGTGTATGTATTTGGAACTGTTTACGTAAATGTACAAGAGTTACTGACCTTAGGGTTAGGGTGCAGGTTAAGGTAGGTGCATATGTTTTAAAATGTTTACTTTTTTTTCCCCGTTAGATGTATGGCTGAGTTACCTGTATATGTGTTTTCAGTTGTTTACTGTTTTTTTGGGGGGTACAATTAGGGTTAAGGTACGTGTGTATGTGTTTGGAAGTGTTTACTGTTGTTTTTTTTGTTTTGGTTGGAACAGCGATTTCTTTTCCTAGGAAAGAAAGCGGTGTTCTATGGTGTCGACATTTTCAGCTTTCGTTGATAAAGGGTCGATTAAACATCATTCGCTGTTTTAAGCATTCTTTGTTTCAATATAGACCCCAAATAGGTTGCAGTTATATGGTACAGAACCCCCTTTATGGAGAGTTGCACATGTATGAGTTCCAGTGTGTCATACACTTTAACTAGTCTGGATGAGAGGTTTGTTTTAATATAGACTAAGTTTCTTTACCCTTTAGTTTCCTCCTGTGCAGTAGCTGGTTTAAAGGTGTGAAAGGCATTATAACCATTGCATTGCTGGGGTAATGTCTGCATCTTTAAAACATGTTTTCATATGCTACTATATAAATCAAATGACTGTCCATCCTTAACAAATCTACTGTTTTCTGAAAAAGCTCTATAACTTATATCCCAACCTTACAGCTCAGCTGACTGCTTCCTGTACTCTCACATAGTGTTCAAAACCTGGAACTCCATCAAAACCTGAAACTTCATTCGCGTGTCTATATTCATTAAGGATATCCACACCTCCAAGCTAGTTGCTCAGCATAATGCATCTGAGATTATCCAAGTTCAACTAACTCTGGGCAAAACCGCAATCCAGATTGTAGCTTGCTACAGACCCCCCACCATGCCCCAGGATTCCCACGCCTCTTTTCTTGATACACTGGAAAATATTAAGTTACAACCCAACACTCTAATAATGGGTGATTTCAACTACCCTACCATTAACTGGGAAAACTACTCATGTACCAACACTTTTGCTCAACGTTTTCTGGAAATCATCAATTCCACTGCTTTGGATCAACTTATCCACACCCCCACCAGAGGCAGCAATATCCTAGGCTTGGTCATCACCAACATGGGTGACCGGTGTTCAACACCAGAGGTCAGCTCTCGTTGGTCAGATCCGACCACAAGCTAATCACCCTAGACATGCACATTCCGCTCCCACCCCCCATTAGGAAAACAACCGTAACAAATTTCTCCAAAGCCAACTTCACGCTTCTTAAGACACAAGTGGCAAACTTCATGACACCCATGCAGATGGACAATAGAGTTACGACTGCTGAATCCTACACAAATGCACTTTATAAGCACTTACACGAGTGCATGGATCGTGCTATCCCTAACAGAACCAAGATGCTATCCTCCAAAAAAAGGAAGCCAGTTTGGTGGTCTTCTGCCATAAACACTCTCTACAACAGAAGAAAGAAACTGTTGCAAAAAAGAGTAAAATCCCACGAATGGAGGAACTCCCTGGTCAGCCTCAGTAAGAAGCTGAGATCCCTCATAAAATCCTCTAAAGCTAGTTATGAAAACAAAATTGCCACTGATTCTAAAGACAACCACAAAGCATTCTATAGCTATGTCAAAAATCTCAATGGCAACACTCAGATCTGCTCTGAGTTACAGCACAATGACGCTAAATATACAGAACCAACTGATATTGCCAACATCCTGGCAGATAGGTTCAGTGCTAAGTTTACCCCCCTCTCACCCCCTAAAGGGCCCATCTTTATACTGGAAGAATGCAAAGTTCTTGTAATCACAGCTGCACAGATAAAAACTTCACTCTCCAAAGCCAAGAACACAGCACCCATGGGACCTGACAACATCCCAGGCTACCTTCTACATGAACTACAGAATGAACTGGCACCCCACCTAAGTACCATGTTCAATCATAGCCTCACCTCAGGCTTTATGCCCATTGAATGGCGCACCATGACAGTTATCCCACTCCACAAAGGGGGGGCCAAAACAGACCCTGGGAACTACCGCCCCATTAGCCTGGCGAGCATTGTCTGCAAGGCCATGGAATGTATCATCATGGAACTCATAAACAAAGACATTGGAGATCTCCAAACCCTGGACCCCACACAGTTTGGGTTTGTAAAAGGCAGATCATGTCTCCTAAACCTGAAAGACTTCTTTGAATTAGTCACCAAAGCCATAGATGAGGGTATGGTGGTTCACACAGTCTATCTAGATCTCGCCAAGGCGTTTGACACCATCCCCCACTTTGGAATTATAGATAAACTCACTAAACTAGGTATAAATCCCTATATCACAAGATGGGTTGCCAACTGGCTTACTGAAAGAACCCACACTGTGAAAGTAGCAGACTCCAAATCAGACTTCAGGCCAGTGACAAATGGAGTACCACAGGGTTCAGTCCTGGGTCCTCTCCTGTTTTGAATCTACTTCTCTGAAGTACAGGCTAACACAGAAGGTCTTTGGCTAACTAAATTCGAAGATGACTGCAAACTAGGAGCCATAATTGAAACTCCTAACGATTTGGACATCCTACAAAAGGGCATCACTGAGACAGATGCCTGGTGTCAAAGACATGGTCTCAAGCTCAATGCCAAAAAGTGCATTGTCATCTCCTTTGGTAAAAATTCTGTACCCATGAGCTACCACATAGGTGGTAGTCTACTTAACACTGAAAGTGTGATAAGAGACCTTGGGACACAGGTGGACAGTAGTCTCTGCTTTGATAATCACATCACCAAAGTGGTCAGGAAATACTTCTACCTGGTGCACCTCATCACAAAAGGTTTCTCATCCAGAAAAAAATAGGTCATTGTTCCCCTCTACTCATCACTCATTAGACCCATTATAGAGTACAATGCCCCTTTTGGTATGTACCTCACAAAACATCTACAACAACTGGAAAGGCCGCAAAAATACCTCACAAAGAGGATTACTGGCCTCAAACAGATGCCTTACACAGAACGTCTCAAAAAACTCCAGCTTTACTCCGTCACATATCGCCTACTCAGAGGCGATCTCTGCCTAACATACTATGTCAAACCCAGAGCTGTTGGACATGCTCCACTTAAAGAAATCCCAATCCCTCCAAGCTACACACTCTAGGGACCTAAACCTTGTCACCACAATAAACAGAACATGCTGGAGGGATAGATTCCTGTCCCAGAAACTTCCCATATTCTGGAACAGACTACCTATCTATGTCAAACAGAGCTCCTCATTAGCACTCTTCAAGAAAAATCTTGATGATTGGATGGGTAATAGTAAATTCACCCCGGGGATCACTTCTGTGGTTCTGCTTGACAGGGGCACAGGAAAATAATTTTCTTGGGTGGCGAAAGCCAGGGTACATTTTTGGCTAGGCTTGTATAGGCCCTAGGGCCAATAGCCTAGTACCTACCTATGAACCTATGAGCCAAACAGGGCCAAGAACAATCACTAAAGTCTTTCAAGCTTCAACTAAAAATACACCTATTCAGCTCATGGCAATGCAAATGTTGTCCGCCTGATTAAAGCACTCTTCTCTCCTCTAAACACTGTTTTTGTCAAATTTTTTATATCACCTAGAAAATTAACTGCATAAAATTACAACCTACAACCTACAATATGCCTGAATATTCTTTCAATAATGTAATGAACTGTCACTATAAGACTGTGCTTATCTGTATATAATTCCACTGCTGATTTCTTTCTCTCTGTGATCATGTATATACTGTATAAAACTGCCACTTCCCATGCTTGCATATACAGTATCTATGTTAGATGTCATTGTATTTGTCAGTGTTCAATTGTACTGTATTATACTGGAGCTTTTTTCCAGAGGTCCACTGAAAATGGGTCCTGAGATCAGTTAAACTTTCTTGTTAAACAAACACAATAAATAAATCATTCTACAGATGCAATACATAGTTAAAGTGTGTGTGTGTGTGTGTGTGTGTGTGTGTGTGTGTGTGTGTGTGTGTGTGTGTGTGTGTGTGTGTGTGTGTGTGTGTGTGTGTGTGTGTGTGTGTGTGTGGGTGTAATGCCCCAGTAGGGGGCTCTGTCGCGCAGGATCAAAACCTGGTCCTGTAGGTCTAGTAACTAGCAATGAACCAGAGAAGTCATGGTGTAAGGAAAGGACATTGATTGTAATAAACAGGACCATTATCATATGACCCATGTTCCTTATAGGTTCATATGTGCATAGGACAATACTAGGCTATTGGCCTAGAGGCCCTTATAAACCTAACCAAGAATTACACCCATATTCCCACAAAGTCAGCACCTGTTTTCCCTGTCCAGGACACAGGTGGGATCCCAGGGGTATATTTTTTGTTTCCCATCCAGTTGTCCACATTCCTCTTAAAGAGGGTTAATGAGGTACTCTGCTTGACAAGGAGAAGAAGTCTATTCCCCAGATGAGGGAGTCACTGGGGCACAAATCTATCCTGCCAACAAATTCCATTAATGTCACAGACCAGGTTGAGACCTTGTGTGCGTGTTGCGCAAGTGGAGTTTGACTTATGGATATGCAGCAGCTCCATCAAGGCTGAGACTGAGATGGCCTTATATGCCAGACACAAGTCACCTCTGAGTAGTCTGTATGAGACTGAGTAGAGGGACAGGGCTTTTAGCCTATCTGTATAGGATAGGTGTTTGAGAGCCTGTATTTTCTTGGTCAGGAACCACTGTGGTCTCTCCAACTGCTGCATGTGTTGGCAAGGTACTTGAAAGGGGGCAATGTACTCAATGATGGGTCTGATAAGGGAGGAGTACAGGGATGTTATGATCTCCTTGTTCCTGGATGAAATACACTTACTTAAGAGGTGGGCCATGTAGAAAGCCTTCTATACAATGGAGGCAAAGTGGTGGTCAAAAGTCAGGTTGCTATCAATCTGGGTGTCCAAGTCCCTCACAACTGATTGCATGCTTAGTACATTGTTTTTAATGTGATAATTAGTGGGGATGCCATTTTCCCCAAAGTGGATAATGATGCATTTCTTGGCATTCAGTTTGAGGCCATGCTTCTGGTACCAGTCATTAGTTTGGGTAAGGCCCTTCTGGAGGATTTTCACATCACTAGGAGAATTTATGACAGTGCCCAGCTTGCAGTCATCTGCAAACTTGGTCAGCCACAGACCACTGGTTTTGGCTTGCACCTCAGAAAAGTATATGCCAAACAGTAGGGGCCACAAGACTGATTCTTGGGGTATGCAGCTTGTTATGGGTCTACTACTAGAGGTAGCTTCTCCTATTTTGACTGAATGGGTTTTATCAGTGAGCCAGTTAGCTACTCATCTGGTAACATATGGGTTGATGCCTAGCTGGGAGAGTTTATCTATTATGCTCAAGTGGAGAATAGAGTAAAAGGCTTTGGATAGGTCATGGTAGGTGGTGTCCACTGTCTTCTCCTCATCCATGGCTTTGATGTCAGTTTCGAAGAAGGTGATCAAGTTTAACAGGCATGATATCCCTTTGACAAAACCAAACTGTGATGGATAAAGTGTTTGGAGGTTGTCAATGTCCTTTTTAATAAGGTCCATGATAATGCATTCCATGGCCTTGCAGACCAGGCTAGTTAAGCTGATGGGTCTATAACTGCCTGAGTCAGTGGATGCTCCACCTTTGTGTAGAGGGGTGACAGTGGCTGTCCTCCATTCTGCTGGGATGATGGTGGTTGAATAGGGTGCTTAGTTGTGCTGAGAGCTCTTGCCTGAGTTCATGTAGGACACAGCCAGGGATGTTGTCGGGTCCCATGGAGGTCCCATGCATTGCAAGATATCTCAGTTGCAATTTTTCCCTTACCAGCACTTCTGTGTAACGGATGCCCTCCCTTGCAACTACTGTGTTGACTTTGTCCAGCCCTACTCACACCTATATGTACTGTATTCTGATAGTACCCACTCTACCACCTTGACCTCTCTTAAACAGATTCTGACAGCCATGGAAGGACAATTTCCTGTGTTTTTTCCTGCTAATCTGGTTGGTATGGGCATCCTTAGACAGTGTAGCAACTGCCTCATGTACACAGACAACCCTCTTCTTCTACCAACTAGGAACACAGTATATGAGGTTCAGTTACATTAAGAACCTAGAATCCTTGCTGTCTCAATCACAAGCCAGAACATCTGGCATTGAGAAGGTTGTCTGCACAAATACCACAAACACCACACCTCTAACACCACCCACACCTGTACAGTACATTCCTATATATGTGGAGGTTCTCAACAAAAACATACCTAAACAAAAGAGAACTCCAATGCAAAAGCACACATAGATACACGCATCACAATCCACCACACCATGCACCACACATAGTTAGCATACCTATGTCTCACAGCCTCTAAGGCCTAACCACAAACCAACATACTAGTCAAAGGAGACTCTGTTGAGAGATACACAGATGTGCCTCTCACAAGGCTAGACAAGGGGAAAGTCACAGTACGTTGCTTGTCAATTGCTAGAATCCGCCATATCACTAACACACTCAAGTCTCTCAACAACAGATACTTATATGACTCTGTCATAGTCCATGTTGGTGTGAATGACTTGAGACATATCTCTCTCGACTATATGAAGAGAGACAGGATTGAGCTCACTGAATATGTGTCCCAGGCAGGTATGTCCCTAGCCTTAAGCAGCATCCTACTATCACCCAGAATGATGCCTCAATACAAACAGAAAGTGACTGACTTTAACAATTGGCTTAGTTTCTGGTGTCATTCCAAGGGGATCCAGAACCTGACAGCCTGGGAGGACATGACTGACAGATGTTAATGCTTTGCCAGAGATGGCCTTCATCTGTCTCCCCAGGGCTTTAGGCTTCTGGCAAAGGCTCTTGTCTCCCACAAAGTGCCTTTTTAGGCAAAGTCATGATGACAAAATTACCAACGTGAAAAATTCTTCTAAACGAAATTTAAAGGTCATGCTGCTAAATGCTAGGAGTCTTAACATGAAACTGCACTCATTGCAAGCATATCTCACCCTGGAAGATGCTGACATTTGTGCAGACACTGAAACCTGATTCAAAGCTGCAAAGAGCACCCCAGCCTTATCAGGTTACTTGCCCTACCATACTTTCAGACCTCATACAGAGGGCTACAAAGCCAAAGAAGGTAGAGTTTCAATATTTATCAAAGATATACACACACCTCCAGGCTGGTCAAACAGTATGACACACAGGAGACACTCCAGGTGCAGTTAACTGTTGACAAAACACCTATTCAAATCATAGCTTGCTACAGATCCCCAACCATGACTCAGGACACCCACTCCACTTATCTGGACTTACTTGAATCCATCAAGATTCAATCCTCTACCATGATCTTGGGAGACTTTAACTACCCAACCATATAGCAGAATACCTATTCCAGCTCAAACAAAAATGCTGAGAGATTCCTCAGCTTCATCAGTGCTATCAGCTGGTCAAAGCCCCCACAAGAGGTGAAAATCCTGGACCTGGTACTAACCAAAATGAGTAGCCACTGTAGCACCCCTACAGTGTCATCCTCTTTGGTAAGATCCAACCATAAAGCAATCACTTTTGAAGTCATCATCTCCCCTAACCCCCACATGCCAGGGTCAAACAAAAACTTTTCCAAAGCTGACTACAAGCTCCTGAGAGCAGGTATAAGCAATTTCACAGCCACCATCCCTTCAGTTGGGACAAGTACTAATGTCCAAGCCTATACCAAAAAACTATATGAGCACATATATAGCTACATGGACTCAGCAATAGCTGACAGGACCAAATCATCTTCCTCAAGGAAGAGTAAACCTGTCTGGTGGACAGCAGCAATAAACAGACTCTATAATAAAAGGAAAAAATTGCAGTCCAGGTCCAAGAAGGAGCAGGTGCCAAGTTGGAAGCAATACGGTCACTGGTGAAATCCTCTAAGGCAAAATTCGAGTCCAAATTGGCTACATCCACTAACGACAATCACAATGCCTTCTTCTCATACATCCGCAATCTCAAAGGTAACTCCCAAATCTATTTTGAGTTGGTGGTCAGGAATACCACATACACAAACGCCATAGATATAGCCAAACTGCTGGCAGACAATTTCAGTGAAAATGTCACCCCCCTGTCCTCCATCAGTAAATCAGGACCTCCCCAGCTTCTGCCCATCTCCCCTCATCACCAGGGAACAGGTCAGTAATGCCCTCCCAAAGGCAAAAAATACAGCCTCCATGGGACCCTTGGATATGAATCTTGGTTTCATTGTTCTTTTGAATGTTGACAGCATGTTTATTATTTAGCTGTGAATAAACTAGACAGCATGACATCTAGAAATTTAATTTTAATATTTAAGCTCTGAATATATTTTTAATTTAGCTTCTTTTTTGCTAGCATACATGTATGAAATGCACAGTGTTGGGCTACAAAAGGACAGTGCCATTCGTATAGACAGCTAAAACCAAACATAGGATAAGGGACTTAACACAGAAGCTACAAAAGGGGCTATGAGTTGCTAAAGAGCAATTTCCACGAGTACAGGGTTGATTGCTTTAGTCTTTATTTGTCTACTGTGTGACTCACACAAATTACATTGCAAGACAGTACTCCTGGGCTGTCCTTTGTGTTGCTGCACCTTTCACATAGGTGCCAATTAGTACTTCTTTATATGCTATTGGAGTATGAATCCAAGCATGTCACTTTTCTTTTATTGGGTTGCCAGTTGCATTTTCACTAAATGCGAGTTTCAAGGGAAGATAAGTTTACTGTTTGCAATGTGAGTGCTTTGTTCTGTTCAGAAAATGTTTGTGTTTTTTGTATGTAAAGTTTGAAATAAAAGTTTTAAATGAAAGCTCAAATCCGTGACAATTGTGAAAGCAACGAGGAAAACAGCACGCAGCACGCACAGATACACATCTGAACAGGTAAATGGGGAAAGAGTACAGCTACCATCTGTCCCATCATCAGCAGAACACTCACGGGTTGAACTACCTCATCCTAGTGCCTGCTGTGTAAAGCAGTGGGATTAAAAGTCCCACTTTTTAATTGGACCGAAGTGCCATGGAAAAGCCACAAATACTTCAGTTTTTTCCACAGGAATTCTGTTACGTCACCAACCCAGACCTGCAGGCAGAACTATTCCCTGTTAGCTCTGGGAGTTGTAAATTGTGTAGCAATTGGCTGCAGCTCATGCAGGGGGTGGGGATTCAGCCAGGAAGAGCATTACAATGGTTGCAGCTGTAGAATGTTTTTTTTTTTTGTGCTTCTATAGCCACTAATAGAGGACTGAAATTTGTCTTTTCTTTCTTAAACCAGAGACAGTCAGCCATCCAGCCAGCCAGCCATCAAACATGCCATCAAGTAAGCAAGCTAGTCCAGCAGCCGGAGCCACCCAAAGCCAGCCAGCTAGCCCCTCCAGCAGCACCAGGGAAACCAGCCAGCCAGCAAACAACTTCAGCAGGTAAGCCAGTCAACCCAGCAAAGACTGTAATTGTAGTAGTAAGTACAAATAGTATTTTATGGCTCTAGTTTTTTTTAAAATGGGAATATTGTATTTTGTTTCAATTTAACTTTTTAATGTTCAGAGGTAAATGGGGTGCACTGTACAGTATATAAATCTGTGTAGTGGTTATGTTGAAATTTGCAAGTAGTAGTTTTTAAAGGTATACAAAATGTGTGTGTGTGTGTGTGTGTGTGTGTGTGTGTGTGTGTGTTTTGTTTGTTTGTGTTTATGCATGCATGTGTGTGTCTGTAATTTATAATTGTTGTGGTTGTTTTGGGATGATCCTCCCTGCATCTGAGTACATGCAGGTAAGTGTCTGTGTCTGTGTGTGTGTGAAGGCTGGGCACCGGGCTGGCAACTCGACACTGAAATAACCTCACTGACAAGCAATCTGCGGACCAGAGATTCTCAGTAGTGACCCCTAACTGGGAAAAGATGAAAGACATTGCTTTGTTTTTTGTAAGTATTAGTTTTTGAAGGCTAAAATGTGTGTATAGAAGTTTTTTCTTTTTCTGGTGGGGGCAATCTTCATGGATAAATGTAGTGTGATTGTTATATTTCTGTTGTTATTGTGGCTGTTTTATGGTACTTTGCATTTACAGATAGAAATGTTTTGGGACAGTTTGTAGTTTTTAGATGGAAATGTGTGCAGTTTATTTTTTTAAATGCTATCTTTCAGAAGTTAAGATGTACTGCTTTGGGTATGTTTTATAGTCGTTGTATAGTGATTACTTCCAAGAACTACTTTTAAAAGTGAAAATGTGTACGTGTGTATAACTTTTTATTTTTTTGACTAGACATGCTCATATGTAAACATAGTGCATTTGGTATTCTATCATGGATGTTTCAAGATAGTTTGCTTTTATTAGTGGAAACGTGTGAATTTTATTTCTTATGCTGTCTTGAATAAGTTCAAAATGTACTGCATTGATTATGATGAGAATGTGGCCGTGCTGCTGTTACTTGGGTGTGCTCTTTATTGTATTATTCTGCTAGGTAAATTATTGCTATAGGTTTATTTCTTCATAGGTTCATAGGTGTGTACTAGGCTAATGTCCCTGGGGTCTTTACAAGCCTAGCTCATAGAAGTATCCTGACATTGTGACCCCCGTTGTTAGTTCCCAGTGCCTCTATCAAGTAGACCCACCGGAGAGATCCCTGGGGTGAACTTTCTATTTCCCATCCACTCATCAAGATTTCTCTTGAAGATGGCTAGTGAGGTTCTCTGCGTGACATGTATGGGAAGTCTATTCCAGAGCATGGACAGTCTCTGGGTTCTGAACCTGTCCCTCCAGCATGTTCTGTTGATTGTGGTAATGAGGTTGAGGTCCCTGGGACATGTGGTGTGGAGGGATTGGGATTTCTTCAGATGTAGCATTTCTAACAGAGCTGGGTCAGACATGGCTTTGTAAGTCAAGCAGAGATCACCTCTTGGTAGATACGAGTTGAATAAAAAACAAGGAAACTCACTGAAAACACAAACAGAACACCACTGCAGCCAGAACGATGTAAAAGAAAAGAAACCCAATTTATTTAAAGACCAAAACAGCGTTTTCGCTTCCAGAAAGCCAGAAGCTTCATCAGCAGTTGAAAGGATTAAAACCTAATGCATTTAAGACAAAGTAACTGGCGCTTGTTGACGACATCACCACAAGCACCACAAGGTTGCTTAAAGGGGCAACGATGAAACTTAAAAGGGCAACAATAACAATGAGAGCGGGTAAATACAAATACATAGTATGCCCAATACAGTTTCTTCCTTCTGTTGTAGAGTTTATTAATGGCAGGAGATCACCAGACTGGCTTTTTTTTTTTTGGAGGAGACTGTCTTGGTTCTGTTGGGTATGGCTAGTTCCATGCATTTATGTATATGTTCGTACAGTGCATTGGTGTATGATTCGGCAGTCATGCATCTATTTTCCATTGGCATAGGTGCCCTGAAGTTAGCCACTTCTATTTTTAGGAGTCCAAAGTCAGCTTTGGCGAAGTTTATATGGTGGATATCTTTGTGGGGGGTGTGGGTGAGATGTGGATTTCCATGGTGATTAGTTTGTGGTTGGATCTAACCAGGGAGGAACTGACTATTGGTGTAGTGCAACGGTTGCCCATGTTAGTAATAACCAGTTCAAGAATGTTCCTTCCTCTAGTGGAGGTAAGAATGAGCTGGTCCAGGGCATTGGAACTGATGACTTCCAAGAAACGTTGAACTACTGCATTGGTGCTGGAGTAGTTTTCCCTGTTGATGGAGGGGTAGTTGAAGTCTCCTAGTATGAGAATTCTGGGTTGGACCTTGATAGATTCCAGGGTGCTTAGGAACGTAGAGTGAGAGGTTAGGCACATGGTTGGGGACCTATAGCAGGCTATGACCTGGATCGCAGTCTTACCCAATGTTAGTTGTATCTGAAGTATCTCAGATGTATTATGCAGGCTTACTAGTCTGGAGGTGTGCATATCCTTTATAAATATGGAGACACCACACCTTTGGAGCTTCAGGCCATGTTTTGGGGCCATAAGATGTGGAATAAGTTATAGACTGGCAGCGCAGGGGTGCTTTCTGCTGCATTAAACCAGATATTCGTTACAGCACACATGTCGATGTTCTATAGTAATTGGTACAAAAACCTGTTAAAGTGCAAAGTGATTAGGCTATTTGAAGTGCAAGAGAGAGAGAGAGAACTAGCAAGATCTAAGGGAAAAACTGAAGAGCAGACTTTCTGGCACAAGTAATAGTTTCCCTCAGCTCGGTGCCACTGAGCGGAGCTTAAACAAGTGCAAACCCAGGCTTTTAAACCAGAAAGTTGAAAGAAAAAGAAAACTCCAGCTTTACTCCATAGCATATCACCTACTCCAAAGTGATCGCTGTCTAACATATAAAGCTATGTCAAACCCAGAGCTGTTGGACATGCTACACCTAAAGAAATCCCAGTCCCTCCGAGCTACATGCTCTAGGGACCTAAACCTTGTCACCACAATAAACGGGACATGCTGGAGAGATAGATTCCTGTCCGAGAGAGTTCACATACTCTGGAACAGGCTACCCATACTCTGGAACAGGCTACCCATCTATGTCAAGCAAAGTTCTTCATTAGCACTCTTGATGAGTGGATGGGAAATAGGAAATACACCCTGAGGATCACTTCTGTGTCTCTGCTTGACAGTGGCATGGGAAAATAAATTTCTTGGGTGGCATAAGCCAGGAGGACCTTGTTGGCTAGGCTTATGTAGGCCCTTGAGCCGATAGCCTAGTACCTACCTATGAACCTATGGATGGAAAATCTACCCAAATGCTCAATAAACTCCAATTTCTGGGCCAGAAACCACTCCTCTTGTGGTAGATAGGCTACCCAGTGCTTACCACTCCCACTGATAAGCTAGAAGGCTTCCCTCCAGCACAGAAAGGCTTGGGGGCTCAGAAGCTTATAAACAGTCCTGGATAGAGCAAATCTGTATCAGGACTAGACTAGTTACAGGAAAGGTGGGAAACAAGCTTAGAACTTTTTTTATCTTTGTTTGTTATAGAAAAGCAGCTAAAACAGCAGTAAAACAATTCAAATGCAGTGCAAGTTAGCACACTTGAGTGTGTAGCAATATTAAAGCAAATACAGTTTAAATCAAATGCAATTAAATTAAAAAATAACTAAAAATGTACAGAAAACAGTAACTTGTGAAAATATCAAAATGGAGGCACTTAGAGTATCAGAAAACAATGCCAGCAAATATATAAATAATTCAGTCAAGCAAAAATTAAGACAGTGCAGAACTCTGAACAGTTAAAAAGTGCCAAAAAATATAGTTATCAGCTTTATATTTCCAGATTGTTTGAGAAGCACACTCAGTCAGAACACAAGGGGATTCTAGCAATTGTAGATTCTAGCAAAGCGTTTTTCATGTAAAGTGGAAAGGGAGAAAGGAGGAACAGAATATAATTCAAGGTTAAGAAACTAAGTGGGTTGGCCTTCTCAAATGTTCTCTCTGTGTTAGGTAGAATGAGCTAATGACACTAGACTGGGAGGAGTGTCCCAGATCAAATTTACAATAGAGGTGGGCAACTGCAAAGCCACCAAGTATAAGAAGAAGACACCAAAAAGGAGGTAAGGTGGGAAATCATACTACAGCTACTAGCTACTCACAAACAGAAAATACAACTCTCAGTATGAAAAACAGTTTACAGTTAAGTAATTCAGTAAATAATGCAATTACAGTAATGAAACACTAGCAATGAAAAATAAGTTAAAACAGTATAAAACAGTACACAAATGCGGTGAAACATTAAAAAAGCTTTATAACAGTGCAAATTGTAGTAGATTAGCTGTATAGCACAATTATAAACATTAAGAAGTGTAATTCAATGAAATAAATGTAAGAAATAACTTATTCTGCTCTTGAAGACTTGGGGAATTTCTGCTTTGTCCCTGTGATGAATCGCCACTCCACAGCCTGGTAAAAACAAGCAGTCCCCTGCAGACACAGGGTTTAAATACCAGAAAAGATGGAAGAATCTAGAAGCTCGAATTACTAACCAGTCCTGCTAGCCCCTGCTCTTTCAACCAATCACTCATGCTAGAGAAGGCCAGGCATCCCTGTTACTCTCACTAACAGAGAAGACAAGACACTATCAGCAGATGATGGCTGCTAGAAACACAGGAAACAACAAACAAAACAACCAGGCCTGGAAAACAGCAGGCCTCTATCCAGATCATGCCACCTGATTATGACACAGAAACCTCACAAAAAATGCACAGAAAAGCACAGATAGGGCACTCACGAACAGAAAATACAACTCTCAGTATGAAAAAGCAGTTTACAGTTAAGTAATTCAGTAAAAATGAATTTACAGTAATGAAACACTATCTAGCAATGATAAAAACAGTATACAACAGTACACAAATAAAGTGAAACAGTAACAAAAGCTTTATAACAGTGCAAAATGTAGTAGATTAGCTGTATAGCACAATTCTAAGCATTAAGAAGCACAATTCAATGAAATAAATGTAAGAAATAACTTATTCTGCTCTTGGAGTCTTAGGGAATTTCTGCTTTGTCCCAGTGATGAACCACCACTCCACACCCTGGTAAAAACAATCAGAGCCCCCTGCAGACACAGGGTTGCTGTGTTTGGAAATAAATAGGGTCCATGAGGTCTTCTGTCTATTATGAATTATTTTAAACTAGCTGTTTAGTGGCGTCCTGTAAGAAGTACTTATAAAATGGAAAATGTTTGCTTAATTTTATTTATTTATTTTTTTTTGGGGGGGGGGGGCATGTTCAGAAGTTAACACAGTGCATTTGGAATTGCCCTAAGACATGATCGTCCAGATTTAATAAAGCCTACACTAAGTGTACATGATATGTGTTTCAGAAAATTCTTAACACATTTTTTGTGCTTTCTAGTCACTCAGAAAGATTACACTAAGTGTACATGTAGTCTACACTTTGTGGTAACCTTTATGAATCCCTGTCAATAAAGCTGCAAGAATATCAGTAAGAAAACTAAAATTAGGAGGAAGAAGGTGTAAGTTATGTCTGTGTTGTCTTTTCACTTAGAACAGTGTACACTTAGTGTAGGTGTTATTGAATCCTGGGGAGGTCATCTTTGTTTCAGGATAGTTTGCTTTAATAAGCAGAAATGTGTGTGTGTGTGTGGTATGTGTGTGTGTATTTTATTTTTTATGCTGTCTTCAATAAGTTTTAAAATATACTGCTTTAATTATAATGAAAATATGGCTGTGCTGCTGTTGGGCCTGTTCTTCATTTCATCCTTGTGCTGGGTAAATTTGTGCTATAGATTTATTATTTTTTTCTTAATTGCTTTGTTTGGAGGTAAATTAGAGTGGCTTTTTAAGGATGATTTGCAATACGTACTTTAAAGTGAAAGTATGTGTATAACTTTATTTTTTGGAGGGGTGGGAGGCATGTTCAATGGTAAACATAAGACATTTGGTATTCTGCCAGCTGTGTTAATGCCAAGTTTTCTATGGCCAAAATGCCAACGATTACATCATTAACTATGCTACCTTTTGAAATGGTTTGGCTTGTAATGTTAATTCCTTCTGGCTCCATTCGTCACGAATTCGGTGAATCTTTATCGTAGAACTACTTTACAAACTTCTTCATGTTTCAGATGCCAATGTTTTTATGACAGTTTTCAGATGACAATGTTTTTCAAACCAGTTCTGTTGCATGCCAGTGTTTCTAGCCAGTTTTTTGCATGCCAGTGTTTATAGCCATTTCTTTCATGTACCATCATATTATTGCATCTCGCTAACATAGTTTTGATAAATATGTTGTATATCCGGTAAGTACAGAGTAAATAATGGAGAGCTCAGCAGCTTCATCACAGTCTACCGACAAAAAGAGAATATGTGAGTGCAGAATGTTTGGAACATGGAATTCAACTAGCTCAAACAATGCAATGATGTAAAAGCATACTGCAGGTCCTGCAAAAAGGAATTCCTAGTCACCCATTGTGGAAAAAATGATCACATGACATGAGGCAACTGAACTTCATAACGCTGCTATTCTACAGGCAAAATCCAGTCTCCTGATGACAAAGTGGGCAAGGAAAATGCACCTTGGGGACCAGAGCTTACGATGATTGCAGCAGAAGCCTCTGAGGTGTTCCATGCAGTTAAGCACAATATTTCCTATAACAGCCTGGACTCTAAAGTCAAATTGGCCAGCCAGTTGTACAGCAATTCAGACATAAAAAAAACAACTTATGGAAGAACCAAGGCTGAAGCCATTGTTGAACATATCTTGGGACAACAGTCTTTTGGAATGCTTCCAGCATGACTTTCAGAAACCAGGCACTTCATTTACATTATCATCAGATAATTCCAACAAGGAAACTTAGAATTATTTCCACTTGTTGTGAGGTATTTTTCCAAACAAGAAGAGGTGGTGAATGGTCTTTTGAACTTCTATGAAGACCTTGATGTATCTGCCCAGGCTATACCACAACAGATTTTGATCATTATGGAAAGGCACTTCTTGCCCTGGAACAGCATTTCAGCATATGGGGCTGATAATACCAGTGTGAACTATGGGAAGAAATCTGGTGTGTATACCAAATTGCCAAGCCAGAGATGATTTGCCTGTTCCCCATTCAATTGTCAAATTTATCCAAGTTACACTTGAATTGGGTTAGGGAGGAACTCTGCTTCACATGGATTGGGGTCCTTTTCCAGAGAGGGGTAGTCTCTGAGATACATACCTGTCTCTCCAGCATAATTCATGTCACAGGTAAGGTTTAAGTCTTTAGAATGGGTAATTCTGGTGCTGTTTGTTTTGTGGATATGCAGGAGGTCCATCAGAATGGGGTCTGACAATGCCATGTATGCCAAGCATAGATCTTCCCTCAACAGCCTGTAGGAGACAGAATACAGAGATAGGGCCTTGAGGCAGTCTAGATAGGACATTTTACTTATGCCCTGTATTCTTTTATTGAGAAACCTCTGTGGATGTTGCAACTATTGGAATTTCCTGGTTAGGTATATACCCAAGGGGGCATTGTATTCAATGACTGATCTGATGAATGACAAATACAGTGGAACAATGACTTTCATAGACCTAGATGCCATACCTTTGTTTATAACTTGCGCAACATAGAATGATTTCCTCACTATTGTAGACACATGATGGTCAAAGGCTAGAGTACTATCTATTTGTATCCCTAAGTCCCTGACTACTGGGTTAAGTCTAAAGGTGTGTTGTCAATATGATAGTTACCAGGGGTGGATGATTTCCCAAAGGAAACTATTACGTATGTCATGGTATTTAGTTTTAGTCCTTGACTCTGACACCAATTGTCTGTGTCAGCCCTTCCTGGAAAACATTTGTGTTGGTGTGGGATTCAGGACCGGCCTTATGTCAACTGATGCCCTAGGCAAAAGGGCTCCACGGCACTCCCCACTACATCACTCAGTGCCCCCATCCTGGTCTACCTACACCAAATAAATACTGGAAAAGTGCCCCTGCTAGAGCACCGCCCTAGGCGGCCACCTAGTTGGCCTATGCCTAAGGCTGGCTATGGTGGGATTCAATGATCTCTCCTAATTTGCAATCATCTGCAAATTTAGTCATCCAAAGACCATTGACATTGGTTTTGACTTCAGAGAAGCAAATGCCAAAAGGGAGTGGTTCAGGAGTGATCTCTGAGGGATACCACTTGTGACTGGTTTCTTTGTAGAAGTGGACTCCCCAGTTCTAATTTCCAGGGTCCTGTCTGTGAGCCAGTTGGCTATCCACCAGGTGACATATGGGTTTGTACCTAACCTGTTGAGTTTGTCAACAAAGTCCAAGTGTGCTATTGTGTCAAATGCCTTGGCCAGGTCAAGGTAATAAGTGTGAACCATTTTGCCCTCATCCATTGCTTTTGTGACCTGCTGAAAGAAGTCCACCAGGTTGAGTAGGCATGACCTGCCCTTGATGAACCCAAACTGGGTTGGGTCCAGTTTCTGGAGATTTACTGGATCATTATTGATCATTTTCATGATAATTCTTTCCTGGGCCTGTAGTTTACAGGGTCTGTAGATGGCCCACCTTTGTGAAGAGGGGTAATTCTTGCTGTTCTCCATCATGAGGCACTTAGCCTGTTTGGAGGCTACAGTTAAATAGCAATTCCAGAGGACTTGATAGGTCATGCTTCATGCTATTTAAAAGGCATCCTGGGATATTGTCTGGGCCCACTGATGCAGTGTTCTAGGCCTTAGAGAGAGCATTAAGAGTCTGTTCCTTATTGATAGCAAGGGGAGTTAAATTTGATGGTATTTCCTGAGAGAATGTTGTGGGAGAGAGCGAGAGGGGTAAAGTTGGAGCTGAATATGTCAGCAAGTAGGTTTGCTATACTTTATGGCTTATTATAGCTGGCTCCATTTACAATGTACTCTGCACACAACTGTCTATTGCCTTTAAGGTTGCAAACATAACTAAAGATTGTGTCCTTGGCCTGGGAGGCCAAACTTACCTCAAATTTGGCTTTGGTAGACTTTATTTGTCCTCTGAGTTGTTTTTTTTAGTTTGAGAGTGCTTTTATGCTCAAACAGTAACTTTTGATTGTTTGATTAATTAGTTAATTGCTCATATTCAGATCTGATATATATATATATATATATATATATATATATATATATATATATATATATATATACCGTTTTAGCAATTTTTTTTTTTACTCCTTGAAGGCTTTTTACCAAGGCACTACAGTATATTAAAGTTCCTCTGTATCTGTAGCCTGTTGTTTTTTATTTATTTTTGTTTCTTAGTTGTGTTTGTTTGTTGGCTTGTTTTTTTAGTTAGTTCTGTAACTCTTTCTGGTGGCTAAAGCTGCCTCTATTCAACTATTAACATTCTTGTATAGGGTTTCTTTGAACAGTTCTGCATAGGCAGGGTTTGTAGGGCATGAAATTTTGCCAGGTTATCACTTAGAGTAGTTTCTGAATATTCCAGGGTTATCTGAGGATCCAGGTTTTATTTCTACTTCAAAGGAGACCATTTTGTGGTGTGACCTTACCAGGGAAGATATTATACTAGGTGGTGAGCAGACATCTCTCTTATTAGTGAGGACCAGATCCAGTATGGTTGCACCCCTGGTTGGTGTATTGATAATCTGGTTCAGGGAGTTTTTGTTTACAAATCCAGGAATCTCTGTATCTGTACATTTTGTGTCATTTAGGATTCCCAGTTAATAGTAGGGTAATTAAAGTGACCCAGGAATATGGTATTAAATAAATGGTATGGCTTTCCTAGGTCAGAAAGGAGAACATATAGCTTACAAGGAAGTGGTACTGGATTTTGCCTATGGTGATTTTAACATGGAGCAGCTCAAGTGCATTGCCCTGTTTGGCTAGCCTTGAGGTATATGTATATTTATTTTTGATGTAACTCGAGACGCCATCACCTTTATCCCTGTCTGTGTAGTAGCTGGTCTAAATGTGTGAAAGGCATTATTACCTTTCACTGTCGGTGTGTTCTCCGCAGCATTAAATCATGTCTGAGTGACTGCACAGACGTCAGCATTCTCTGGGGGAAGAGAGCTTCTAGGAAGTTGAGTTTTTTGTTTAGACAGTAATACCGTTCGGGCTTTCTTGGTTTTGATTTGCTATGTTTGAAGTACGTTCAGTTTGGCATTGTATATAAAAAAGGCACTATGAGGAAAGAAAATATGTTATCTAATATTCAAAATCCTAGAGGGGAGAGGTGCAGACCATCCCTGGCAAAGCGTGTCATCTTTTTACCATTTACTTCCATGCTGACAAATATTGCACCCACGTAGAAAGACACTAAAAACTAAGCCAATTATTAAAGTCGGTCATCTTTTGTTCATATTGTGGCATCATCCTGGGAGAAGGTAAAATGCTACCCAGTGCTAGAATCATCCTGGCTTAGGGCATATATTCTGAGAGCTCCATGATGTCTCTGTTCATATAGGATAGGAAAGTATGTCTCAGGTCGTTTACAGCCACATGGGCTATAACTGTGTCATACTGGTACTTGTGGCCTAGTGACCTCTGCCCGTGTGTAATGTGGTGGATCCTAGCCCCTGACAAGCAACTGACTGACTTTCTCCTTACTCAGCCTATTGAGATGGACATCAATGTGTCTCACATTTGAGTCTCCAATGACCAGAATGTTGGACTGTGTTGTGGCTTGCCTTATGGGCTTAGAAGTACAGGGGCCATGAGATGTGGCAGTATGTGTTGATGTAGGTGCTGTTTTGAAAGATTGGATTCAGGGCTGTTGAGGGCATTTGTTATGTGTACTTCATCTAGGAGGTCTTTGGGGTTTAGGAAGGTTACATTTAAGTGCCTCAGCATATATGGGTCTATATGTCTGCTTTAAATTGTATGCGATGGGTTCAGTGTGTATACTAATGACAACCTTATTGACATTAGGGGTACTTTTATGTGAGAGCTTTGCCTCAAATAACAATGTGTAAATACATCTTTCACATACCATAGCAATTTGTTTGAGAACTGGTTGTCAGTAAACATAAGGCGATTTCTGCATTGCCTCAGGATTCCCATATCCACAAGATGGTAATGGAGATAGTGTGAAAGTTCATACCCATGGCAACAGACCCTTTTTTATTGATTAGGCAGTTGGAGTGACAGTATAAAGCAATGATGTTGAGTACCTGGCTTGCAACTCTGGGGGCAACACTTGTCACTGCAAAGTAGTTGTCCTGTGTGCAACTAGGTATTAGTAAAATTTCAATTGTGCTTTTACAGGAAAAATGTCACTCAAGGTGACTGTGTCTATACAGGTCACTGCTAAACACTTGAGGGGAAACTAATTAGTAGACCCTAGAAATTTAAAGATAAAGTTTGAAACAAATTAAGCAGTACTTACTGAAAAGAAATAATTAGCTTGTCAAGAATGATGAAAAGAGGGGAGTAGCATGAATGGCTACTGCCTGGATACTACCAGTGCTGGTCTCACCACAGCTTCACTCTGCTGGGATACAATGCAACTTTGCTTCTTCTCTCACCAGAAGCAAAACATTAGCACCAATCCCAAGATGAGAAGCAGGCCACAGCCTATTTGGTGATCCACAGTCTTGTCCCAGATGATGCAGTGGTTGGTAGGCTTGCTGTATCCTTCTCCTGGTAGATGGCTTGAATAGCAAAAAGACCAATCAGGAGAGTCAAGCACAGACACTCCTTGCCCTACCATGAACAGTCAAGAATCAATGCAATCTACTCCCTCTCTCACCAGGAGCAAAATATAGGCACAAATTCCAAGCTCTCCCCTATAAAGGAGTTATTAGGCTATCTGGTGATCAGCAGTCTCCAGGAAATAATGCCTCTGTACTTCTTCTCTCACTAGGAGAATATAGAAGCACTAATCCCAAGATGAATACTGAGAGACAGAATGAGGGCTCTCCAATAACTGGTGGTCTTGCAATAGATGTTGCAGATTTTAAAGTTAAGATGGGAAAAAAAAGGTTAATATCCTAAGCACTGCAGTGTGCACTAAGCAGTTAGATATGAAAGTTGTGGTAACTTGAGAGCCACTAATTTTAAAAGAAGAAGATAGACTGAAAGGGGGTGGGCACTTTGTATTTTTGTTCTATGGAATAAACTGGGATGGCCAATAAATGTAAATAGATGAAGAGGATTTCCAAAATGATAATTTTGTGTTTACTCACAACAGCCAATGAAATGGGAGAGGGGAGGAGAAATATGTGGTCAAATTAACATAAGTGGCAGGCAAATAGAAAGACACAGGATCATAAGACGTTACTAGGATATTGGCCCTGAGGCCCTTAGAAGTTTAGCCAAGAACCTAGCCCATGTTCAGACAAGTCAGCACACAATGCTCCTGTCCAGCAAGGGCACAGGTGAAATCCCAGGGGTGCATTTTCTGTTCCACATCCAGTTATCCTGGTTACATTTAAAAAGGGATAATGAGGTACTCTGCTTGACATGAAGCAGGAGTCTATTTCACAGAAGGATGAGTCTCTGGGATGCAGATCTGTCCTGCTAACATTTTTGTTTGATGTCATAGACCAGGTTGAGGTTGCCCATGTGGGTTACTCAAGTGGAGCTTGACTTGTGGATCTGCAGCAGTCCCATCAAGGCAGGGTCTGAGATTGCTTTGCATGCCAAACAGAGGTCACCTCTGAAGAGACTGTATGAAACTAAGCAGAGGGACAGAGCTTTTAGCCTTTCTGATAATTTTGTGTTTACTCACAACAGCCAATGAAATGGGAGAGGGGAGGAGAGATATGTGGTCAAATTAACATAAGTGGCAGGCAAATAGAAAGACACAGGATCATAAGACGTTACTAGGATATTGGCCCTGAGGCCCTTAGAAGTTTAGCCAAGAACCTAGCCCATGTTCAGACAAGTCAGCACACAATGCTCCTGTCCAGCAAGGGCACAGGTGAAATCCCAGGGGTGCATTTTCTGTTCCACATCCAGTTATCCTGGTTACATTTAAAAAGGGATAATGAGGTACTCTGCTTGACATGAAGCAGGAGTCTATTTCACAGAAGGATGAGTCTCTGGGATGCAAATCTGTCCTGCTAACATTTTTGTTTGATGTCATAGACCAGGTTGAGGTTGCCCATGTGGGTTACTCAAGTGGAGCTTGACTTGTGGATCTGCAGCAGTCCCATCGAGGCAGGGTCTGAGATTGCTTTGCATGCCAAACAGAGGTCACCTCTGAAGAGACTGTATGAAACTAAGCAGAGGGACAGAGCTTTTAGCCTATTTGTGTAGGGTAGACATTTGAGGCCCTGGATTCTCCTGGCAAGAAACCTCTCTGGTCTCTCCAATTGCTGCACGTGCTTTGTGAGGTACATGCCAAAAGGGGCATAATACTCAGTAAGGATCTTATAAGGGAAGACTACAGGGATGATGTGACCTCCTTGTCCCTAGATGAGATACCCTTCATAATGAGGTGGGCCATATAGAAAGGCTTCTGTACATCCAATGCAATATGGTGGGCAAAATTCAGATTGCTATTAACCTGGGTACCCAAGTCCCTCACAACTGATTGTGTGCTTATGACCTTGTTATCAATGTGATAATTTGTGGGGGTGTCCCTCTCTGCAAAGGGGATGATGATGCATTTATTGGCATTCAGTTTGAGGCCATGTTTCTGGTACCAGTTATTTGTTTTGGTGAGACCCTCTTGGAGGATGTCCACATCACTAGGGGAATTGATGACAGTACCCAACTTGTAGTCATCTGCAGTTTTGGTCAGCCATAGCTCACTGATTTTGGCCTGGGCCTCAGAAAAGTATATCCCAAACAACAGAGGCCCCAAGACCAATCCTTGGGGTACGCCACTCATTATGGGTCTACTGCTTGAGGTGGCTTCCCTATTTTGATTAGGTGGGTTCTGCCAGTGAGCCAGATTGCTACCCATCTGGTATCATATGGATTGATGCCTAGTTGAGAGAGTTTATCTATTATACCTGAGTGGGGAATAGTATCAAAAGCATTGTCCAGGTCAAGCTAGGTGGTGTGCACTGTCTTTCCCTCGTCCATGGCTTTGCTGACTGTCTCAAAGAAGCTGACAAAGTTTAACAGGCATATTCTCCCCTTGACTAAATTGTGTGGGATCGAGTGTTTGGAGGTTGCCAATGTCCTTGTTAATGAAGTCCATGACAATCCGTTCCATGGCCTTGTAGATCAGGCTAGTTAGGATGATGGGTCTATAATTTCCTCGATCGGGGGATGCTCCATTTTTGTGCAAAGGGATGACAGTGGCTGTTCTCCACTCAGCCTGGATGAAGCCGATACTCAGGCTTTGGTTGAATAGGGTGCCTATGGTGCTGCAAGTTCCTGCCTGAGTTCATGTAGGATGCAGCATGGGATGTTATCAGGTCCCATGGAGGTTGTATTTTTGCCTTTGAGAGGGCAGTGATGACTTGCTCCCTAGAGATAAAGGATGGGGTCAAGTGCTCGAGATGTCTTTTAAATGGGGAGACAGAGGGGTGAAGTTTTCACTGAACCTGTCTGCCAACAGGTTGGTTATATCTATATGGTGTTTGTGTATGTGGTGTCCTTGACCAACAGTTCTGAGCAGATCTGAGGGTTTCCTTTGAGACTGCAGACATATGTGAAGAAGACCTTATGATTGTCTTTAGTAGATGTGACCAGTTTGGACTCGAGGTTTGTTTTGGGGAACTTCACTAGTGCTCTTATTTGCTTGTTCAGGCTAAGGAGAGATTGCTTCCAAGTAGGCACCTTCTCCTTCTTGGTCCCCGGACAGCAATTTGTTCCTTTTGTTATAGAGTTTATTTATTGCAGATGTCCACCAGAGAGGTTTACTCTTCCTTGAGGAGGAGGATTTTCTCCTGTCGGGTATAAATTAATCCATACAGCTATATAAATGCTTATATAGTACTTTGGTGTAGGTTTGGACATTTGTACCAGTTCCTACCGAGGGGGACAAGGCTATGAAGCTGATTATACCTTCCCTCAGGAGGTTGTAATCAGCTTTAGAGAAGTTGTTTTATTTGACCCTAGCTGGGGGGTGTTGGAGGAGGTGGTGACTTTCGAAAATGTCCGCTTTGTGGTCAGACCTTACCAGGGAGGATGACACTGTAGGGATGCTGCAGTGATTACTCATGTTGGTTAATACCAAGTCAATATTATCACCTCTTGTGGGGTTGTCAACCAGCTGGTCCACGGATTTACATTGATGAAATCAAGGAATCTCTGGGCATTTTTGTTTTGGCATGAGTATTTCTTCCAATCTATGGTTGGATACTTAAAGTGGCCCAGGATCAAGGTAAAGGGTTGAATCCTGATAAATTCAAAGAGGTCCAGATAGGTTGATTGGGCATATTGAGTCAAAGTTGGGGGCCTGCAGCTAGTTATGATTTGAATAAGGGTCTTGTCAATGGTTAACTGCACCGGCAGTGTCTCCTGTACATCATACCATTTGACCAACCCAGAAGTGTGTGTGTCTTTAATATATATTGAAACTCCACCTCCTTTTGCTTTGCTGCTCACAGTTTGGGGTCTGAATGTATGGTAGGATGAGTAACCTGGTATGTCTGTGGTGCTGTCCACAGCTTTGAACCAGGTTTCTTTGACTGCACAAATATTAGTATCTTCCAGGTTTAAGAATGCTTACAATGAGTGCAGTTTCATGTTTAGACTCCTAGCATTTAGCAGCATGACCTTTATTATTTATGTATTTAACATTTGTTTACTGAAAAAGTCTGACTGGACACAGGTCCTTTTTCAGTGGAGGCCTAGGGAGAAAAGCTCCAATTATAAGTAGTAAGAATTACATAATACAATAAACACATACAGTTAATACAATTATAGTAGTAAAGAGAAGCACATTTTTATACAGGTAATAAAAGTTGTGAGTTACAATAGAGCCAGCAGATTGTTATTAAAGGAAGAATGAATACATAAGAGAGATACCTAGGAGAAATAGTTTAGTGGCCAGAATAAATAAAAATACTTTGAGACATTCACAATGCTTATGTACAGAGCTAAATGCTGGGAACATTCTGTTGTCTAGAGGTGGGTAGGTTGACTCATGCATGATTCTGCATGTTTTAGAGAGGTGATGAGAGTTGGAGTTATTTCAATGTATGAATGTTTGTGTGAAGATACAACAGTTGGCAATAATAAAGTGGCCTTTAGTTAATGAAGCTGAATAGTGGTATTTGGTTAGTAGTGCTATGAGTGTGGTTAGCCAGGATGGTTACAAGGGCAAAGCCAAGTGTCAACTAAATGTAATTTTAGTAGAATTTTGGACTGTGTCATAGAGTTATTACTGGTTATAGTGGATGGGCGGTTGTTCTAGGTTTTAGAAGTATAATAGGAGAAATTTGCGTTTTGATGAAATTTTCATGTTGGAAGTTTTGACCTCATGGCATTGCCTAAAAAAGCCACTATGGGGAAGGCAAGAGCCTTTGGCAAAAGCCTGAAGCCTAAGGGAGACAGAAGCAGGCCATATCTGGCAAAGCATTGTGGTCTGTTAATCATGTCTTCCCAGGCTGTCAGGTACTGGATTCCATTGGAATGATACCAGAAACTAAGCCATTTGTTAAAGTCAGGCATTTTCTATTTGTATTGAGGCATCATTCTGGGTGACAGTAGAATGCTGCTTAAGGCTACGGACATACCTGCGTGGGACACATATTCATATCTCTCTTCATATAGTCCAGGGAGGTAGGAGTAAGGTCATTCACACCAACATGGACTATGAGATAGTCAAAACAGTACCTGTTGTTTATTTTATTGTTGACCGGGAAAGTCCAATGATGATGGAGCCTATTTTCAGCAGAGGTCCGGGGTGAAATGCTCCAGATGTATGTCTTTGTTGAGAGACTTGAGTGCAAGTGTGATACAGTGGATTCTGTCACCTGACAAACAACTAACCATGACTTTCTCCTTATCCAGCTTGGTGAGGGGCACATATGTGTGTCTCACAATGGAGTCTCCTATGACTAATATGTTGGGTAGTGGTTAGGACTTAGTGGCTGTGAGACACAGGTGTGTGGACTGTGTGTGGTGTGGTGGGCTGTGGAGTTTGTGTCTGTTTTTGCTTCAGAGGCCTCTTTTGTTTGTGTATATTTTTTTGAGGATCTCTGCATATGTGGATGTGTATTGTGTAGGTGTGGGTGGTGTTTGAGGTGTGGTGTTTGTGTTGACAACCTTCTCGGTGCCAGATATACTGGTTTGTGAGTAAGAGAGTATAGACTCTAGATTCTTAATGTAATTGAATCTGTCACAAATTGTGTCACTTGGTGGTTGTAGTAGAGGGTTGTCTGTGTACATGAGGGAGTTGCTAAACTTACTCAGGATGCCCATATCAACCAGAGTGGCAGGAGAAACCATAGGAAATTGTCCATGCATATTTGTCAGAAGCTGAAGGATAGAGGCCAGAGAGAGAGAGAGAAGGGTGTAAAGGGTGAAATGTCTAAGATGAGTACTACTAGGTGAACTCACAAGTGCTAGTAAGGAAATATTTGCATCTGGAATACCCCACAATGGGTTAAAAACAGTGCAGCTGTGGTGCACAACATGCAAACAAGCTCAAACCAGCTCAAATGTGGGGTTTAAATACCACAAAAAATAGAAGATTTTAGTAACACAAAAATCTAGCCAATCCTGCTAGCCCCTGCTCTCTATCAATCAGCTTGTGCCAGACAAGATCCAGGCAACCCTGATGCTCTAACTAGCACAGAAGACTGGCCCCCTACCAGCACAAGATAGCTGCCAGAAATACAGAAGGCAAAAACAAATAGCTCTGGATGCAGCAAACTTGTATCCAGACTATGCTACTCAATTTAATTGTTAAGAACACAGTAAAACTCACAGAAAAGCACAGATTAACCATTTACAAACAAACACAGAACTCACAGTTGATAAAATACAGTTAACAACAATGGAATGCAGTAAAATACAGTTAAACAGTAATGAATTGCAGTAAATAGCAATGAAATGCAGTTAAACAGTAATGAACTGCAGTAAATAGCAATGAAATACAGTTAAACAGTAATGAAATGCAGTTACTTAATAAATTGCTTTAAAACAGAGCATGCGTGATAAATTAGCTATAAGGCACAGACGAAGAAGATAGGCAAGTGCAAATGTAATAAAATAAGTGAAAATAAATGAAAGAGCACTTAGATTGGTCTTGATACCTCAGGAATTTTGTAAAACATCCCAGAGATAACGCACCTAAGCAGAGCCTGGTTCAAATAAGCCCAAGACAGCTCAAACATGGGGTTTAAATACCACAAAAATGCATTCTAGTAACACAGAAATAGAGCTAATCCTGCTAGCCTCTTCTTTCTTTACCAATCAGATTGTGCCAGACAAGGTGCAGGCAGCCCTGCTTCTCTATCTAGCAGAGAAGATAAGCCACTACCAACACAAGATCTCTGCCAGAAACACAGAAGGCAAACACAAGATAGCTACCAGAAATACAGAAGGCAAAAACAAACCGCTCTGAATGCAGCAAACCTGTATCCAGACTGTGCTACTCAATTTATGGGTTAAGAACACAGTACAACTCACAGAAATGCACATATTAGCCACTTACAGTCAAAACAGAACTCACACTGTGATAAAATAGAGTTAAACAGTAATGAGATGCAGTAAAAAGCAATTAAATACAGTTAAACAGTAATGAAATGCAGTTAATCAGTAAATTGCTTTAAAGCAGTGCAAATGTGATAAATTAGCTATAAGGCACAGATGAACATGATAGGCAAGTGGAAATGCAATAAAATAAGTGAAAATAAATGAAAAAATAAATAAATAAATGGGTTTAAGAACACAACAGCACCAAGGTAGGAGGATAGGAAAATATGTCTGTGACTCAAGAGACACAGCTCTGGTCTCTTTCTTAGTTTTAATATGCAATTAAAAGCAGAATACAAGTAAAACACAGTGTAAAGAAAACAAATCACAATATACAAAATCAAAGAAGGCAATAAAGTAATACAAAATGCAAGAAAACAAAAGCAAGATAACCTTTTCCTCACAGCAAGTTGTGGCAGAGTCTGGGTATGCTTTTTTCTTTAGTTTACAATAAACATACTCAATTATACATATTTAAAATAGTGTGCTTGTGTGTTGTATGTACATTTGTTTAGTTTTCTTGTTTCAGAATAGTCATGGTTAGTGTAATATGCAGAATTTGAGAGTTATTTACCTTTTTAAATAAACATAATTTATGTTTAATATGAGTAGTGTGTTTTTTCTGTAAAGATTACTTACTGTTACAACTGAGTAATTTGTGGTTTTGCAGTAATGATTCACTTTTACTGTTAAAGCTTCATAATTTAAACGATTTGTAAGATTTCAGTATGCTGTAATAACTTCACATTGCTGCACCCATAACTGCATCTCCTTCACCAATCCTGTGGTGATGTCATGGTTGGGGGTGTGGCCAGTGTCATCTTGGCCACACCCCGTATCCCACTTTGGCCAGCTTAAAAGGTGGTAATAATAAGAACCCAAACAGTGAACTGCATCAACCTGCTTTATTACTGAACGAAAATGATGTTAATTAGTTAATTAAGTGATTAGGACAATTGATTGTGTATATATATGAATGGCCTTGTGTTAGTTCTTTGTACTCTGATGATGCCCTGATGTTTGGGTGAAAGCGTTTAGTACTTTTTATTTTTTGTTCAGTAATAAAGCAGGTTGTTGCAGTTCACTGTTTGGGTTCTTATTCTTACTAGTTCACCTTGTGTTAGTTGTTGGCTCCTTATCCACTCAGTGACTGCTTCTGCTAGCTTTGTTTTGAGCGATATTATTTTATTTTATTTTTCCGTATATATTTTTTTGGAATTTAGTTTTTTATTACATTGGGTATTTCCAATTCTTGGCCATTCAAGTTAATTTTTTTTGAATACAGTTCATTTATTTATTGAAAACGTGTATACGACTATAACCTTGGAAATATGGAGCAGTTATTAATACAGCACCTCGAGTTGACTCAGCGACTTTTGAAAGTATTGCAAGAAAGGGGTGAGAAAACTGTTTGTGAAGCAGACACTCTGGTTACTGACTCGCAGGAGCGTTTGCTTACATTACATTCTACTCCTAACACCAGCGCACACAAGCCGCCAGCTAGTAATGGTTTGGAGAGCCTGAGAGGAGGTGACACCAATACAGGAAGTGCAAGGGTTATCGTTGCATCTCCCAGAATGGCTCAGAATGCTAGGGACGGTCGTGGTGAGAGAGGCGAGATTACTACTGATCCTGTTGGTAACTTTGAACATAACTATAAAGATTTGAAGGTTTTTTTGACTGCACCTACCTTTTCCAACGGATTACATTTTAATGTTTGAGACATGGGCAGCCTAAACCAACAATTCAAGGACTTTGAAAGGATTCTTAGAACCTTCAAATCTTTACAGATGGACAACGTATTTTTGGAGAGGTCGTTGGAATTAGGGCAAGTTCCCAAAGGACTTTGTGTATTTAAATTGCCATTTGGCTTCACAGAAGGTACTGTGTGTTTTGATCAGTTACTACAACTATTTGATAAAACAGAGTTGGACTTGATTAAGCTTATTATTCGCAATAACAATTCTAAGCTCACAGTTTTGTCAGAACAACTTGTGTTATTAGATAAAAATATTAAACAGAATTTGCTTTTTGAGCACAACAAGTTCCGTTTAGAACAGATTTTTAAGGACTTGGACAAGTTTACTAGCAGGGGCTTGGATATTAAAAATGATAAATTACAATGTGATTCCCTTGATTATAAGAATAAAAAAGTGTTCTCTCATTTTAAACAGTATAAAAGTATGAAACACATTGATAATATAGGAGACAGAACTGTGTATGACAGAGGTCAGGTTGCTAGGGGTAATAATAATAGTAACAATGAACAACCAGATGCTTATAGAAATGGAAACAACCCTGAGTACTGTGATTCTAATTATGTTGAAGGGCAACTTGATTTTTTAGAGGAACCGACTCTGAGAACGTCAGAGAGGTTACACAACAGGTATGGCCCAGCACAACAGAACACTTATTACAGGAACACAGCACACAAGAACAATGTATGGTACAAATAGGAACTGAAGATCTTAGGGAGATTAACACTTTACATGACTCTCCTGGTAATGAGTTTAATAGTGATGGTGTTGTTACATATTTATTTAACTATACTACTAATATGTCTGATTTTGATATATTTGATGAGAGAGCACACAATTTGACTGAGAACTGCTCTGATATTAATGATGTTCTTATTATTACTGATGGTGGTTTTAGTGTGTATAATTACACTGATATAAAGTTTGGAAATGATTTTTTAGCTCTTTTTAAAAGAGGTTTTAGATTTATTCCTTCTTTTAAACTTGACATTGGTAAAATTTTAATTAATTTAAAATTGTATACTAGATTATTAAACCTTAAAGTATTTTTTGCAAACAATCATTTGGTTGGTCATAGTGGTATAGCACATTTGACATTAAAACGGAGTAGCACATTTATTCCACCAAGCAATCCCATGATCCTTATTTTTGAAAAATTATGTGAGATTCAATTCAGAAAAGCTTTAAAGAAAGAAAATGTAATGACTGAGAACCTTACATCTGCGGAGAAATTTTGCCTTAAAGAAATTGCCACCTCTGATAATTACAGAATTATGAAGCCAGATAAGGGAGGTGGTGTGGTTATCATGACTAACACAGATTACTTTAACAAAATGACAATAATGTTGAATGACACTAGTACATATGAAAAGGTGACAAAATATGAGATGACAAGGGCCTATATGAAAGTAGATTGGTTAATATATGAGTATTTGATGGAAGGTATTATAACTAAAGATGAATATTGCTATTTAAATGTTAAATTCCCCATCACACCAACTATTTTTGGTATCCCCAAGATACACAAAAATATACAAAATCCACCTTTTAGGCCTATTGTGTCTGCAAAAGGGTCTAAAACTGAGGCCCTAGCATCCTTTATTGATGTTAATTGTAAAAACATTCTTGGTAAATTACCACATATTTTAAAAGATTCTTGGCATTGTCTGAATCTTATCAGACAACACAATGTAACGAATATTCCTGATTTAATTATGGCCACAATTGATGTGATTAATTTATTTTCAGTTATTCCTCATAAGCAGGGTTTGGAAATGTTTGAAGCTAGTTTACTAAGCCATAGTGATATGGATGCTAGTAAATGTCGGCTTTTATCTGATTTAATGGAAATTGTGTTGGATAATAATTTTATTTATCTTGATGGAGAGTTTTATAGGCAAAGTACTGGTGTTGCAATGGGTGCCAGATGTGCCCCTATATATGCAAACCTGGTGTTAGCCAAATGGGAAAATGACTTTGTGTTCACATCTATTTATTGGCAGAATATTTATCTCTATCTACGTTACCATGATGACATAATTGTATTTTGGAAAGGTGAAAAATCTGTATTGATTAATTTTATTGAATATCTGGGGACTACATCTGATTTTCTTAAGTTCACAAGTAATATTCAAGATAAGCAATGTGAATTTCTGGATCTTACCTTGTCTATTGATGGTAATGGTTTTCATTCAAACATCTTTAGGAAGAAAACCTACTCTAATTCTTTTTTACATTTTGACAGTTGTCATCCTATGTATCAAAAAAGAAACCTGATCAAAGGACAAATGGTCAGATTATCAAGAATTATTAGTGATGATAGTATATATAAACTTGAAATAGAGATTTTGTCTAAAATGTTTTTGGATCGAGGATATCCAATGAACCTTATTGATACTATCAAAAAGGAAATTTTTATTAATAGGAATATACTATATAAACCTATCATAAGATATGGATTTGACAATCTGTCCAATAGTAGTACGAGTTTGACTAGACATGATTCCTTTATTTTGCCCTTCAACGACACATCACATTTTTTAGCCAACATTATAAAAGACACTTGGACAAGTGTGTTTGATAACAACGCTGAGCTATCTAAGTTGTTGGGAAGTCAGCCCAAAATTACCTTCAGTAGAGGTAGAAATCTGAAGGATATCTATGAGTCTAACAGTTACAGGAATTTATACAAAGTATCTAAAATGAGTAAATGTGGCACTTGTCACACCTGTAAATATATTAATGATGGTCCTTATGTTGCAATACAGGGTTTTAATAAGACTATTCGTTGTCCTGGTTACTGTAACTGCAACACTAAGATGGTCACTTACCTGGCTACTTGTTCCACATGCCCAGCATTTTATGTTGGTAAGACTATTAGGAAGTTAAGGGAACGCATAGTGGAGCATGCTAGGGATATTAAGAAACATAAGACCACCAGCGCATTATATATGCATAGCACCAGATGTTCTAGTTTTAAAAGATTTATATTTTTTGTTATAGGTAGAATACCACACAATATACACAAATGTGGGGATGATAAGATCATGCTTGAGGCTATGGAATATTTATGGCAATTAAGATTGAATGCATGTATGTTACCAGGTATAAATGAAAATATATCCATTTCAAGTATTTTAAAATATAGGTCGCATTTTATATGACCATATTTTAACATTACAAGTTATTATACAGTATTGCATAATTTATATATTTTTTGTACACATATATATATTTTATATTTTATATATATATATTTTTTTTTATATATTTTTTTTCACATATACACATATTTACATATTTATTTATAAACATATATATATATATATATATATATATATATATATATATATATATATTGGTATACTCAATTATACATATTTAAAATAGTGTGCTTGTGTGTTGTATGTACATTTGTTTAGTTTTCTTGTTTCAGAATAGTCATGGTTAGTGTAATATGCAGAATTTGAGAGTTATTTACCTTTTAAATTTTAAACATAATTTTGTACATGTTTAATATGAGTAGTGTGTTTTTTTTTATACACTGTAAAGATTACTTACTGTGATATTATTAAATAAGTAATATGAGGTTTTGCAGTAATGATTCACTTTTACTGTTAAAGCTTCATAATTTAAATGATTTGTAAGATTTCTGTATGCTGTAATAACTTCACATTGCTGCACCCATAACTGCATCTCCTTCACCAATCCTGTGGTGATGTCATGGTTGGGTTCTTATTCACACTAGTTCCCACTTTGGCCAGCTTAAAAGGTGGTAATGCTAGGAAAGAGAGACAAGTAATGGGATATTGGTATAGCTGGTTGGTGCCGGATATATTACCCTACAAAGGGCCCCATTTGTACATGATATCGCTGTGACAATACAGCATTGTTATAGATTCAAGTAGTTTAGACCTTTACTGAGAGATGTTAGAGGGAATAGCTTAATTATTAATAGAGAAGATGTAGGGAGGTAATGAGATGTAGGCATTCTTCAAGCATGCCCCCCCAAACAAGTGTTTGTATGCAGTAATATTTCTGATTTTTGGTTGATTTGGGGTTTGTTGACCAATAGCTGCTGCAGCATTTATATTGTCTTTAATTGTTTATTAATGGCATGAAAGATTGAATTAATTCATTAATAGGTCCGTGTTGTATATTATTATAAACATGTATTTTAGTAGTCTAAACATGATGCATTTTAGTAAGATATTTTGCAATACCTTCTTTACACCCTCTATCAGCTACAATGGCAGTAGCATTTGTCAGGTCATATGTCTGCATTATATGAAGTGCTGACCAGAACAGCATGGTAATCAGCATCCATTATGAGGTCAACCCAAACATAAAACTACTGTTCAATCTCAGCCTTACTACAGGATATGTGCCCAAAGAGTGGTGTACAGCAACAGTGGTCCCTCTCCATAAAGGTGGTGCCTCAACGGATCCTGAAATAAGCCTGACTAGCTTGGTCTGCAAAGCTATGGAAAGGATCATCATGGACCTCATAAATAAAGATATAAACCTGGTTGATTTCTTTGAAACAGTCACCAAGGCCACTGACGAGGGAAGGTGGTCCACATACTGGCATTACAGATAAGCTCACCAGCTTAAATATAAACCCCTATGTCACTAGATGGATTGCAAACTGGCTCAAGGACAGAACCCACATGGTTAGAATTGCTGGAGCCATGTCAGACTCCAAACCAGTTACAAGTGGTGTCCCACAGTCCTGGGACCTTCAGAGGTACAGGCCAACACAGAAGGATGACCAAGTTCGCAGATGACTGCAAAAACAGACAACTGGTGCCAGAGCCATGGCGTGTATAGTTATCCCTTCAAATTACCACATAGGTAGTAATCCATTAAGTACTGAAGAAGTAATTAGGGACCTGGGGACCCAAGTTGATAGCAATCTCTGATTTGACAAGCACGTGGCCAAAGTGGTTAGAAAAGGGATGTACCTTACCAGACACCTGCAGCAACTGGAAAGACCCCAAAACTACCTCACCAAGAGGATCAAAGGGCTCAAATAAGATGCCATATGCCTTAAAGAAACTCCAGCTCTACTCAGTGGCATACCACCTGTTCAGAGGCGATCTGTGCCTGACGATAAAGCCATGTCCAACCCGGAATTAATGGACATGGAGACTTGAACCTCAGCACTGAAATAAATAGGACATGCTGGACGGACAGATTCATAACTTCACTCTGGAATAAAATCCCAGTCCAGGTTAGACAGAGTCCTCATTGACTCTCTTCAAGAGGAATCTTGATGAGTGGATGGGAGATCGATTACCCCTGGTATCACTTCTGTGTCACTGTTAGACAGAGGCACGGCATAGCAAAATAAATTAAATGCCCTAGGGCAGATAGCCTAGTATGAACCTATGAACCTATGTTGCATATTACTGTGATACCTTCTGTTCTACAAGATTAGACTGTAAAGGATCTCTACATTTAGTTACAAGCTATTACTCAGGTAGTTAGCACAGTAGACTAAAGCTATGACTTCTTAATGTTTCTTTGGCAAGGGTACAGTGTTTCAATTTTTCCATCTTCATTTACCTTCACTGTGATATTGAGTAAGTCACTTACCAAGACAGTGGTTTGGAGTACTTGGGAATTTATGCTAGGAAAGGGACTACAAGCCAAGTAACTACAAACCTGCTGTAATTGTTTTCCAGCTATTCTCTATTAAATAGCTGAAATAGATAAGGAAACGTTATGACAAAATCACTGTTACACAAATTTGTAATACAACATAGGCGATTTATTCTAAAAAGCAGCAGGCACTACATTTTTAGATGAAACAATGAAATGCAAAATTGTTTGCCAAATCTGTGTAATAATTTTGAAATAAAATTTTTAAATGAAACTGACCTTATCATTAATAATTCTCTTTAATGTGGAATTATTCAGATGACACTTCTGCAGTGATTGTGCATATAGACAAGGTTACTATTTCTTATATTCTCATTAATACTTTTCTATTTAAACTGTGCTACATATGCCTGGATCTTTTCTTATTACTGGTCCATACATTTTGTTTCATTCATTAGTGAAAAAATTTAAAACACATTTTTAAACAAATATTGCTGTATTAAACAAGAAAGTATAATTTAAAACTCTCTCACTTGCTGAACTGGGCTGGCTAGAACTCCCTCACCTCCTTCAATGGTATCAACTCGCACTCGCCCACAAACTAGTAAACCATCCACTAAAAGTCCCATCCGTCCAGAATCTACTCCAATCCTATTGCACCACCAGACCACTAAGATCTAGCAACAAAAATCACTTACAGGTCTCTAGAGCCAATAACTCTGCTGAAGAAGCACTATTCTCCTGTGCCATAGCCAAATTGTGGAACTCCCTCCCACCCACAATTACCTCTGTACCATTATGCACCCACTTCAAAACTTTACTAAAAGCGCACCTAAAAACATGCTGGCTACGCCCTTGCAACTCCCCCTCTAATATCATCCACCCCGTCCACACACTACCTCTCTTTCCACCTCACTAAGTACCTTGATTATAGCAAGCTCGGATGCACATAAGCCTAATTGCTTATTATACAGCAGGAACTTCTTATTGTAACAATTGTTAATGTTCTGTTATGTACTTCTAGTTGTCTACTGATGTACTATGTTCTTCATCTGTAACTATGTTTGTAATTTTTAATTGCTATGTTGATCAAATTGTTAATTGCTATGTAAATTCAATGTAACTACTGTCTGTAATATTTTAACTGTGGAGCTTTTCTCCCCAGGCCTCTGCTGAAAATGGACCTATGCCCAGTTGGACTCTCCCGGTCAACAAATGTAAATAAAATAAAAACAATCAGGGAGGGGAAACAAAGAACACAGGCATTTATGCATGATTCTAAAAATATGTGCAGGGGTCCTATGGTTTGAAAACAGTCTGTGTCCCAAAGTGCACTTAATTCCCCACTAGACTGATAAATATTCAATGAATGTGAGTTTTAAGGGAAGAATATATTGCTGTTCATGCCAAGTCTGTTTTCAATGTGTTTTATTTAGCAAATGGCCATTAGTGTTTGTGCTCTAAAATTTGAAATAAAAGTTTTTAATTAAATCCATATCTCTATATTCATTGCAAAAATAAGGAAGAAAATAATATGTACAGTGACAGATTTCAGCAGTGTTAATGATAACTGAGGAGAGACAGTCAAGTAATGGGACACTGGAATGGCTGGGGGGGTAGTCCACTACCCTGCCTGGGTGTTAGGGAATAGCTGAGTGTTCTATGTGGCTGTCAGTTCTTAAGAAATTACCTGCTAGTTAAGATAATTAGTCACAAAGGGAGGCAGATGCTTATATAAGCTAAGCCCACAGACAAAATGTAGAAGTGAAGACATTTTGAAGTTGACTGCTTGTGAAGTTTGTTGCAGAGAAGTTTGGATAGATCTCCGGACAAAGAGTCAGAGAGAGTGAGGGGGTGCAACAGTTGTTGAAGAGAGAGTGAGGGGTGCACCAGTTGTTGAAGAGAGAGTGAGGGGGTGCACCAGTTGTTGAAGAGAGAGTGAGGGGTGCACCAGTTGTTGAAGAGAGAGTGAGGGGTGCACCAGTTGTTGAAGAGAGAGTGAGGGGTGCACCAGTTGTTGAAGAGAGAGTGAGGGGTGCACCAGTAGTTCAAGAGAAAGTGAGGGGTGCACCAGTTGTTGAAGAGAGAGTGAGGGGTGCAACAGTTGTTGAAGAGAGAGTGAGGGGTGCACCAGTTGTTGAAGAGAGAGTGAGGGGTGCACCAGTTGTTGAAGAGAGAGTGAGGGGTGCAACAGTTGTTGAAGAGAGAGTGAGGGGTGCACCAGTTGTTGAAGAGAGAGTGAGGGGTGCGCCAGTTGTTGAAGAGTCTGCACCTAGACAGTTTTGGAGCCACAATTCCCTGCCAGATTGGTGGTCAAATTGTATGATGTGAAATTGTCTAAAAGTGCTTGTACCTGAAACCTTAATTTGTACTACTAAATGGTCACTACAAAATGCCTTCTTTACTGCATATACCAACAGTAAGAAACTTTTCTTTATTTAGTAATATTTTCTGTCTAAAAGACTCATTGTATGTTATCTAGAATTTTGCTTAATGTCATAATTTTGCTTGCTATCTCATTTATGTTTTGATGCAGAAAATTGATACTATATATATATTTCATCATTCGGCAAAGACTGTTCTTTGAGTTTTGCCCTGGCTTAATGTAACACTGCTCCTTTACATTTGTGATCTGGTATTTTATTTTCATTTTTCTGCAAGCTTCTATGCTGGGATAAATTTCAATGAAGTGAACATTGAAGTGAAAGAGAATTGTTACTCATTTACATGGCTGCAACCACTTATTAGTCTGAGACCAGAGAAACTGTTACATGTTTTACTTTCCTGCAGCCCATAGCGGCCTTAGACATAGGCCAACTAGGCGCCACTCTAGCAGGGGTGGTTTTCCAGTACTTATTTGCTGTAAGTAGACCAGGATGGGGGCACTGAGTGGTGTGGTGGGGGTAGCTGTAGAACCCTTTTGCCTAGGGCACTAGTTGACCTAAGGCCACTCCTGCTGCAGCCTCTCAATACTATGCAATCCAGAAAGAAAGAGAATGAATACATTTATGCAATTATACTCGCTTTGTAGAATGAGAATAGTAAATACAGTAAAATGAACATTATCTTTAATATACAGACATTAAATAGAGTGGATTGCTCTTGTAAGAGCAAGAAAACATGAAAGAGAACTTCTGTAAGAAGAGAAGCACTGGTGTATAAGAAACCGCACAGTTATTTGCTTTCTATTTCCAGATGTTGTTAGTGTTTCAGTGAGCCTGTGTTCCTCAGCTGAGCTCTTTGTCAGATAAACACTGTTTTATAGAAACTTTAAATTGTTGGCAGCCTCTGTCTGCTCCCATACCTATATCTATATCTGTATCTGCATATATGGGTACATAGAATTCCATTGAACTTACCTTTCATTGACAAAGTTTTTGTGGATGCAACTGATTGCTTAGTTAGATGATCTGAGGGAGTCAGTCAAAGTGTTGAATTTTGAATGTAACTTAAGTGGGGTTTTATACTAATGCCATGAATTTCAGTTATAATGAAAGTTTATGCTTTGGGATTTAGTGTTGTGTGTTGTGTGTGTGTGTGTGTGTATGTGTGTGTGTGTGTGTGTGTGTGTGTGTGTGTGTGTGTGTGTGCGTGTGTGTGTGTGTGTGTGTGTGTGTGTGTGTGTGTGTGTGTGTGTGTGTGTGTGTGTGTGTGTGTGTCTTAGTAGTTCTATCAGAGAAATGACATTTAGTGCCCTATTGTGTAGTGGTCGAGTTAGGGGCAGGGATAGAGGTAGGGATAACACACATAAGTAAGGTGGTATGGGGGTATTCCTCATCATGTCGCTGTTGCCATGTGCATGGACTGTTGAACTGGATGTTTCCTGAGCAATTTGCAAACCACAGATGTTTAATTGCTGTTACCTGTTTTGTGCTTATTGCTGTGACAAAAGTTGGTATGCTTTTACCCACAACCATTGAAGAACCCCTTGGTAGACTCCACAGTGGACACTAATTAAAAAAAGTACTCCAGTCACAATGATAGCTGGTAGGACTTGCCAGTATAATTGTTACCACCATGGGCAATCCTTCCAACAAAAACTAAGTGAGTAGGATGAGGCAACAGTTCTATAAGATGGCGTTTGAAGGCATGCCATGCAAGAGAACTAGGGCAAATCAGAATGGGTCAAAACAATTCTTCCCAGCTGACAGGTAAGCAGTGAAACATAGATGGACATGGAGAGGACTAATTCTACTAAGTATGAAATGTTTAAAAAAGAGCTTTGGTTAGGACTAAATTAATTGAGACCTTTAACGTGGACTAAGATAATTAATGAAGTGCTAGCACATTTCCTGACTGGAATTTTAATCCTGGCAAATTGTTAAGACCCAAGATGCATGGCTGAAAAATATTTGAAAGTTATGTTTAGAACCTGGTAGTAACTATAAAATGAACGTGTTAGAAATTCTAGCAGTAGGCAGGTTTAGTACAGTATTAACAAGTATTATGAGAAAATGAGTATTGCAAATTGACCCAACTGACATATTAGTAACTTTATTGGAACACTTATTTAATAAGACATTATTTAAAATTGAATATTCTGAGAAATATGCAATCGGTTGTGAAACAAAAAATAGCAAATAATGGGCTAACTTCTTTCAGATGTGGAGACAGGGATCACATAACCATACTATGCACCACTAATACTGAACAGAATGCTAGTATTAGAAAAACTAGTATTCATGCTAGAAATGGAACTGTTTCTATGCCATGTTATAAAAATGCAGTTAATGTTCTGGAATCATTAGCATGTTATTGTATTGTGACCAAGTTAGTAAAGTAAATTATATTTCTGAACAGGAAAAAGTATAAGATCTGGTAGGTTCTGGAAACATGCTTACACTTGTCAAATGTCCCTTGGTGTGTGTAGATATATGTATGTATATATATATATATATATATATATATATATATATATATATATATATATATATACATATACATAACGTTAGTAACAAACAAAAGGTGGAGGTGATATGCATCCACAGTGATTGTAAGTACTATTTCCTCACACATGAAGAAATTTATACAGTTCTCAGAAAACGTGGAGGGAGGATGGCATAATGGTTAAGGTGTTTACCTTGCTGACACAAGGTGCAGGGTTTGAGTCTCACATGGGGTAATTAGCCAGTCTTAAAATGGCCCACAATGGCAGTTAGCCTAGTACAAACCTATGAACCTAATGTTACCATCTTGTAGTGGTAAGCCCTGATCAACTAATGATTTATAATAAGAAAACATTTTCCCCATTTTAAGGTACTGTGGAAATGTGGAAGGAACAGACATCCACAGATAGTGTGGCAGGTCGATTCATCTAACAAGGAACCACAAATTAAATGCTTGATGTACCCACCCAATATAAGAACAGGGGAGAGGGCAAGACAGTGACCTTCTTATATTCAGCTAAAATCAAACCCAGGAGAAAGGACTTAACATCTACAAAAGGGGTTAGGATCTGACTGTAGTTAGATGGAAAAATCGGATCACATGTGTTACTGCAACTTGTCTCAGTGATACATCATCTAAAATCTAATGCTATAAGAGATGCCCACATAAAAATTGAAGAGAGAACTGACAAAAATCTCTGAAGTAAAAATCAGCATAAGACAGATGTCCAGACAGGAGCTAAGAAAAAGTGTTATTACTGAAAAACAGATCTCAAAAATAGAAGGGCACTTAAGTGAGGGTCCTCAAGTAAAGAAATTTTAGTGATTACTGAAAGTGAGCTAGGATAAGAAAATGCAGAGTTCTGAACCAATTTCTATCCAAGGGTCCACTAATAAAATCTAGCAATGGGTAGCAGTATATAGTATTAATAGTGGACTATGCTACTACATTTTTAGTAACTGCACAACTACACAAGGCTAAAGCTATCACCAGAGAGCTGGTACTGTTATTTTGCAGGGTTGGTATATCAAAAGAAATCCATGCTGATCCAGAAACTTCCTATATGTCAAGGGTATTTTGCTTTAACATTAAGCAGTTGAAAATATCATTATAAAATCCATACACTGATGATTTACTACAGAAGTTCAATAAAACAATGAAATCTATGCTTACGAAAGTTGTGGACACAAATGTTAAGAAATGGGATCAGTTGATGCCTGCTTGCTGTTTCAGATAATTTGCTTATGACTTTATAATGGCAACATTTGGATAAGGATTGTAGAGCTTTTCTCAAGAGACAGAGAGAGAGACAGACAGACCTAAAGAGGTTTGTATCGTAAAAAGATATGTTGCAGATTGAGTTTGATGAGTTCATAGGTTCCTTGGCTAAGCTCTAGGCTAGTTGCCATTGCAGGCCATTTTATGGGTAACCAGGTTCCATTTTGATGCTTGAATTAGCCTATCCCATTTGGTATTAGACTGACCCTACCCAGCTCATGGTTGATAATAATATGTTACCCCAAGTAAGAATAACTGGGATCATACCATAGATAATTTGGGTCTACTTCACGTTGTCGAAGGCCGACAATATCGAAGCTGATACTGTCAGCACCAGATTAGCGAAAGCAAAAAACACAGAACATTTAAACGGAAATCTCCATAAGGGGAGATTTCCATTTAGTTCAACGTAGTGCGGTCTCATAGTTGGTACATTTAAGCAGGGGGGTGTGGGGGGTGCAGGAGTAAGTTTTTATTTATTTTTGTGTTTAGGCATTTTTTTATCTTTTGATGTTTCAGAATTTGATGATATGGTGTCGACCATATCAGATTTGATATTCTGAAACTTCAATAAGATAATATAGACGTGATAATTTGAGGAAACCCATGCATGGGATAAAGTATTTAGGAGCTTCCTCTATCCATTCGTAGTACACCAGGGTGTCCTGGTGTTCACAGTTTCATAGGTATATAGTAGATTATTACAGTAATGGCGCAAGAGCCCTTGCAAGCCTAGCCAGTTTTACCTAGATTTTACTCAATTTTCAATTCCTAGGGGAAAGAGAACAAGGGCCAGCAAGGAGGGTTCTGACAATTTTTACAGACAGCATCTGTCCATAAGGGACATGGGCACCACCCTTGGAGTGAATTTGTGATTCCCCATCCACTGATCCTGGTTGTGCTTGAAGACGGTCAAGAAGGGCTTTGCTTCATTTGAATAGGAAACCTATCCCAGAGGAGGGGCAATCTCTGGGATTTGAATAGGAAACCTATCCCAGGGGAGGGGCAATCTCTGGGATTTGAATAGGAAACCTATCCCAGAGGAGGGGCAATCTCTGGGATTTGAATAGGAAACCTATCCCAGGGGAGGGGCAATCTCTGGGACACCTATATTTCTCTCCAGCATGTTCTATTCATGTCAGATTATCAGATGTACATCTTTGGAATGGGTAATCCCCATGCAGGTTTGTGAATATGCAACATTTTCATCAGAGCTGGGTCAGAAACTGCTTTGTAAGTCAGGCACAGACCACCTGTCAGTAATTGACAGGAGACTAAATACAGTGATAGAGCTTTTATTTATTTATTTATTTATTTATTCATATTTATTTATTTATTTTATTTACCATTTGTTTACTGGGAAAGTCCAACTGGGACAGAGCCCATTTTCATGGATGCCCAGGGAGAAATGTTCCAAATACATGTCTTTGGAATGTGGGAGGAAACCAGAGCATCAGTAGGAAACGCACACGAATGCAAGGAGAACATAGACACTCTGCACAGAAGGCACCCCAGCTGAGAATCAAGCCAGAGAACCTCTTGTTGTGAGGTGACAACACTAAAAAATGCACTACTGCACTGGCTTTTAATTGGTCTGCATATGACATGTTGGTTATACCCTGTATTTTTTGGTGAGAAACCTCTAAGGATTGTCCAACTGTTGCAGGTGTCTAGTGAGGAACATGCCAAAGGGTTCATTGTGCTCAAATATTGGTCTGGTGAGGGCTGAGTACAGTGGTACTATGATATCCTCAGATCTGGATACCATGCCTTCACTTATAGGCTGTGCCACATAGAATGATTTCCCTACCACCGTGGACACATGATTGACAAAGTTCAGATTACTGTTGATCTGAGTACACAGACCTCTCACCACTGGGTCCAGTCATATGGGGTGCTATCAGTGTTATAATTTATCAAGGGATTTGATTTCTTAAAGGGTATTATTATGCACTTCTTCACATTTAGTTTAAGGCCATCGCTCTGACATCAATCATTAGTCTGCATCAGACCAGTCTGTAGGATATCATCATCATTTGGGGAGAGAGTGGTTATCCCCAACTTGCAGTCATCAGCAAACTTCATCAGTCCAAGGCCATCTACATTTGCTTTGATATCTGAGAAGTATATCCCAAACAGGAGGAGGCCCAGTACTTAGCCGTGTGGTACTCTACCAATGATTGACCTCTTGCTAAATGTGGATTCTACCACTCATGTTTCCTGTGAGTCATTTGGCTATACATCTGGTGACATGGAGGCTTATGCCAAATTTTGTAACTTTATCTAGAATACCCAAGTGGTTATTGTGCCAAATGTCTTGACCAGGTTAAGATAGGTGATATGCACTGTCTTATCTCATCCATGGCCTTGGTAACCTACTCAAAGAAGTCCACCAGACTGAGCAGACAGGACCTGTCTTTGAAGAAGCTGTACTGGGTTGTGTCTACCATCTGATTTCCTGTGTTATCAGGTCCATGATGATCCTTCCCATAGTTTTGCATATGAGGCTAGTCACACTTGTGGCTTGGTAGTGTCCTGGGTCTGTCGATGGTCCCCCCTTGTGCTGATGGATTACTGCTGCTGTCCTCCACTCTACTGAGGCAAAGCCTGTCTGGAGACTGTGGCTAAATAAAGATCTGTGTGGGTCTGCTAGGTCATATTTAAAGCTATTTAATAGGCACCCTGGAATTCTGTCAGGGCCCATTGATGCCATGTTTCTAGTTCTAGACAATGCAGTGATGATCTGCTCTTTTTTGATTACAGGCAAAGGAATGGTAGGGGTTATTTCATTGGGAGTAATCAGACGTGATGAGGGGTGAAATTTGAGCTAAATTTATTGACCAGCAGGATTGCTATTTCTTCTGACTGAGTACAGGTAGTACCATCTAAAGCCAGCTCAGTACATTGTTGTATGTTTCCCTTAAGTTTTTGGACATAACTAACAAATGCTTTTTAGTTATCCTTAGCTTGAGAGGTTATTTTAGTCTTGTTTTTAGCTTTTGAAGGCTTGACTAGCTCCCTGATTTGCCTGTTGAGCCTAATAAAGGATTTTTTTTCTTTGCTGTGCACCCTCCCACTCACTTCTAGACAGGAATTTATTCCTCCTGTTGTTTAGTCTATTTATGTCAGGGTTCCACCTGGGTGACTTGTTCTTCTGGTAAGACCTGGGTTTAGTTTGGTCAGGTGCTGTCATTTCTAAGCAGTTAAATAATTGTACAGGGCATTCTGCATAGGCCCCCATGTATTCAGGGTTAGTGGGAGCATTAAACTTACCTATGATATAACTTAATAGAAGTTGATGTGCCTTTGAAATATTCTTTAGGGTTTTAGGATTTGATTGGGTTCTACCTTTACATTTCTTTGAAAGGAGATTGAATTATGATCTGATCTTACCAATGATGACATTACACTGGAGAGAGCAATGCACCTGCATGTTTGTGAGTATTATGTCAAAGATGTTTGAGCCCCCTAGTTAGAGTGCAGAACAGCTGTTTCAGAGCATTTCCATTGACAAAGTCCAGCAATCTCTGAGTAGTAGGGTAGTAAAACACCCCACGAACAGTGGGTCGGGCTGAATGGTAAGTGATTCTAGTAAATTCTGGTATGTAGAATGGTTTTCATGGTTCATGGCTGAGGACCTGTAGCAAAATATGATATGGTGGGGAATTTTGCCTATAGTCATTTCAACATGGTGTAGCGCAAGCGAGTTGTCCTGCTTGACCAAATTAGATGTGTGATTATACAAACACCCCTTCCTTTGTTTTTTTTCCTTTTCAGTGAGTGGTCTGAATGTGTGATAGACATTGTAGCCTTGCACTGCTGGAGTGCTGAATCACATCTCGGTAACTGCACAGATGCCAGCATTCTCCAGGGCAAAGAGAGCTTCCAGGGAGAGCAATTTCTTGTTAAGACACCTAGCACTGAGCAACAGTACCATCAGCTTGGCATTAGAAGAGTTTGTTATCTAGGTACATCTGCTGGTTTGGCACAGCTTTAAAAATGGCACTATGGGGTGGATAATGCATTGGCCAGTATTTGAAAGCCTAGTAGTGACAGGTGCTCACCATCTCTGGCAAAGCAGCTTGGTCTGTCAATCGTGTCATCCCCAGCTGAAAAATTCTAGATCCTTTTGGAATGACACCAGTAGCTAAGGCAATTATTGAAGTCAGTCATTTTCTAGTTGTATTGTTGTAACATTATTGGGAGGTTAGAATGCTGCTTGATGCAAGGCTCATACCAGCCTGCGACATATATTCAGTGAAGTCCATCATGTCTTTCTTCATATAGTCCACTGATGTACATTTCAGATCATTCACACCCACATGGAATATGATTGAATCATACGAGTCCTTGTGATTGAGTGACCTTAGTGCCTGCATGATCTGGTTAATCCTGGCCCTTGACAAGCAACTGACTGCAACCATCTGTTTATCCACCCTGGTGAAGGGGGGGGGGGTGTTTGTGTGTCTCATGATGGAGTCCTATGACAAAGGTGTTTGAATGTATGGTGTTTCTCCTTAGGGGATTACTTGTAAAGACAGTGCAATGCATGTTTTATGTCTAGTAGTTGGTGTTGACTTGGTCTGCATGTGGTTTCTGATGGCAGTGTGAGGGAGGTCTCTGAAGTCTTGATAAGTTACTTGTGAGTACCTCTGCATAGGTGGGTTTATGGGTTGATACCTCACTTAGTGAGGGAAATTGTGTGTGTGTGTGCTTACAACCTGTTTGCCATTTGATTTGACAGAATGTGACAGTCTCAATTTTCATAGTGTAACTACATGTCTTACATATTGTTTTTGATTGTTTCAGGATTAAATGGTTGATAGCATACAAGAGACAATTGTTACATTACCTCAGGATGCCCATGTGCACCAGGCTGGCTACAGACATAGCAGAAAAGTGCCTCTCCATGGTTTCAGATTTTTTACTATGAGTTTAACCAGGGTGAAGGCTGGGGAGATTTAACTGGACTGGGATGATACCACACGGATGAAGAACAGGTGCTGTACTCAGTGAGAACTGCAGCTATCCATCAAGATGATGTGCTCCTTGCTCAACTCAGATGCTCCTAAAGCAGAAGTGGACTGGGGAAGATTTTCTGTTGCCCCATCCTTGGATCAAAAAGGAGGATGTTTGTTTTATGTGGATGGGGAGTCTGTACCAGACCAGTGGTATCCTTTGTGTGATATACTAGTCCCACCAAACTATTCTGTTGATCTTGCAGAAGAGGTTAAGATCCAGGGACCATGTATTTTTGATAATATTTAACTTCATCATGTACAGTGGATCAATCAAGATTGGGCTGGACGATGCCTTGTAAGAAAGACACTGCAATGTGAGAAACTGCAAGTTATAGTATTCTGGAAGGGCAGTCAGGATAAATGTTCAAGTTTGATGAGGTAGGTTTGTGAGAAACAGAGGAAAAATGTATCCCAATCCATATTCGACAGAGCTCCTCTCTGACCCTCTTCAAGATAAATCTTGATGAGTGGATGGGTAATTGTAAGTTCTACCCTGGGATCACTTCAGGAGCCCTGTTGACAGAGGCCCAGGTTACTAATCTAATGGGGAGGTGAAAGCCATCAGTCTGTGGCTAAGCTTATAAATGCCCATCGGCAGATAGCCTAGTACTTACCTATGAACCTATTTATACAGGACGCTGAGAATATTAACAAAAGCAGTGGATGCTAGCCATGGTGAATGTAAGTATTTGCACTCAATCTAAGAAAATAATGAGGGGCAGTACTGTATTGTCATAATGAAGTGTGGGGGGTTATTTTGTAGTAAACTGAAAAACTATTCTCTGTAAATGTGCCCAGGGCTCATTGTCACTGCTAGTCCTTTAAATAGAAAAATAAAAATAGCTACCTGGAGACTGTTGCGGCCAACAATGACATACAGTCTAATCTTTACAGAGGTACTCCTTAACATTAATTAACACAGGGTACTGACAGCAGTTACCAATTCTGAAGGAGTTTGGTTTGCTCTTAGGTACTTATCAGATTATTTCCTAGGGAATGAAGAACTTAGTGGGTATTTAGGAGAACATATTATCCCTTACATGAAATGACTACGTGTAACAACATCAACACAGCATGCGTTTGAGGCTATTGTACAGGTCAAGCTTGAATGACTGTTTAGCTTATATTATTGTTAAAAACACAAATTAAAGTAAATTACTTAACAAAACACACAGGAAACAGCTCCAATACTAAATAGACACACCGTCAAAAGGTAGAAACAATATAGCAGCAATATACGGTTGTCTAACCATGATCAAGTTGCAGCAGGTCAAAAAAGCTGTTCAAAAGAATCACAACATCTCCAAAGTAAAAATATTTAATCCATGGAACAAAAGGAGTAAGCGCTTTCGTGTAGGGTTACCTACGCTTCCTCAGACATAAAAACTTGTAAAAACTCTCCCTCTTTTAAATAATGCCATGGGCACACCCTGTGCTAACTCTTACGCCAACCTAGTGGTTCTTGGTTGGGAGTTAGAACATGTATTCACACACATTATGTTTAAGAGAGTGAAATTATACAAACGTTTTGTGGATGACATCATAATCATTTGGGAAGGTACACAAACAGATTTTAAGTCATTTTGGTCAGAGGTAGAATCCACTACTACTTTTTTAACATTCACACAAGAGTATTCTACTATGTCCATTCCGTTTTTAGACGTGACACTTAACATCAATGAAAACGGACAGATCACATCAACCCTGTACAGAAAACCAGTTTGGAGGAATTCAATACTCAAATATGAAAGCATGCATCCAAGACATGTTTTCTTTGGTATCGTCAAAAGTCAGTTCATTAGACTGAGAAGGTTATGCAAAGACCATTTGGTGTTAAAGAAAGAAGCTGACTTGATGGAATCTCTATTCAGAGACAGAGGTTACAAACCCAATATGGTTAATGATATTAGAAACATGGTACTGGGCTCAGAAACCAATGTAGCCACATATACTCGACCCTATGTGAATAAAACATTGTTCAAGAAACAACCATTTGACTCACTCAGGTATACTAAATACACCAGTGATATAAAATCAATTCAAGCGGTGGTTACACGCAACTGGAATATGCTAGTACTAGATACTGCAACTAGGGAGATTACAGGTGATAGACCACGGTTCCTTTATAAGAACTGTAACAATTTAAAAATTATCTTATGTAATGATCGACTAACTGGGGCCCATAGTATAAACTGTAATAATATGAAATTGGGAACATACCCCTGTAAAAACTGTAACAGATGTAACTATATCACTTCCACTCAGGATTATTCACATCCTTGCATGGACTATAGGTTTGTTCCCAGATTTTATGCCACCTGCGATACGAAAAATGTTATATATCTTGCTCATTGTTTAAGCTGCACAGCTTTCTATATAGGTCTTACTAAAAGGAAGCTTAGTGATAGAATTTACAACCACCTATATGATATCAGAAAGGGCAATGACAATAATGCCCTGGCTAAGCACTTGATAGAACACCCCACACATTTGTCTTTTCAGTTTCGAGTGTTAGAGATTGTGGCGTTGAATCATAGAGGTGGAGACTCAGCGAGTAGGTTAGCCAAGGCTGAGTTAAATTGGATTCTGAGAATGAGGGCCCATATATACCCAGGCTTAAATAATTTCATCTCCATTAAGCCTATACTATAAATGCACTTGATCACAGGCACTTTGTACATAAACTTTATTATGCCAAGGGTCATATTGTATTAGATGATAGAGTGGTTCAAATGTTATCATCTTTGGACTGATTAGTACCCAGAACTATGTTTTATTATTCTTTGTACAACCATTCCTGCTGATATGAAAATGGCTAAAGATTTATGAAGTTATATCAATATATGGATTTAACTGAGTTGTGTTAATATACAACCATATTCTAACAACATATTTGTATAGTTTTGATTTTTGAGATAACTGTAGGACTTTCGTCATTAACTATGTGTATTTGATAATTGGACACCTATAATGATATGAATATACATAAGCTTTTTATCTTCATTTTTATTTTTATTTTTATGGTTGACACGTCTTGATATAATTCATATACAAGAATTACTGGTTTCTTATATACCCTATGTTAAACACAGTTTAATGTGTATATACATACATACACATTTTAGCATTTATACAGATATTATTGGTATATATGTTAGATGTTATAAAAGGACTTATCATTTACAGCTTATTTTTTATTTTAATAAAGTTATTTGCGTTAAGTTTCACATTGATGATGCAGATGCCCATATATATTCGGGTCCTACTATATGGCATCCCAGTCATAGTCACTCATAAGTGATTATGTATGAATGATTTTTGTTATATATTGGGTTTGCCATATGTCTTATTTAGTATATTAATGTTCTCTGTATATACATTCACTCACATATTGAGCAAATAATTCATCATATGACATATACAATTAATATTATATACCCTTGATTCATGACCAAACGTACAACAACAGTTTTCAACCTAGTCAACTTAGTTTAAGACTTTATAAATTAGCCTACTCATATATATATTTTTTATTAGATGATCAGCATATATTCGTTAGATACACAGGAATTGCTTGGTCTACTAGTGCATGCAAATCGCTTCAGTTAGAATAATTTTTATTATAATATAGGTCTAAATACAGATCTAATAAGGACCTATGAATAACGTTATAACGTTACTATATTAGGCACGTTATATTAAATGAATGTCTTGCAATATATACGTTATTCTGCGTAATGACGACACCTTGCATAGAGGATCACCGATGCCAAGTTTCTACAATCTTTTATGTTTTAGTAAGGACTGAGATTTGCATTTAACAATCAGTGCCACTACACAGTAAGTTTGAGAACAATAGTTAATACGATTATGCGTTAGATGATTTTTTGTAAATTACGGCAATGATAAAGTTTTTGTTTGCAATGTTTATTTTTGCCGACAGTAGGTTTTTAATAACAACATAACCTGCAGTGCTGTAACACAAGGGATCACTCCCCTGATACTTATAGATTGTTTTATATCTAGACATTGAAATCAGGGTTTGTTTTAATCTAGCAGCAACACACCAAACAGCCAATGCCTTTCTTCACTTTATTTTAAGACCTGGTACCTCGGCAGTTCGCCTTCAAGGATCACAATAATTTACTGCACACTATCTGCTTTTGTAGTGCATATCCAAACAATTAAGCAATAATTCAATTAATACAAAAATTCTTTTAAAGTGACCTTGTGAATAACAATGTTAACTTCCCAAATCTCATGAAAAAACATACAAATAACAAAATACAATGCTTTATACATAATTAATAATTCATTCATTAGTAAAAAATTATTATAATAAGACATTATACTTCTATATACATAGATGTTATTTTATTATTTTATTTTAATTAATTATAATTTATTTTTTATTTTTAGTTTATTTTTTGTTTATTTTTTGTTTATTTTTTCTATTTTAATATCTCCATCATGTGCCCAATTCTAAATTTAAACCCTGCGGCCTTAAGGTATTAAACTTAAGGATCATTTTTGTCTCTAATTCTAAAAGTTTATTAGTGATGTTATCACCACTACAAACAAAAGGTCTCCCCAAAACTCCATATCTTAAACTTTCACTACTGCCATTATGAATATCCAAAAAATGTTTGGCTACCGGACTAAGTAAATTTGAATTCCGAATGTCTCTCAGATGTTCCAAAATTCTAACTCTGACCAGTATTTTATGCAGTAAATTATTGTGATCCTTGAAGGTGAACTGCCGAGGTACCAGGTCTTAAAATAAAGTGAAGAAAGGCATTGGCTGTTTGGTGTGTTGCTGCTATTAATTTTATGTTGCTGTTGCTGTGTTTTTGTTTTAATCTAGTTTGAATACAAGTTTTATACAATGAAAAAAGGAGTGCTTTGAAATGTCAACGCTACAATATTATAGTTGACGATTTCTATACAGTTGGTTTGTATGCATTTTAGCGTTTGCTTTTGATACAACCCATGAACTGATGACTTATTTGTTTGTTTTTAACGTTTCTTATAAATATTCTAACAGTAAATGATCCTGGATATGTTTTATGCAACAAGTTTTGTATTTATCATAAGCTATGAATGAGTTTAACCCATGTTCAGGATGATGTTGACACAGTGATAGCAACAGTTGTCAAGATTTTTGAAAATTTGAATAATTGATGATTTGATCATTGAATGATTGCCTTGTTAATTGATGTACTCTTCCCGCCTTGTTTTATTTAAAAGAGGGAGAGTTTTTACAAGTTTTTATGTCTGAGGAAGCGTAGGTAACCCTACGCGAAAGCGCTTACTCCTTTTGTTCCATGGATTAAATATTTTTTTACTTTGGAGACGTTGTAAGTGATTCTTTTGAACAGTTTTTTTGACCTGCTGCAACTTGATCGTGGTTAGACAACCGTATATTGCTGCTAAATTACTTAACAGTTCAGTGATTCAGAATTAATATGTGAGTACAAGGTAAAACACATATATTGTTTTGGTAAGGCTACTTATTAAAGCTCAAAGACCAGAATCAGTGCCATATAACATTAAGTACTGCTGGGCATTCTCTGTCTGAGACTGTTGTACTGGGATTTAGAAGGATGATAGGAGGAGGTCACATGCTGTGATGTGGTAATGCAGATGAAAGTATCACATCTGCTTACGGAACATTCTGTGGAATTCTGGGAACCACAAGAGCAGCCGCAGCAAATATGCTATGGACACCACACCTCTCAACTTCTTAGCCCAAGAAATCTGGGCAGAGCTTAAAATAATGGGGGTGCAAAGGCCCAAAAATAAGGGACAGATTTTAAATATTGATCGTTTCTGGAATAACAGGATTTGTGTTAGCATGCATTTTCTGAAGAATGTAAAGTCTAAAACTCAAATGTATATCTTTATTTAGTGTCCTCAATCCTCAGTTATTTGACAAAATAACACAGATTTTACATGAACAGACTAAAAATATTAAGCAAAAATATGGACATTCTGAAAAATCTAGATTGCAGAGCGGTATGGAGCCTAGCACAGATCTTCATACAGTATCAAAAAACATTAAATCCATTTTAAAAAAAATCCTAGACTGGACAATGGAAATATTTCGAGATTTCTAAAAACTTGGGATAACAGAACAAACCAAAGTAAATATAGTGGCAGCTACTGCCAAAGTGAAAACGTTATCCAGACTCAACTGCTATGTGTGTACATATTAGATATGCAGTAGGAAGTATGCATTTACAAACATGTCAGCATGTAAGTAAAAGCGACAATATATGACATTCTGTGAAAAAGAGCAAGTTGAATAACCCTGGAAATGTGTACGTACCTGTGCTTGATGGGCAGTGATGGTTCTTTGAATCTGTGAGGAGAACAGAACAACAGAAATGTGTCAGATAAGTCACTTTGTAACAGTAATGAACAAAAGGATATGTGCAATAAAATACATTTTACATGTCTCTCTGAGGAAATGGTAGCATTGTAATGGTCATGAACTGAGAATACACATCATTTGGGGCTGAAAGAGGAGTACAGCTGGAATAACATCTGCAAAGACATGACGACTGGAAAGCAAATTTTAACTGACTGTGAAAATTAGAGCTAAAAACAAATAAAATGCTTCACACAAACAAGATTAAAATATACGAACATCATCAGAACTGTCCTGAAGCTCCCTCTAGTTTGCCTATATTTCCCAAACTGGGGATGGTTTGGATTCACTAATTGTATTTATTTATTTATTCTTATTTATTTTACATTTGTTAACCAGGAAAGTCCGAATGGATACATATCCATTTTCAGCGGAGGCCCGGGGGAGAAAAGCTCCACGTTATGAAAAATTTACTAACAATAAAAATGTAGGTTACAAGATATCTAACATTTAACAATAAATCTATTTACAAAAGTTTAGTAACAATTAAATAAAAAAAATGCAAGTTGCAATGATCTCTAGAAAGTTAACAATAGGTCAAAGACAAAAGTCATATATAGGTTACATATAGATAGGAAATAAAAAACATTGTTGTTGAAGCAGTAAATACAGAGAAATCAGTCTTTTAAGAGAGGTGTGTCTGTAAGATAAGCATTATCAGTTAGAAAGTAAGGAAGATAAAATAGAGAAGGTTGTTTAGGTTGGAAGGATTATAATTAGTGTGGGCAGAAATAATAAGTTATAGAGGGAGAAAAGGGTAATCACTTCTGTGAGCTAAGTTTGGTTTAAAAAGTTTGTTGGTGTGTTTTTGGGTTAGTTGGGGGTTTTGACGACTATTTTTTGACTACCTCAGTCTCATTATTATTATGTAATTATGTCCCAAAGGTATAGTTCGATATTCTTAGCTGAATGTAATGAACCATAGGCCTATACTTCCCAAACTGGGGATGGTTAGGACTCACTAATTATGTCCCGAAGGTATAGGTCGATCACTAAATATGTTCCAAAGGTGTAGGTCAAGATTCTTAGCTGAATTCAATGAACCATCGACCTATCCTTCCCAAACTGGGGATGGTTAGGACTCACTAATTATGTCCCAAAGGTATAGTTCGAGATTCTTAGCTGAATTCAATCAACCATAGGCCTATACTTCCCAAACTGGGGATGGTTAGAACTCACTAATTATGTCCTAAAGGTATATGTTGATCACTAATTATGTCCCAAAGGTATATGTTGATCACTAATTATGTCCTAAAGGTATAGGTCAATCACTAATTATGTCCCGAAGGCATAGTTCGATCACTAATTATGTCCCAAAGGTATAGGTCGATCACTAATTATGTCCCAAAGGTATAGGTTGAAATTCTTAGCTGAATTCGATGAACCTCAGGTACTCCTTAGTAGGGAATCATCGTCTCTAGAGGAGAAAGGCAAACTGTGAGGTCCCTGGATGGATAAGTAGCTCCATTTGGGTGCTTTAATGAAGCCTGGTATGATTCACTCCACAGAGGTGTTCTGTTGATTTTTTTATTGTGGTTTGTACACTGGTTTGGGTTGGATACAATCTGGGCTAGCAAACTGTTGACAGTAAGCTATTTTAACTGGAAGACTAAAACATTTCAATACTTCTTTGTGGATATATACTTTTACGTTTACTGTAGTGTCAAGAACTGTCTTTGAAATCTATGCATTACTTCACTTCTTTAAAGTCATTCATTTTATAGTTCAGATTATATTTTGTCAAAATGTCAATAGCATTTCAAGGGCACATTTAATATTTAAACTGATATTTTAAATGAATAGCTATCAGTTACCAAGTGAGTTTGTACAGAGTGTGAGGTAACTGCAAAGATTTAACATAGCGAGACAGCTTTAAAATAAGCAACGGTGATTTCCGTTGCTTATTTTAAAGCTGTTTCGCTATGTTAAACCCATTTAACATAGCGAGACAGATTTTTAAAAAAAGCAATGGAGAAAGCAAGATCTCCGTTGCTTTTATTTATATGTTAAATGGTTTAATATGAGACAGCTTTAAAATAAACAACGGACATCTCCGTTGCTTATTTAAAAGCTGTCTCGCTATGTTAAACCCATTTAACATAGCAAAACAGTAAAAGCAACGGAGATCTTGCTTTCTCCGTTGCTTTGGCCACAGCTCTGATGTACTGCGAGGCATGCACAGTACATCAGAACTGCCGCGGATACCAGACAGCTGAAGGGCAGCAAAGAGGCATTATACAATGCCATTATTTTGGAAAAGTAATTATTTCTTTTCTTAAATAATGTCATAGATAATAGTAATAACTTCTGGGTGGTAATGCGGGATTTACCCACGGTTGTCTTTGTTTGGTCCCTCGGGCTTTGCCCTTGGGACCAAACCATGCCACCCGTGGGTAAATCCCGCATTACCCACACCCAGGCGTGGGTTATTGCTATAATAATCCTATTATGTATTTATTTTACCTTTTTAATGACTAAACATTACTTTTTCTTATTATTTGTTATCTGTGAGGCTAAATGCACTTCGCAGATTCACAGTGTCCTTAGAAACTGCAGCAATTGTTTACTGTTGCTATGGCAACACAAATAGAATGTGAAGAAAGTTTCACTTCTCTTAACCAACAGTACATTTTTCCCTCCTTTTTTATGTATTTGTTAATACTAAAAGGAAATAATTCAAAGAACACGTACATGAATGGAACATTTCAGAGTTAATCACGAACATGTCCCCAATCCCAATAAGCATAACAGTGACCATCATTAATCTAATAAATATTGTAATAACAATTAATTAAGTTCACTATTCTAATTAGTCTACCTTAAAACTAGATTATTTTAAACTATTATTTATCTATGTATAGATAGTGAGTTATTAAATATATACAGACTATATTAGTATAGTAAATAGGAGTAAATAGAGAGAAAAGAGAGAAGAGAGAAAAAAAGAGAAAATTAAGAGAAAATACACATATACTATGTATGTTGATTTACAGTATAAATATTTTATGTGCTATATAACCCTCCTTCTGTGAAAGAAAAGTACCCTGTTTTACATACCTGAGACCTTGTTAGTAGCTCTTATGAGGGGGCTGGAAACAATCAGGTAATGGAGTAAACTGATAAATGAGCATATGATAGTGACAAAGGGTGGTTGTAGTTTTAAAAATGGTGCCTCTGGCAGGTAATATTTATTAACTTTGGGATTGGCTTAAGGTAATAAACAGGGAAGGGGGAGGGGAGAACAAGGGTGTGAGCAGGCATTTCTTTTGTACTGCTGCTAATGAGTCAAAGCAAAGACAAGTTTGTGTTTAAGAAACAATCAGAATTGACCAAGGACTGCTCTGAAACTGTAAGTCATTTCTTAACCATTTCTCAGGTGGAAAAACAGGATAATCGTGTATCAGTAGGCTACTGTGGTCTTATTTTAAATTGCCAAACACACAGTATTGATCAGTTATGGATACTATTTGCTAGCAGAAGGGAATAAGAGAGAAAGTGGAAGGTGTGTGTGTGTGTGTGTGTGTGTGTGTGTGTGTGTGTGTGTCTGTGTGTGTGGGGGCTGCTTACAAACCAAAGCAGAGTCCTCTCCAGGGGAAAATGAATATTGGCTCAAACAGGTAGACACATACTCAAAGTTAACTTTAGCTGTTTATAGACAGTTCAGACCCAGACTGTGCTTTTCTTATACGAATGATAAAGGTGGTACCGCAGTTGAATACTTAAGAGTGATGTTAGGTTCAAAGTTAACTTTAGCTGTTTGCAGACAGTTCAGACCCGGACTGCGCTTTTCTTTCAAGAATGTTAAAGGTGGTACTGCAGTTGAATACTTAAGAGTGGTGTTAGGTTCAAAGTTAACTGTAGCTGTTTACAGACAGTTCAGACCCGGACTGCACTTTTCTTATAAGAATGTTAAAGGTGGTACCGCAGTTGAATATTTAGGAGTGGTGTTAGGTTCAAAGTTAATTGTAGCTGTTTGTGTTTGCAGACAGTTTAGACCCGGACTGTGCTTTTCATATAACAATGTATCCACCGGTCAGGTTAAAGATAAAGGTGTTATTGCAGCTGAGTACTTAGAGTGGTTCTCAGCTGGTTTACCTTCTGTGCAGAGTCTGCATGTCCTCCCTGCAGTATGTGCATGTGTATGCTTCTGTGAAGGTTGGACACCTGGCTGGCAACTTGACACTGTAAAAACACCACTGCCAATCAGTCTGTGGACCGACCGATGATCTGCTGTGGTTACCCCTAATGGAGAAGCTGAAAGGCAATTTATTTATTTAGTATTGATGCTTTTGCATTTTGATTAATCAACATATGCTCACACACACACACACACACACACACACACACACACACACACACACACACACACACACACACGTGAGTGTGTGTGCTTGAAAGTCCATTAGTTATTTTTCTAGTATTCAGGCGCAAAGATAATTGAAGCAGTGAACAACATTGACTTTCATAAGTAATAACTAAATTGTGTTCCAAACTCAAACATCTAATTTTAATATGAAGTCTGTTAGCCCATGGTTATGTCTTGTAGTAATTTCTTCTCCTACATAGGAGCTGTTTGAGAAGTACATGAATTATTTTTATAGAATTATTACTTTTACAAATTTAAGTTAGCTGATGCATTTCTTGAATTTATATTCTTTCCATAAGGACTCACTCCAGTCATAGGCCATGTAAGGTCTGTATATACCCTTTGTGTTAGACAATATTTACCTTTTATTAACTTGTAAAAAATATTGTAAAGGGAATTAACTAACTTGTAAAAAAGGTTTTCAGTCTGTCAAAGCATGTTAACTTCTGTAAAGAGAAGAGTATATTTTCTGACATATAATTGTATAGATTTTAACAAATTAACTTGCATTCTATTACATGAATATAAAAGCTGTACTATATTTCAGAATAGGACATTTACATACCTTATATATTTCAGTTAATATTTTGGATTCTAGTTGTCATCATCTTGTATAATTGTCAAATCATCTTTATAGCCTTATTTATTTTTATTTTGTACCTCTATCTAAATGACATTATATATTATTATATTTCCTAGGTTCTTGTTAATTGATCAGGGACTTGACTGTTTAGTCATGCAGTTTTACTAATATTACATTCTCCACTGACTATATATTTGTATTTTTGAAAATTGAAATACCCCTACACTATTTGCCAAACCATTGACTTGGTGTAAGCATTCATTTCATTTTTTCCATATCCAGGTTTGGTTTTACAATAGTTCCACATCTGCACTCAACAAAGTACTTAGCTGAGCTGAAACAAAATCAAGGTTTTATTAAAATGAAGCTATTCCCATAAATACTCACCTACTGGCTCTTATAGAAGGCAGGAATAACACAATCTCAGCTAAAAGCAGGAAAGGAAAGTACTATATACATATATACTAGAAATTCAGTGCAGCCTAAGTATCACCCAGTTAAACTGTTCAATGAGATATCTAGATAATATCAATATATTTAATGCTAATTTTACCAGTCCTACTCACATTGTTGTCTTCACAATTCCTGAGAATTTAGTACATATAGTCAGTAGCCTATATTGTTTTGCAAGGTGACCTGTCTCTTGCTTTTTGAAACAAGAAAGGTCCAGTCCAATTTTACCTCCATTTTCTTCACATAACCAGGGGCTCTACAAGCACCCACACCGAGGATCTAAATCATCTCCAAAAAAATTAAAAGACTCACTGGAGACATAGGTTCCTAACTGAACATATTCCTAGCCTATGGAATAACATACCATTATAGATCAAGCAAAGTACTACATTGGCTACCTTTAAGGCTAGTCTTGATGACTAGATGCACAGAAAAAATTGACACCAGGTGTAGAATAGTGTGCTGTGTTGTACCTTTAAGAAGCATTTAAGAAGCTTTACCTTTAAGAAGCATTACCATGGACAGCACATGCATATCAGTGTAAGCATGTGCTAGCTTCAGTGCCATTTTGAGACTGCAGCCAGAGTGTGAACATCTATGTGTGATAGCTAGTTTGTTTATAATCTAAAATTACTGAGCCTAATTTCTGATGTGTTTGTACATAATAAAACTACTTGAACAGAACCCGCAAATGTTTGTCTATTTTATCCTGACTAGACTAGTGACACCAGGTTCATCTTGTACAGGCCTTCTCTATTTACAGGATGAGCACTATTCACTGCTAGAAAAGAGTGGCCAGATCTGGTGTGTGTGTCTAGTCAGAAGACCATAACTGTGTATCCTACAATCAGCATTACAGTCCCATGGAGTACAAATATTGTGAAAGTTGTACATGCCTACACATCCATTTCATTCAGCCCTGCAAACATCTTCTCTCAAACTTCCAGAGATGATGTCATCCACTATAAACTGTCCAGCAGCATTATAGAAGTCAGACTTGTGCTGTGGCACTTGCATTAAAGACTCAGTTCTCTAGCTGGTGTAGTTAAAGTAGGGGTTCTAATCTCACTGTGGTCATCTGGTATATATGTAGTCAGAAAAGCATAACTGTGTATCCTATAATCAGCAATATGAACCCATGGAATATAAATATTTATACATCCATTTCATTCAGGACTCCCAACATATTCTCTCAAACATCCATTGATGATGTCATCCACTATAAATCATCCAGCAGCATTGTAAAAATCAGACTTGTGTCATGACACTCACATTAAATACTGAGTTCTCTATCTGGTGTATTTAGTGAGGAAGGGACTCTGATCTCAGTGGGAAATGTGTGTGTGTGTGTGTGTGTGTGTGTGCGTGTGTGTGTGTGTGTGTGTGTGTGTGTGTGTGAGTGTGCGTTCACTCGGCTGACATTCAGGAGACCATTTTACACCAGCCTGTGGGACAGTGCTATTACTATTTTCTTCTCACTAGTCATTGCTGATGTCATCAGCTATAAAGTGTTGTTAGACACTATAAAAGCCATACTTATGATGTAGTCCTTCTGTTAAGTACTGCGCTGTGTAAATTGTTATACAGGGGTTCTATTCTCACTGTGGTCAGTTGGTGTGTGTGTGTGTGGTTGACATTTGAATGACCATTTTGCACCAGCATGTGGAGCAATGTTACAACTATCCTCTTCTCACCATAGTCTGCTGACATAATCAGTTACAAGGTGTTGTCAGACACTGCACAACCAGACCTGTGCTGTGGCACTTCTGCTAATTACTATGCTTTGTAAATAGTTATGTAGGAGTTCTTTTCTCAGTGCAGTCAACTGTGTGTGCATTCAGTAAACATTTTAGAATGATATGAGAGTCCACAGTTATGCCAGCCACACCTCCAAACATCTTGTTGTAGTATACACTGATTGCCATCCTGTCTAACATGCACTGTGACTGTATTCAAAACAAACCTGTGCTATGGCAGTACTATTAACTATTGTGTTTGCAAGCCACTTTACCTACACATGTAGGGGTTCTAATCTGACAGCAAGTGACTGGCATGTCTATACAAACAACTATCCATTTTGAGACAATGTTACACAGGGATATGACTCCACATCCATGTCTTACACTCCTCTGAACATGTTCTTCTTAGTGACTGGCATGTCTATACATACACCTATCCCTTTTGAGACAATGTTACACAGGGATATGACTCCACATCCATGTCTTACACTCCTCCAAACATGTTCTTCTTAGCATACAGTGATACTATCATACTCCATAAAGTGAGAAGTGACAGTGTAACAGTCAGACATATGTGTTGTCGTTACTGTGACATTGCATGGCATTCATTTTCCATACCTACACAGGTGTAATGTTCAAATCAGATCCAGTGTCTGTGTGTGTGTGTGTGTGTGTGTGTGTGTGTGTGTGTGTGTGTGTGTGTGTGTGTGTGTGTGGTGGTACATTATATTCATTGTATGATCTTTGGAATCACTCTTCCTTTCACTACCACTTGGGGAAACTTTTACATAGCCCCATGCATCCATCATCCTCTTTTTCCTCTGGCCAGATCACATCCTTCCTGCAGAGGAGTGGAGGATGCTCTCATGTCAAATATGCATACACACATCATGAAGTAGAGTCCTTCCATGATTCTCTGCAAGCCAATCCAGACCACTGCATGTGTGATTGCTAATGCTGTTATGGTGTTGTGTACATATTCCATTTGGACAGTGTCAAGATGTAATGAAATCCAACAAATATCCACATAGACACAATAGTCTTACTATCTTCCTTAATATAGATATAGGGATTTTTATTTAGGTGGTATAATGATGGCTAGGATTTCATGTTGGCCATTAGCCTAATAATGTCTTATGACCTATGAACAGTTGACATGTCAGTGTTGCTGTCAATGACATGTGCTATACTGAGGTGTGGATGTACAGTATGGTTACAAGAGGATATTACACTCTGCGATGTGAGCTAATGTATTGATGGCCATTGCTACCATTGCACTACATGCTCCTTTTACAACAACTGTAGTAATATGCCTCTTGAGAATTGCTGACATATATGATATACTTTTATGTATATTGTTGGCAGATTAGGACATGTGTTGTTCTAGTGGAACAGATCAACCTTCTACACAGTTCATGTTCTGCCATCACAGTGACACTTGCAGTATGGCACAGGTGTGCATGTGTCACTAAATGCCCTGTGACAGACATCAACATAAAATATTGAGTACATGATCACATAAGTCTTGTGTCATGTTATGCTGTGATACACACAGCTAATGCAGCACATGCTTTCATTCAATTGCAACCTTGTGAAATTCATTGTATCTACATTGTGCTGCTATACCCAAGGATTATCAAGGTCATCAGCAGCACCATTGTGTGACTATTAATATTTGTGTCAGGAAATGTTCTGCATGAGCCACAAACAACTGATATATAATGTGTCCTCATATGGCATCAGGCTGCTCAAACACAGCTTGCCCATGAAACACATATAGGTATATATTGTGCAATTCATGTAACTACATGACACTGGTCCAATTGTATGACTGTATGCCTAGTACCAGTGTGTGGAATGTGATGAATGACCAAGGTTGTATTTGGAGTTCTTCTCACAAATCATTTATTCTAATAACCATGAAATGCTAAGGGGCATACTCAACACAGCACATATCTGTATTTGGATGCCACCAGACATGCCCAGCAGAGGAAACAGACAATCTGCCAGCTGAAAGTTTCTCTCACACATCACTCCCCTGTTGCCACTGGCCATCTGCCAAAGTATGCATGCAAACAGTACTCAGATTTTATTTTGAGGAGGGCCACTCATCTGTGTGCTCTCTATGGCTAATAACACAGAATTATTGGGCCCTGACAACATCACAGATTGCCTGAAGCATGACTTTAAACATGACCTACCAGACACAGTTGGATCCCTACTTTAACAGAGCCTCCAGACAGCCTATGTTCCCATTGAAGCGTGTACATCAACATTCATCCTTCTGACTGGTGGTGACCATCAAATGAAGCATGGAGTTATAGACCCATTCTGACTCTCCTCATCTGTGAGGTAGACCATTGAGTTATCATGGTCTATAAAAGGACACAATAGTATCACAAATTTGTACCAAATCCAGGTGTGATTTGTGCAGGCTACATCATGTCTGTCACATCTGTTCAATGTCCTCAAGAAGGTCAACAAGGGCATCAGACAGCACTGTCATCCTGCATAACATGACCTGGCCACGGCATTTGACACAAATGTACACTCAGGTATTACTGAGAAACTGTCATAAGTGACCTTAACACCTAGATCATCAAATGGGCAGACCACTGTATCACATATGTGACAGATAAACATGTTGATGTATGTGAAGTGACCTATATCTAGAGTCCAGTGAGCAGGTGTGTACATCAGGACTCTGTGCTAGGCACTTCCTGTTCATTATTGAAGTGTCAGGCATCAAGACTGACCTACACATCCTTTACCACCTTTTTAGAAGACAGCAGATTGTGGACAATTATTGAATCCATGTGTGGTATTGGTATAATACAGACAGAATCAACATGCACAAAATGCTACCGAGTGCTAGAAGTCTAAACCTCAAAATGCAATCACTCAAGGCACTCCTTAAAATGGAGACCATCGACATCTGTGCAGTGACAGAGACCTGGGTCAAGGCTCCAGCACTCACTCAAGGCACTCCTTAAAATGGAGAACATCGACATCTGAGCAGTGACAGAGACCTGGTTCAAGGCTCCAGAGAGCACCCCTGCAATACCAGGCTATAATTCATACCACACCTTTCGGCCACCTAACCTTTACCAAAGCACTAAAGGTGAAGGCGTGTCCATATTCATTAAGGATATCCACACCTCCAGGCTAGTTGCTCAACATAATGCATCTGAAATTATCCAAGTGAAACTTACACTGGGCAAGGCTGCAATCCAGATTGTAGCTTGTTACAGATCCCCCACCATGTCCCAGGATTCCAACTCTTCATTTCTTAAGATACTGGAAAATATTACGGTACAACCCAATACCTTAAATATGGGCAATTTCAACTACCCCACCATCAACTGGGAAAGCTACTCATGTACCAACTCATTCGCTCAATGTTTTCTGGAATTCATAAATTCCAGTGCCTTGGATAAGCTTGTCCACACCCCCACCAGCGGCAGCAAAATCCTGGACCTGGTAATTACCAATATGGGTAACTGGTTTTCCATGACAGAGGACAACTCCTCACAGGTCAGATCCGACCACAAGCTAATCACCCTAGAAATCCATATCCCACCCCCACCCCCCATTAAGGAAACCACTGTCAAAAACTACTCCAAAGCCAACTTCATGCTTCTTAAGACAGAAGTGGCAAACTTCATGATACCCATGCAGACGGAAAATAGAGGTACGACTGCTGAATCATACACAAATGCACTGTATAAGCACATACATGAGTGCATGGATCGTGCCATTCCCCAAAAGAACCAAGACGCTATCCTCCAAAAAAAGGAAGCCAATCTGGCGGTCCCCTGTCATAAACAAACTCTACAACAGAAGGAAGAAGCTGTTGCAAAAAAGAGTCAAATCCCAAGATTGGAGGAACTCCCTGGTCAGCCTCAGCAAGAAGCTGAGATCCTCATAAAATCATCCAAAGCCAGTTATGAAAATAAAATCGCCACTTATTCCAAAGACAACCACAAAGCATTCTACATCTATGTCAAGAATCTCAATGGCAACACTCAGATCTGCTCTGAGCTACAGCACAGTGGCACTAAATATACAGACCCAACCGATATTGCCAACATCCTAGCAGATAGGTTCAGTGCTAACTCTCATCCTCCAAAGGGCCCATCTTAATACCGGAGGAATGCAAAGCCCCTGTAATCACAGATGAACAAGTAAAGACTGCACTCTCCAAAGCCAAAAACACAGCATCCATGGGATCAGACAACATCCCAGGCTGTGTACTGCATGAACTACAGAACAGATTGGCACCCCACCTAAGTACCATGTTCAGTCATAGCCTCATCTTTGGCTATGTGCCTTCTGAATGGTGCACAGTGACCGTTATCCCACTCCACAAAGGCGGTGCCACCTTGGACCCTGGAAACTACCACCCCATTAGCCTGATGAGCCTGGTTTGCAAGGCCATGGAATGTATCATCTTGGAGCTAATAAACAAAGACCTAGGTAACCTGCAAACCCTGGACCCCACTCAGTTTGGGTTTGTAAAAGGTAGATTATGTCTACTAAACCTGACTGACTTCTTTGAAGCAGTCACTAGAGCCATAGATGAGGGCAAGGTAGTGCACACAGCCTATATTGCCCTTGCCAAGGCTTTTGATACCATCCCCCACTTTGGAATTATAGATAAACTCACTAAATTGGGCATAAATGCCTATGTCACAAGATGGGTGGCCATGCTGGAGGGACAGATCCCTGTCCCAGAGACTTCCCAAACTCTGAATCAAACCACCCATTCATATCAAGCAAAGCTCCTCATTGGCCCTCTTTAAGAAAAATCTTGACGACTGGATGGGAAATAGAAAATCACCACAGAGGAAGATTGCACAAACAGGAAAAGACAGCAAACTCACACCCAGATATTTTACAGTCACACACACACACACACACACACACACACACACACACACACACACACACACACATCACATCACACATATATAAACAGCACCACATCCAACACTTACACACTCATACACACATAAAGAAGAGTAAAGCCATAACCGAGAATTTGAGATATTTGAATTCACGATTATGCACTTTCGCTATTCTAAAAATTTGCCTTTATGGTCTCGGGATACTGAAATTCAAGATTTCAGTATTTCGAGATTATAAAAGGGATCTCTCTCTCTCTCTCTATATATATATATATATATATATATATATATATATATATATATATATATATATATATATATATATATATATATATATATATATATATATATATACGAAAGTTCACTACTTCGAACTTGTAATAGGAAGCCTCACTTCTGCGAAAGTTCACTTTAACGAAAGTGAACTTTTACATAAGTGCACTTCACTGAAAACACCACAGCACAGTGGAGGACATAAAAAAGCAAGCTATGTCCTCCACTATGGTGCAATAGTCATGGACCTTAGGGTTAGGGCACGGGTTAGGGGATAGTTAGTAAAGCTATCCTCTTACCCTAACCCATGCCCTAACCCTAAGATTCGTGACTATTGAACCATAGTAGAAGACATTGCTATGTCCTTCACTGCGCTGCAGTTGTCACGGACCTTAGGGTTAGGGCACGGGTCATGGTAAGGGGATATCCTTACGGGCTATCCCTTTACTATGACCCATGCCCTAACCCTAAGGTCTGTGAGTACTGCATGGAAGTTCAGTACAACACCCATTTGTTGTACTGAACTTCGCGTAAGTGCACTTTTGATTGTGTACTTTCGCTGCAATGAGCAGTGTGCCAGTGAAAATTCGATCTAGTGTATGGAACCCATATATATATATATATATATATATATATATATATATATGCACACATATATATGTATATATAAAATATAAATATGAGCCTTAATGAGTCCTGTTTCTTGTTTCAGTCCTTTGCTTTAGGGCTGTTGAAGATTGTGTCCAAAGCATTGCAATATGGATTTATCTAACTTACTGCTTTGAGATCAGTGCCTGGAGAGATCTGGTCAGGTTAGTGTTTAAATGGGAACTCGAAATAGAAATCAGGATGATTCCAGAATACCCAACCATGTAAGGACTTTGACATTTTGCTTATATATTGCACACAAAACCAATACATCTAATAGGCATACTTATTTCATCCCTATTCAGATTAAATGTTGATACTCTGAAATTCATTTGTATGTTACATCTTTGTAGACCATACAAATAAATCTAATTATTTCATGTTGTATATGTCAAAAGCATACCTCCTTTCATGTTTCTGTAGGACACTGACAATAGCCATCATTTCTGGAATCCTATATTTTGGAATATATCAAATTAGTCACAGGAGGCAGATTGACAAAGGTGCTGCATGCAGCTAATATGGCATTAGAAGTGGACAACAAACAGGAACTTCAGCAAATGATAGAGGAATGGAATGCAAAAAATAATGCACATGAGATGAAACTTAATAGAGATAAAATGGCTGTTATATTAGCAAATGGAGAAATAGAAGAAGCTGAAAATTGAGAGTGGAGTGAAAATAGTAGAACAGGTTAACAACACCAAGTATCTAGGAGAGGTGATCGAGGAGAAGGGAAGTCTGAATGAGGAGGTCAAATCAATAATCCGAGGTGTTGCATTGAACTGGCACAGAGTGTCAGGGGTAGTGTATGACTGAAAAGTAAGGTGCATGCAGTAATGGTGTGACCAGTATTTGTTTAGCACAAAAACCTGGGCACTGGAGGCAATCATGCTGAGGAAGCCACAGGTGATGGAGATGAGGTGGCTGAAACTGTGGGACAGATGAAGAAATTATGCCATCAAAGCAAAAGCAAAAGTCAGTGCAATTGCAGAGAAGGTCCAGCAGAACACATTACGGTGGTATGGCCACAAGGACTGGAAAACAGGAAATGATTTTGTAAAGAAAATATGGAAAAGACAGGAAGAAAGCAAGAGAAAACAGGGAAGTGTAACAAAGAAATGAGTATTTTGTGTGAAAGAAGATCTGTGACAATCAGGCGTGACTACCAAAGAAGGTAGAAGAGAGGCAGTGAATCCAGAGGTTTGATGATAATTGACATGACTCCTTATCCCCATGGCATGTGGAAAACAATGGGAAATAAGTGGTTGTTATGATAATTATGATTCTGGAATACATCCTGGTAAAATAATTGTTAAAATAATCACACAATATTATCCCTCACCCATCAGTTTTTGCCACCAAGTAATTTAGGTAATAAAGCCACATTGCAGGGCTGCAGTAAATATATAGTTTACATCAAGACCGGTGTGTATCATGATGTTTAATATATGGATCATTATAGTAAGAACGCTACCCTCTGCACAACTTAAGATGGATTAAGGCACCTAGGCGGTGCGACATCCACCTGTGAGACAGCTGGATGGGGACACATGGCGGGATGACAAATCAGCTGCAGTGACAAATGACTGTGGACAATTCCCTGTCAGAATTGAGAAAACCCCTACACCCTAACCACAGGTGGCACATACAAACCCCCATAGTGATACACTGTGCACCCCCTTAGAAGCCACTATGTGCAACTGTAAGTGGAATATGTGGCTGGCATAGCATGCCACATGGGCATGAAAGTGGTACCATGGAACCTGTGTGCTATGGGCAAAGCCTTTATTAAATGAATATGCAATGTGATGTGTGTAGTTCTTGGTGCATACTAAAGTCAAACAGCATCACAATTTGTAGAAATGTGCCACAGCATGGAGGAAATCCTGTACATCACTGTAGTCACACTTATGTTGTAAGATGTGCTTTAGGTGATGCTCCCTTACTACAATAGCCTTTCTGCGCGGTGTTACAGGCATCCCCTCAGAAGAGATTCACGTCGGTTATCAGTCAGGTTCTGCTCCTGCTGCAGAACACACAGAATGTCGGCTAGCTGTACGGTAGGGCATCCCAGTAATACCTTCAGCCAATGATGCCACACCTCCACCTGGTTGTTAGTCTGCGGGAAGTCCATTTCTGAGACATCAGGCACATTCCAAAACCGCAAAGGGTATGACGATGGCAGTCGTGTCTGTACCAAACAGCAGGATACGTACTTGCGTGGTCGGCCTCGTACATAATGATGGTCTAGAAAAACACCAATTGGCTGAGCACATTCCGGCAAGGATGCCACAATGTCCAGAAATGCAGGGACAACATCATACAATGGTAGGAATGCCAACGCTATTAGCTTGAGGATGGCAATTGAGAATGCAGTGTCCGTGCCATAGAGAGTGACAAGGTGATGATGCTGGATCTGATGCCAGATGATCTGTGCAAAATGGAATAGGCATCCTTTCAGAATACTCCTAGGGAATGCCTTCCAGCTGGCACGTATCGCTGCCTTCTCAAAATCGGTCATAATATACTGTGGGGACAAAGTGCACCCCTGATTAGCAGCCATACCCTTCAATACTTCCCACAAAGTGGTGTATGCAGACTCCAACTTCCATGTCATGAGACAGTACACCAGGGGTACAATCCTTGTTGAGGTGGGGGTGCCAATACATCTATGTAATGTATATTGCTGCTGACATATATTCCCATGTGGGGAAGGTGCCATCTCCAAGAATAATGTCAGACCTGCACAAATCTGTCATATTCTGTGTAGTAGTAAGTAGAACCAGGGAATCTGTCCCATCCATATCCGACCATCTACAGAGGAGGAAGCTGCCACTACGGAGTGGATACTGGCTGACATCAATAGCCACAAGTGTTGCTGAAGGTGTAGCCCTGGCTGCCCGTGCCACTGCCGTACCCTGGTTATGCTCCGCCGAAGTGTTGCACGACAAGGCATCTCCTGTAGGACATTGTCATCTGCTGTGCCTAGGACACTCTGCATTACCAAGCTTGGCAATTCATTACCAGTTACCGCCCTCTGCCGCAGTTCTGCTCGCAGTGCTGCCATGTGGGTCATCGTTGCATCTGGGCCATGCTGGTGTGGCAGTGATTTCAAAAGTTCTTCCCCCTCTTCTTGATGTACAGTGATGGCACGTCCTCTGCACGCCTTTACTCTCTGCTCAATACATGCCCAGTACCGTTTCAGTGGTGCTTCATGTTCCAAATGATAGAGGTACCCATCAACCACCAGCATTGGTTTACCACGTTGGCTGGGCACTGTGGTGTATCTGTTGCCAAGCAGTCCGGGGCTATACAGATACATAGATTCCACCATGGTTGCAGCATTTGTTGATGGCCTCTCAGTATCCATTTCAGCCAGGCTAGCTGGGAATGGGATATACAACCAATCGTGTAGCAAGTCCCTTCCAGATGGTGGGTTACTCGCTGTACAACACCTTGTCCTGTACCGTATGTAGTAGCACTGTCTGCCACAGTGGCTCTGTACAGCTGTGTGCACTCCACCTGTCCCTGTCTTCCTCTCCGCTATGGTGTCACTTTTTGCAGTTAACACAACCCCAGTGTTGCAATATGCTTGTACTCTAGTAGGTGTCTACAAAGCCTAGTTGCAGCACAGATTCTCACTGTACTGCACCAGCCCCCTTTAACTCCCAGTCTTTGCTGCTGGCCAATCAGGGTATTGGTCCCAGTCTCAGTTTCAGTGGCAGAGGTTACATAGGGAGGTACCTGTGTGTTGCACCCTTGTCTGCCTACATGGGACTGCGTATGTATGTACACACCTATTGCAGGGACAACTGGATGGGTTTGGTTACATCTGCAGAACATACACTACCATGGTGTGGGTTGTGGGTTAATGCTACTGTTTGTCCTGCTACCGGGTTGGCAGTCCCTGCTTGGCCAGGTTGGCATGTTCCTACTGAACACTGCACCCAGGGGCTTTAAAAGGACAGGTACTATTTGTTGCAGGCATGCCTCTCATATGTGTTGCTCCTATGCTAAAGCCCCCCTGCTGTGACATGATTCCTGTACGTGGACAGACTGTCGTTTCCTTAGGCTTTACTGTGTGTGGGGTATTGCCTCTAAAACTGTAGTGTATATCCCTTTAAGGTCCTAACCTGACACATGACTTGCTGTTGAATGCACTAGTTCTCCGGCTTAGCTGTGCTGTGTTGTGTTTTCGTACTGTGGATTGTACTTCCTGCTTGTTCGGGACCATTTGCTGTGTTTTTTGTTCAACAGGGGCTGTGCAGGTAAGTGTTTGTGTTTACTCCACTTGTGTGGCACTACTGATGTGCCGTTTGTCTTTTCGATTGGATTCCCATTGCCGGCTGTGTACACTGTCACTTGACAGCCTGCAATTACACTTTAGCGGCCATCCGCATTTGTCGGTTTTCCTACCACTGTAGGTTCCCACAGCGGGTCGTTCATTTGGCAGCACCGCTCTACGGTCTAGCGGTGCTGCGGCCTTCTAGTTTCGGCGATGTAGCTCACGGTCGTTTGTCCTGCGATCTACTGCGATCTACCCCTTAAGACTGATCCTTGAGACAAATGCATGCCAAGACTGTCTGTTCTATATGAATATCAGACTTCAGTTTAGTGTCAATATGGGCAGCCATATCAATATGTTGTGCTGTCTTTATAAGTACAGATAATATTAAGTTGTAGGGAATCTTTTTCATCACCCAGCTATCTAACAAGGTAAGACATATATTATAAGATACTAAGGCCTAACTGAGTGACTTTAGCTTTGTTGATAGTGTCAGCACAATTTATTAAGATAATAACAGGTAGAAGGTATATACTCTTCCTGCTGATTCTCAAAAAAGCAGAGCAAACACAGTACTGATCGCTGGTGCATACCAACCACCAAGTTCTCTGTCTAAACTGGAGTTACAGTACACTTGTCCTTTCTGACATAACATCATGTTATTAATCCCATACTTACAAATTATTAGTTTATTTATTATCTGTCTGTCTGTCTTTATTGACCAGGAAAGTCAAGATGGGCAAAACCCATTTTCAGTGGGGGCCAGAGAAGAAAACTTTTGTCATGTTAAAATTTTACTACTGTTACCGAACTAAGGTAAAATGACATTGTTACAGTGTAGCTATACACAGAAGTGATATTTACAGTCTGTAGTTTTAGAGATTTGGTAAGTAATAGTGAAGCATGTATAGAGTCTATACAATTTAATATACCAACTGAGTCTTACATGAATTTTGATGGAGTAGAAGGTTCATACAGAGTTATAAAATAAAAACTATTCTTAAAGTGAAGGAAAATTGTAAGACAGTAAAACAATCAGTGTCATGTAATGTTTTTTCCATTAACTTACTAAATGGTTTTGGAGATATTGTGAAGGAAAGAAAGACACATTAATTTATAGAAAATGTGTAGGAAGAGAAAATATAAGGAACAGAGTAAGAGGATAACAAATGAAGGTGTTAGTGGAGGAAGAGTGTATTAACGTTCTTACTGGTAATTTAGGGTTTGGGGAGAGGGAGATAACTTAAAGAAAAAAAAAATCAAGGAGTAATATTGAGGAGAAAAATGAAAGGTGTATTTTTGGACTAGGAGGTAATTAGAACATTTAAGAGATGTACGGCGTTTGAGCTTATGGTACATATTCCAATCATGTCATGTGCATGACTAAGACCAAGATTCGCTAAAGTATTATTTGAGCTCCGTTTTAAGGACTGAGAGCCTGTCAAACACTTTTTTTTTATTTTGGAGGGGACGATGTTCTAAAGGTTGAAGACAAAAAATGAGTATACTAAGTACCTGGTTGAGTTATTTTAGTTGTTAGTGCTTAACAGAAATTTTTCACAAGAAAAGAGGTTTCTTGTAGCGTAGTAAGGCAGTAGCATTTTTAATATAAGATATCTTTCAGGATGGTTTATAAGTTTATTCACAGTAACTAGTCGACCGAGTGTTAGGTAAGTGTTTAGCTCAAACAAGTTTAGCTGTTTTAAGGCTTGGTAATGGTGGTCTCTAAGTGCAGTACGTTAGCAAATTTCATAACCTTATTATAGCATCAGGCTAGTTTGGATGTTTAAGTGTAGTGCTTAGGTTTGTAAGGAGAAGTGATGAGTACAACAGGAATGGAAGTAAATAAGTTGAGGCTAGAGGTCTTTTTTTTTTTTTTTGCCTTATCGGTTAGATAGTGTTTGGTTCTGCAGAGGGAACCTAGTTTCTGGTGGGTCATTCTGATGGTTTGAGATGTAGACATGTTGAATTTAAGATGGTCATCTATTAGTAATTTAAAATGAGTTATTGGTTTGATTTTAGTATGGTTTTCAGATGTGACTGAGAAAAAAATATATTTTTGGTTTAGATAGTGTTTTTTTGGTAAAACATCAGTTTTGTTGGGATATAAGAGCAGGTTTCATTTTTTTGTTAAGTAGGCTTGAACAGAAGAGAAAGAAGTTTGGATAATTTTCTGGAGTTTTGATAGAGCTGGGGCTGAACATATCAAAGGTGAAGTGTCTGCTTATCTTACTTTATTTTCATGGTGTCTGCCAGTGTGGAGCTTGTTAATCAGGATACTAAAGAGGAGGGGCTGTAGTACAGAGCCTTGCGAGACTCCTATGATTCACTGGAAGAAAGGATGAGAAGTTCCATTTCTATTTAACTGCTTGTTTCCAGGCACATAATTTCATCAGCCAAATTGTTGGGGGTCAAGCGTAATAAGATTCTTAATATCATAATGAATGTGATTGGCTATTATACTCTTCACAGCATTACAAATCTGACTTGTAATGCTAACTGATCAGTAATTTACATGGCCTATGGTAGGGCCACCATTGTGGAGGGCATGACCACAACAATGCTTCAGTATTTGGCAACATAACCTATGGCCAGACTTTAAAAATTGTAAAGACAGGATCAGTGAGAACTTACTTGATACTGTTTAATAGATAGACACCCAGGAATATTGTCAGTTCCTACAGAGATAATTGTTTTGGATTTTGTTAATACCTTAAGACCATGTTTTTTACTGATGATAGGAGATATAAGGTCTTCTGGGCTGAGTGGTATTGGAACAGATTTTATATGGGTAAAATTTACAAAGAACGTCTTAACTAGTATATTTGTTATGTCATTTGGGCTGGAGTGTGGGAGCCCATTAAGGGAAAACTTCTGAACAATGTTGAGTGTTATTTCTTAGTTTTCTAATGTAAATAAAGAATGATTTGTCATTATCTTTTGTTTTAGAAGCTAATCTCCAGTCATGATTTGCTTTACTGGTCCCTATTCTGCTATTCTGATTTCTTGGTGATACTTTTTATAGTAACATCATTTAAGGATTTCTAAGGAGTTTTTTTTATTATTATAACCTTTGTTTATGTCAATTGACTACCAGCTGGGTTTGTTTTTAAATTTCCCATTATATTTGTCTGTAGTGATGAATGCCAGATCTATGCATTTGTCAGTGGGCATAAATTTCCTTAGTGAATTTGTCTGCTGTTTCGGGGTCAATGGTAGTAATGTCATGGGTATCAACTTATAACTTAATAAACTAAAAAGACGTAGTAAGTTGTCCACTCAAAAAATAAAAAAGTTTTTATTAGCACTTTCATTTGGCAATGTTGTCAAACTTCATTAGATACAAGTTAATAGTAATAAAAAAAAGTTTTTAAATAGTATGTGTAATGCTGACATCACTTCCTGCATCAAGAATTACAGATATATTGTACAATTCTGTCACAATTCAAAAAATAAATGTATTTTAACTTATATTATCTAATTAACTCATCTATCTAAGGCCTTTAAATTTAATAAACATTTCACATTGCAACTGTCATTAAGACCAGGGAAATTAAATGAACTTGGGCATAATTGCCACAAAAGTTCCTTTTCTTCTAATATTAGGGACCATGGGCCACCTCTCTTGTCAAGGACTACTTGTTCCAAAATGAAAAACAAAAATAAATGGTTGTTGTTCTCTGCAATGTGCCTTGCCAAAGCATTGTTAGGATTGTTTTTACGAATGTTATAAAAAGATTAGTTAATTAGATAATATAAGTTAAAATACATTTTTTTTTTAATTGTGACAGAATTGTGCAATATATCTTTAATTCTTGATGCAGGAAGTGATGTCAACATTACACATACTATTTAAAAACTTTTTTATTACTGTTAACTTGTATCTGATGAAGTTTGACAACATTGCCAAACGAAAGCGCTAATAAAAACTTTTTTATTTTTTGAGTGGACAGCTCACTACGTCTTTTTGGTTTATTTAGTTTGTTTTTCTTTGTTTATCATCTTATAACTTACTTGTGCCTACAGTTCAAGCTGTGCATTTCCATGATCAGCACCCAAAGTACCTGTTACATTAAAATTCCTTTCCCACCATTCCTACAGTGCATCAGGGTACTCCACCATTTCCAGCATATTTTAAACTGTTGCTTTTAATTTACAGAAGTTTAAATGTGGAAAATTTGTTTCTGTGTTACAACTACTGGATATTAACATTAAAAAGTAGCCTTCTCATTTGAAACATTTGTGAAAGTCCCTCTATTTCAGCCAATTTGTCACAGATCACTAACCACACTACAAAAAGCATTTTTTTCTTTTTTTTTTAGTACAGATAAGACACAACATACTGCACACCTTCAATGAGAAACAGAACTCTCAGGCTACAGTAAAAATAATGTGCTCTCTTATGTTATATTAAAAATCTTACCTTAGAATTTTTGCTGAGAATTCTGTAAACCTCAGCTAAAGCTGAAATGGGGGTGGTGTGTGCACTTCCACACAGAGAGACACCTGATGCCTGCACAGAGCAGGCAGTTGTGTACCCAGATGCCTGTTCTACATGTTACTGCTTCTGCTCAGTTCGAGGCCAGGAAATAAAAGCAGGGATGCTTGGTGCAAGTTTGTACCTTTCTGTGATTTACTTGAGGTACGTGGATATAATTTAGATGATGAAATGGCAGTATTGATCATCAATTTTATGATGTCTGTGATGCCCCGCACTGGCCCAGTAATCAAGGAGCCTCAATCCTCACCACTGGCAACAGTGAGGGATGCACACATTGGGAAGATGACAAGTACACATACAGTGTACAATTTTCCTTAAAAGCACAGGGAGATCAGAGTCAGTCTGGGGCTGATTTCTCCCTTTTTCTCCAGATCCCAAATAAGACCCCCCAGTGGCACAGCTATAGAGTTGAGATCTCAGCTGAGGGGTCAATCCAAGACCTCCAGCACCCTCTCTGTCCAAACAGTGCTTCATGTCCCTGCCCAATTAGCTGACACACACACACACACACACACACACACACACACACACACACACACACACACACACACAATTTGAGATTTGATTTATATGCAGACACAAAGGCACTCCTGGGGAAGCCTGGCAGAGGTTTACTAGCTATGCCCCCTTCTGCCCAGACTATATGGCGCTTATCACTGCCATCAATCTCTACTTGTCAGCTACTTAAAGACCCTTACAAAGGGTGACTAATCCTACTGTGTAATGTTATTATTATCCAAATGATATGTGTGACCAAGACTAAGACTATTTAGGAGTGGCCTGTACAGTGTTACCAAATACATATGCAAGTACTCTAACAGCTTAAATATCTCAAAAACAAACCAGCCACAATTAAAAGGTTTTACTATATTTAATAATAAATAATAAAAGAACAAGACAATACTCAATCAACACAATTACTTCAGAGTTCAGAATCATAATCTTTACTATATTCCTGTCTATATATAAAAAAAATTACTTTTCCCTAGTTACTTACTATTAGTAAGGCAAGTGCAAATCGTAGTGATGATAGATGTTTCCAGATCAAATACAAAATGCCCAGACTCTCTCTGAGAGAGTTATTAAATTAATAGTACACATTACTGCTGGGCTAGCTTGAATGACATCAGTCTTTGTCACCTGCCTTTAGTTCATAGGCTAACAGATACTAACAGAATTTTATCATCTTTTTGTGAAAAATACATATCTCTCAGATGTTTGCTCAGAACTGGAAGTTGTCAAACAAACACTTTTACATTTGAAACCTAGTAATTATTTCTGTTTCACGACAATAGAAAAACCACTAGCTCTAGACATTGTGTCTGCTTCACTGAGAGAGAACACAACTGCAAAACACTTTAATTTCAACTTATTATCTTGAAGTTTTGCAAGTTAACTCTGTATGTTCCAACTTCTACTTTTAAAACATACATTTGCATGGGTCTGTATTAGATCACCGAATGCTTATAGAAGCGAATGGTGATTAATCTACCCTATGTAAGTGAAAGCTTACAATTTCAAACAGTCAGAACAGCGATTTTTTTCCTAGGAAAAAAAAATCACTGTTCCAAAAAAAAAAAAAACACTTTAAATATTACAGTAAGTGGGGGGCTTCACCCCCCCATACCCCCATACTTAAATATACTAACTCTGAGACTGGACTATAGTGCCGAAAATGGCAAAGTAATGAAGCAGCCAAGCAAATTCTTTCCCAGGGAAAGAATTTGCTTAAAAGCCGCTTCAGTCTTTTACAGTTTCCGTCTTTTGAGTTCGCCCAAGATGCATTCCAAAGAATGCTTCTTCGGTTTTCTAATAGGGATCTGCTCTTTTGCAGTAGGGTATGCTGTGGTTACATTTTAGCTCAGTACTTTACACAAACCTCTGTATAAATCATATCAGTATTCAAAAATGACATTGAATTATTTACAAAATTCCAGACAGCTGGTCTGGCAGTGTCACAATGTCCACTTAAATGAAAAGGTAGTATAACATCAGTGCTCTCAGCTGAACACAAATGTCACTGCATTGCATGAGCTGTCACTCAGAGAGGCATTGCCAGGCACATCTTTTTGTTGCTGTAAGAGAGGACTGATGAACAGTGTTTATGATTAACAGTGTTTGACAATAGCTTTTCAAAGCATAAAATATGAACATACCTCACCTTTATAACAGAGTACTGTGTTCATTTTTATTCCACATAAAATTACTGTTTCTGTGCAACTGTTTTCTAAAGTTAACACAATTATAGGTGTAAAATCTGTCAGCCCTTCTCAAAAGCAGGACACTACTGTGCCATGACTCTGACCACAAATCCCTGTCAAACGTCCATTAGCAGAAGAGTAAGAAGAGTATAACGTTCCGCCCATGTGCTGTACTCCCGATCAGCCTACACGCAACAGTAGGACAGTACTGCAGCAAGCTTTAGGCTGTAATATCTGTGAGATCCCAAAAGAAAGACACTATCATATCTTGACTTATGCTGTAATCTCTGCCAGAACCCCCCCCCCAACAGGAGGACAGTCCTGTGTCTTAGCCCTGTGAGATAATCCCTGCCACCCTTCCCTCAACAGCAAGACAGTACCATGTAATGACCTTGTAATGTAATCTCTGCCAAGGCCTCCCAAAAGCAGGAGCGTGCCATGTCATGACGTTGTGTTATAATCCCTGTTAGGCCTCCCACACAACAGCATGACACTACCATGTCATGACCGTCTAATGTCATCCCCATCAGATTCACACCCAACAGCAGGATAGTACCTTACCATGCCTCTGTGCTTAAATACCTGTCAGACTCCCAAAACCAGGACAGCATCCTGTCATGTCACTGCATTTTAACCCCTTTAAAAATTCTCCCAACAGATGGAGAGTATCATGTCACTTCCCTATGCTATAATCCCTGTCAGAGTCCCAACAGCAGGACAGTAGTTTGCCCTGCATCTGCACAATAGTCTCTATCAGTCGTCCCCCCAACAGCAAGACACTGCTATATCATGACCTTATACTGTAATCCCTGTCAGATTCACACAAAGCAACAGGGCAGTACCCTACCATGCCTTTGTGTTTAAATTTCTGTCAGACCTCCAAAAGCAGGACAGCATCCTGTCATGACATTGTGTTTTAATCCCTTTCAGACTTCCCCCAAAAGGCTGACAGTATCATGTCACTTCCCTCTTCTGTAATCAATGTCAACCCCCCAACAGCAAGACAGTACTGTGTCATACCCTGAGTGATAATCCCTGTCAGCCCTCCCCCCAACATCAAGAAAAGACTATGTCATGGCTTTCTACTGTAATCCCTGCTAGGGCCCTTCAACAGCAGGATAGTACTGTCATACTCCATGTGATAATCTCTGCCCCCCCCAACAGTAAGATAGTAGGATGTCATGACCTTGTAGTGTAATCTCTGCCAAGGCCTCCCAAACGCAGGACAGTACCATGTGATGACTTTGTGCTACAATCTCTGTTAAGTCTCCCACACAACAGCAGGACAATACTAAATCATGACCTTGCACTGTAATCCCTGCAAGGGCCCTTCAACAGTGGGATAGTACCCTGTGACAGTACCATATCATGCCCTTGGATGCTAATCTCTGCCAGCCTCCCTCTAACAGCAGGAAACCACAGTGGCATGATCATGTACTGTAGTCTCTGTCTGGGTCCCCATTCAACAAGGCACTAGTAAGTCCTGCCCTGTGCTGTAATCACTGCCCCCACAACAGCAAGATGGTACCATATTATGCCCTTATGATGTAATGCCTGTCATGGCATTCACTGTGTTCTGCCCCTGTGTTGTAATCCCTGTCAACACCTCAAGAGCAAGAAAGTACTGTGTCATATCCCTGACAGCCCCTCCCCGAAGAGAAGGTCAGTACAGTGTCATGCCCTTGCACTGTAATTTCTGTCACCACCTCTCAACAGCAGAGTAATACCGTGTCATGGCCTTGCATAATAAACCCTGTCAGCATATCCCCAACTGTAGGCAGTATCATGTCATGGCCCTGTGCTTTAATCTCTTTCAGGGCATCCAACAGCATGACAGTGCTGTGTCCTGTCCTTGTACTGTAATCCCTGCCAGTCTCACTGCAACAGCAGGACAGTACCCTGTGACAACCTCATATTGTAATCTCTGTCAGCCCCCAACCCACACCTCCAGCACCATACCATCTCAGAACCTTGTAGTGTTACATCTGTCAGGATGCTCTGACAGCAGAATAGTAATATGTCTTGATATCATACTGTAATCTTGGACAGAGCCCTTCTATAGTAGCACAGGACTATGTATTGTACCTGTGCTGTAATTAAGCAATAACCCACATCTAGGTGTGGGTAATGCTAGATTTACCTACATTTGGTGTGGTTTGGTCATGAGGACGAAACCCGAGTGACCATACAAAGACAACCGTGGGTAAATATAGCATTACCCACACCCAGACATGGGTTATTGCTATTATACAATGGCATTATTTAAGAAAAAAATACTTACTTTTCTTAAATAATACCTTTGTATAATACCTACATGGTGCCCTTCTGTGGTTTTCCGCTATCGTGGGCTTTTTCTGATGTACAGCGCATGCATATGCTTGCACAGTACATCAGAGCTGTGTAGAGGAAGCAACAGAGAAAGGAAGATCTCCATTGCTTTTTTTTTTAAGATATCTCGCTATGTTAAACGCATAATATAGCGAGATTACAGCAACGTAGATCTTCCGTGCTCCATTGCCACCTAACAGAAACAAAAAAAAATCAAGACTTATACTAATGGAAAAAGTCCGGACCTTTTTCCATTAGTATATGTTGGATTTACAATGGGCACGCTGGTTGGGCTGGCCAATCAGTGTGCACATTTTGGAATACTAATTGGCAGTCGTTGTATAATGCCTGTTAGCCTCCAACAGTAAGACATGTCCATGTCATGCCCTTATTTTACCTATGTCACCCTCCCCAAACAACAGAACAGTACCATGTCATGCCTTTGTGCTAAAATGCCTGTCAGCTCCGCTCCCCTCAGTAGCAGGACAGTACTGTGCATGTCCTTGTGCCCTATCAGGGCCACATAATGGCAAGAGGGTGCTCTGTCAATGCCCTTGTGCTGTGTTTCCCAACATACAGCACTTCTGCCATGATATGCACTTTATCAGCTAATGTCAGCACTACTGTGCTGGAATGTATTCATTCCCAAACTGGGAAATCACAGTCACTGTGTACTCATGCAGAAACACCAAATAGTTCCCACTGCCACCTGTCCATTCTAGTTATACTTTACATCTCTCATTGATGCGGCCCGGCACTGCACTTGTGGCTACCATTATCCTCCTAATAATGACATGCATACTGGACATGGCCTCTGCTAGTGATAACTTCAGCAGGCCTCCCACCTAGTACAGCAGAACAAAATCATCTTCCACGTACTACACATGGATTATGGGGAGCAACTGCTAGTTGACTATGATGATCCACATTTAAATACTGATGTAGATCACCTTAACCTTCTCTCAGGAGAGGGGAGTAGAGCCCCCTTCTTTGAGACTGGTAAGGAGAGGAGGTCTTCTTGGATCACCCAAAAGCAGATAATGAGGTGGACCAGTAGCATGATGCTTGCATAGGCACCATTGACCATGTTCCTGTGTGACTGACTGAGATTCATGGCAGGCAGACTCTGTCTTTGAGGCCACCAGATGTGGTACCCAGCAGTGATGTTAGCCATAGAGATGACTGACATCTTTGCGAATTCCCTTCTGGGGGACAGTCTAGCTATACCTCTGTGCCCTACCCTAGGATTACAATCAAGATGTTGATGTTGACACCAAAAAATGTATTTTATGTTGAAAGTCAACATCAAATTCCTGCATGTTAAATAGGTGTAAATCTCAAATCTGCTGAAAGAGTTCAGCAAATTCAACATTTTCATCGAATATCGAATGTCATGTCCATATAGCTGCACAAGTAAGTAGAAACCTTACACTTGTATTCATATTTTTGCAAGGGGGAAAGCACCCCTGCATCCCTTTGTGTGGGGGCTGTGCTCCACACACCCCCTGCAAATTATATATTCTAACTCCAAGATCACACTACAGTGAAGAAAGGGATAGTAAAAAAAGAAACCTGGAAACAGCGCACTCCAAACCGCACTTTATTAGAAAACACAAAAGTTGCTGAAAATCCACCAAATAGTCCACAAGGTCAGGGGAAAGGGATAGATTACCTGATCTGCACTGTACTGCAACCTCTATTCAAAATATTGTGCACTATCAGCAAATGCACAGTGGCATTTGCTTACAAAAAACCTCACTCAAATAATGTTCAGCAGCACAGGAATCGGTCAACTGACATTCAATCTGGTGGTCCCCTGCTGTAAACAAACTATACAACAGAAGGAAGAAACTGTCGCAGAAAATATGAAAATCCCAGGATGCAAAAAACTCCCTCACCAGCCTCAGTAAGAAGCTGAGATTCCTCATAAAATCCTCAAAAGCTAGTTACAAAAATAAAATTGCCAAAGATTCCAAAGACAACCACAAGGCATTCTATAGTTATGTCAAAAATCTAAATGGCAATGCTCAGATCTGCACTGAGCTTCAACAGAATGGCATTAAATATACTGGTCCCAAGGATATTGCTAATATGCTGGCAGATCAATTTAGTGCCAACTTCACCCCCCTCTCACCCCCTAAAGGGCCCATCTTAATACCAAAAGATTGCCAAATTCCGGTAATCACGACCACACAGGTAGAAACCGCAATCTCCAAAGCTAAGAATACAGCATCCATGGGACCAGATGACATCCCAGGCTGTGTAATACATGAACTACAAAATGAACTGGCACCTCACTTAAGTGTCATGTTTAATCATAGCCTCACCCCAGGCTTTATGACCACTGAGTGAAGCACAGCTACAGTTATCCCACACCACAAGGGGAGATCCACCTTGGATCCCGGGAACTACCATCCCATCAGTCTGACGAGCCTGATCTGCAAAGGAAAGGAATGCATTATCATGGAAATTATAAACAAAGACATTGGCAGCCTTCAAACACTGGACCCCACCCAGTTTGGATTTGTGAAGGGCCGATCTTGTCTCCTGAACCGGATTGACTTCTTTGAATCAGTCTTTAGAGCTGTGGACGAGAGTAAGTGGTCCACACAGCCTATCTGGACCTCACCAAGGACTTCAACACCATTCCCCACTCTGGAATCATAGATAAACTTACTAAGCTAGGCATAAATCCCTATGTCACTCGATGTGTTGCCAACTGGCTTACTGACAGAACCCAGACTGTAAAAAAGTAGCCAATTCCAAATCTAGCTCCAGACAAACGACAAGTAGAGTACCTCAGGGTTCAGTCCTGGGACCACTCTTGTTTGGCATCTACTTCTCTGAAGTACAGGCCAACACTAAGGGACTATGGCTAACAAGGTTTGCAGATGACTGCAAACTGGGAGCCATTATTGAATCCCCAAATTATGTGGATATTCTACAAAAGGGCCTTACAGAAACAGATGCCTGGTGCCAGAGCCATGGGCTCAAGCTTAATGCCAAGAAATGTGTAGTTAACCCCTTTGGAAAAAAAACATGTATCCATGAATTATCATATAGGTGGCAGTACACAGTACACTAAACATCAAAAGTGTGATGAGAGACTTAGGGACACAGGTGGACAGTGGTCTCACTTTTGATAACCACATAGCCACAACAGTCAGGAAATCCTTTTAAGTGGCACACCTCATCACTAAGGGCTTTTCATCCAGAAAAAAGGAGGTCATTGTCCCACTGTACACATCCCTCATTAGACCCATTATAGAGTATAATGCCCCGTTTGGTATGTATCTCACAAGACATCTGCAGCAGCTGGAAAGGCCACTTAAATACCTCACTAAAAGAATCACAGGCCTAAAGCAGATGCCATATGCTGACCATCTAAAAAAACTCCAGCTATACTCTGTGGCATATTATCTACTCAGAAGTGATCTCTGCTTAACATACAAGGCTGTGTCAAACCCTGAGCTGTTGGACATGCTCCACTTAAAGAAATCCCAATCCCTCAGAACCACATGCTCCAGGGATCTAAACCTTGTCATCACAAAGAACAAAACATGCTAGAGGGATAGGTTTCTGACCCAGAGATTCCCCATACTCTGGAATAGACTGCCCATACATGCCAAGCAGAGCACCTCCTTGGCCCTCTTCGAAAGGAACCTTGATGATTGGATGGGAGATAGGAAATTCACCCCTGGGATCATGTCAGTCGCCCTGCTACACAGGGGTCCAGGGAAGTAAATATTGTAGGAAGAAATATCCAAGGAATTGTTTTGGCTAGGCTTGTATAGGCCCTAGGACCGATAGCCTAGTACCAACCTATGAACCTATGAACATTTCTGTGTTCAGCAATGATAATTCTACATGATAGTAAACCTCCACTCTATTACCCATCATGGTGTTACCCCTCATTATATATAAACCTCCATACCTTAATTGTAGTTTAACCCTCCCAATCACCATTTGTCCACCATCTATCCTGTATCTCTCCCTCATGAACAACCTCTTTATATGCCACTGTCACTCCCTTATTAGTCTTTATCTCTTTCTTTATATCTTTCTGGCACTTCTTCTACCCATATACCCTCCTTCCTCCACACAGTTATACTTGCTACCTTCCTACACTAACCTCCTTACAAAACAGAAAAATGGGCTCCTGTATTAGAAAAATACACATGCTCTTCTGCCCCATTGCTGTTGCCCTTCTGTGTGTTCCACTGCTTGCAGTTCCCCGTTTTTGTCTGTCCTACCTTTTCCTTCTTCTCCGTTTATATAATATATTGAGTGGGTACTTTTCCGTGGTGACTTTTTCTGTGCTGTTATCAGTACGTAACTTGCAGCTATGAAGTGCTTTATTGTGCATGTGAATGTGCATAGCATTGGGCACACCACCTAATTGTCATGTCCCTTATAATGATAATAATAATAATAATAATAATAACAACAATAATAATAATAATAATAATAATAATAATAATAATAATAATAATAATAAGCACAACAGCGACATTAATTTAACCAGACAAGCCCACTGGACACACAGTCCCTTTACAAAAGCAACTTGAAAGCAATGTCTGGTTAAGTGACTTAAAAGGTGTCACAGAGTAGATAAATGGAATCTGTGGAAATCAAATCTATGGAAGCTGCATAAGAATATATTTTCGTAAACCTCTACAGTAAGTTGCTATACATGCAGTTATGTGGTTTCCCATAATATGGCTACTCCAGCAGTAGAACTAATGCAGCATAATTACTGCCATTAGCATGGCCATAATATTTCATTGTGTAGAGCTTTGTTCAGCATGATGTTTTGTTGGATATTGTGCTGAGGGCTGAATTCCAAAAGAAATTTCCACTAAGCCAGGATACTGAGCAAGAGTTACACCAAACAGACAACAGTGGTGATTCCATTGTGTGTGTGTGTGTGTGTGTGTGTGTGTGTGTGTGTGTGTGTGTGTGTGTGTGTGTGTGTGTGTGCGTATACGCATATATAAATATATATGTATATAATATAGATATATATAGATCTAGATATAGATATGCATATATAGATATACAAGTATGCTAATTTGAAGCTATGTAGCAGAACAGTATCAAAATAGCATGTAAATTCAAAACAGCAATAAATGTGTCTGAATCAGTAGGCATTAGGTGTGAATCATCCATCCATCCATGGAAAATGTATTTTTTATTTATTTAGTTAACTGGGTTGGAGCACTTATCCAAATGGACATATTTCAGTCATGTCTATATCAGCATCTCGAACGCTGACAATATCAAATCCGATATTGTCGCCACGAGAATGCAAAAGTGCAGAACATTGAACGGGTAAACGGAAATCTCTGTAAGGGGAGATTTTCATTTACTTCAATTTAGCGTGGTCTCGGAGTTGGTATATTTAAGTAGCGTGGGGTGTAGGGGTGCAGGGGGGCTCCCACCCCTGCCTACACCCTTTAGGTTTTTTTTGGTGTTTTTATTATTTTATTGGCATTCGAAAATGTAATAGTTCGATCATTATAGTTCGATATTTAGTGAGCTGAACTGTTAAACATTTGAAATGCTGATATAGATCATTTCCGTCTCATATAGTGAAGGTCAGAGATTTAAAAAAAGAGTATTATAGAAACAGATTCAAAATGACAGGACTACTGCAGTTTGGTGCAGGGGCAGTCCTGTAGGCATACCTTTCAATGTCCACACAGAATGTTCAGATGTTGCCCCAAATTGCTGGTCTGTTCCCCATAAAATCTGTGGTTTTCTGGCAAATCATTGCGGACTGAATAGTATCATACCTTTGAGTTTTTGAGTTTATATCATTCAGAAAATGCATGTGAAAGGGAAACATGTTATTTTAGCAAAATAAAATAGCAAAGCTCACCAGCGCACTGTAAACTCCTTCAAAAATAAGTTAAAAAAATACTGATTGAACAAAAAAAAAAAAAACTTTATTAAACGATTAAACGATTACAGAGGTAGGGCTTTATCCCATACTGGACTTCATCAGACTCTAAAATTAGTGTTACAAAATCAATAAATATAATTAAATCATCACTAACACATAAATCACAAACCAGAAGCAATCGAGCAGTGCACTGGCTAAAAGTAATTTCGATTTTTATTAATTTACACTTCTAAATTGACATAATTGGGTTCAATACTGACATACATAAGAGTTTGCATCTGGGCTTTGTCAGGCAGGACTTAGGTATCCTTCTCTAGTATTCATCACTGCTTTTCCCTTCTATATATGTCCTCTGCTTAATTCATTTTTCTCCATCACCACTTGTTCACATCTGTCAGTTTGTGTCTGTCTGCTGCTGACTCCCTCACTTGTGTGAATATCTCCCATAAGTCTTAGTGCACATTGTATCATTGTCTCTCTGCCCCTTCTTCATTTATAGGTTTATAGGAGATTACTAGGCTAACAGCTTAAGGGATCTTAAAAGTCTAGCCAATATAATCTGATTTTACTCAATATATGGCCCCTAGGGACACGAGGATGGGATGGATTTGTGTCTGTGCATTGGGTATCTTACAGACTGCCCCCTGTCCATAAGGGACATAGGCACTACCCCAGGTGTGAATTTGTGATTCCCCATCCATTGATCCACATTGTGTTTGAAGAGGGCCAGGGAAAGGCACTGCTTAATGTGAATAGCAAGTCTGTTCCAAAGAAGGAGCAATCTCTCAGATGCATATCTGTCTCTGCAGCATGATTGTTTCAATCACTGACTAAGTTTATATTCCTAGGTTGGGTGACCCTCATGCTGTTTGACTTGCATATGTGTAGCAGCTCCATCAGGGCTGGATTTCTGAGTGCCTTGTAGGTCATTCATTGGTCACCCCTTATTAGTTGGTAGGAGACAGAGTAAAGGGATGGGGCTTGTAGACTACCTGCATAAGACATATTGTTTGCACCTTGTGTTTTCTTTGTGAGGAAACTCTGAGTTTGCTCCAGCTGCTGTAAGTGCCTAGTCAAGTACATGCCAAATGGCACACTGTACTCAATTATTGGTCTAATGAAGACTAAGTACAGGGGGACTATAATTTCCTTGGATCTGGCTGTCATACATTTACTTATAAGTTGTGCCACATGGATTTCCCCACCACTGTAGATACATAGCAGTCAAAGTTCAAATGACTATTTATCTCTGTACCTAGATCTCTCACCTCTGAGTCTACTCTTAGTGGTGTGCTATTGATGGTTTAATTTGCAGGGGTATTTGACTTCCCAAATGGAATGATAATGAATTTATTTTCATTTGTTTTATCCCTTCTTCCTTCCTGTATTTAACCCTTGCTGTGTGTGTGTGTGTGTGTGTGTGTGTGTGTGTGTGTGTGTGTGTGTGTGTGTGCATGCAAAAGTGTGTGCGTGTGCGAGTGTGTGTGCACGTGCGAGTGTGTGCACATGCGAGTGTGTGCGCGCGTGCGAGTGTGTGTGTGCGTGCGTGCAAGTATGTGTGTGTGTGTGTGTGTGTGTGTGTGTGTGTGTGGGTGTGTGTGTGTGTGTGTGTGTGTGTGTGTGTGTGTGTGTGTGTGTGTGGGTGTGTGGGGGCGCCAGTGTGGGAGTGTTGTGTGTGCATATATGGGTTGCTAGGAAGCACACTACCAGAGTCAGGTCTGACAGCACAGTGCTTGATTCAGAGATATGGTAATGAGCCCCTAATCACGTGCATCTGTATATGGCCTTACCTCATTTCTGAATCAGAGATTCTTGCCATCACACTAAGTGACCAACCCTTGTTAGCTCTGATACTAAGAATCTCTCTGAATCTCAGGGCATGATTATTTCAGTTTTTTTCTCGTTGTTTGGAGCAGTCCATTATCTATTAAGTCATTAGGCTTATAGCTTGCTTTTGCCATAACCAGTCAGTTTTGTTAATTGCACATTATTCAGATCTGTACACAGTTTGACAACCTGACTTCAGCATATAAAAATCAGCTGTAAAGTGCCAATTTTATTAACAAATAACAAAAGTTATTTCCATGTTACTCACAGTTTCCTCCCTTAGTAACAGATTGACTGCAGCACGTCCACTTTGATGGTTCAGCTGTATAACACATGCAGCTGAAGAAAGTCCCATCAGACAGGTCATTGGCAGAAACAATAGTACCAACACTCGGGATATTATTATAATGGTCGCTATCGGTGCCTAAATCAAAAGTAACAGTTTCTGTGGGGTTGTTATTATAGCTGTATTTCCATTCAGTGTCCTGTATTTGCTGATCATTTTTATACAAAACACATAATCTGTATTTATAGATGTTATTTTTGCTGCTACACACAATTTTACTTCCATTTTCATCCATTTGTATCTCTGGCTCCTCCACTTGATCTGTAAAAAAGGAAACTGGATATGTTAGGGAAATGCATGATTACCTTAACTGAGTACATGTAAAAAAACTCAAAATTAACAATAAGACCTTACTTGTCCTTTGGATTGCACATTTGTGGCACATTTACTCAAAAGTCAAACCTAAAGAGTTAATGATAAATGCTGCTGATCTGAGACGTCACACACCTTTTGTAACAAGGATGTGTACGAATCAAATATATTTTGAAATAATGCTGGGGTGAAATATGAAGACTGCCATGCAAGTTCACGGCGGTTTGCATATTTCGCAGGCTTATTTATTTATATGGGTGTGTTAACCGTGGTATTGATATGATCTATACCAATAAATAAATTTCCAGTACACATCACCTTGCAATACCATACTCCAAGTCCTACAACCACACCCTCTCTCCACAATCTTATCTTACTACCTCACCTCAGCCAAACACACCACGTCTACACTTCCTCTACTTGAACAAGCACATACCTACCTTACCACAAGTATACACCACTACAGATTCCAAACTCTAAATCGATTTATCTAATGCCCTGCAAAAAACCTAAAAGTATTTCAAGTCCACATCCACCCAGGAGCTGGCCCCAATACTCTCCCCACACACACCACACCTAACTCAACTACTAACTACCCTTCTAGCTACCCTTCTCCCTGACTCCACTGTAATATTCAGCCTAAATATTATCAACATCAAAATCACACAACTTCATGCCTTAATTCTTGCCTTTGCGCTTCTCCTTCTCACCTCTCCTTGAAACTTGGCTGGCTTAAAAACCTAGTACCAAGACAAGCAATTTACCTCCCCAGCTATAGCACCTAAGAGACAGGATCGTCTAAAGGGGGGGGGAGTGGCCCTATATACAAATCCCACCTACAGGTAGCATTAATAGATCTTGCCCCCCCCTACTAATGCTGAAATACTCTTTTCCAAGCTCCCCTGACAATATCAGTGACCATCTCCTGACCTTTATCTGTAAACGAAAAAATAGCAATCCCCAAGCAAGCTACCCACCGTACCATACACAACAAAATTAGACAAAGCCCTGGCTTGCCCCATGGCTCTCAAAACTACCCCAAACAATTTTGGTCAGGAATAAACAAACATAATAGCCAACACTTTCAATGACTTGCAAACACCATGACTCCCCCTCCCTCCAAACCCCCACCAAAACAGTATTTCCATACTAAAGTTTCACTCCATCTTAATAAACAGAACAATATCTAGGTAACTCAACGAACTCTCAAACTGAGTAACAACTTGTTGTAGACTCACAACATGTTTAGGCCCTACCACAGTACTGCATTTGATATGGTCAACCATCAACTTCTCCTACATCCACCTGTATACAGTATGCTGATGATTCTACTCTCATCTGCTCTGCTCCATCCCAATTGGTTTTCACAGCAGCAGAAAATGGTTTCAACATATCTGTCTCCACCCCAACCCTTAAATCCACTCCAATCACTTTTTCCATTGTGTCCTGCAATGGCACTATCATCAAACCTGACTATTCCGACAATCAGCTAAACTTTGACTATCACATTGATTTAACTATCAACAGACTTAAGCCCTTTCTTACTGCCACATCAAACTCACCTCATCTCCACACTACTGTATGCCTCTCCTCCTTTATTAACATTTCATCACTGTCTTAACTTAAAGAAACTCAACTGGCTAGAACTTCCAAATCTAATACCCAACACACCCATACTGAACAACCTTATCACACCTTATAAACAGCCAACAAGCTCCTAGTAACTACTATCAAGCAGGTGACTCCTTATTTGCAAACACTATCGGATCATATTGGAATAAACTTCCCACTTAGCCTCATGTCACCTTTCAGATTAGAAATCATTTACAAAATCACTGGCTATGCCCTTGCTCGAATCCTGACTGATAACTGATACACTACCTGCTCTCATAGTTAACTCTGTATATTAACTTGTATCTTGCTTTTTCACAAAGTTTGATTCTTTTCTGTTTTAGTGATTTTGTTAAATTGTATAGTCTCTAGTATGATAGTGGAGCTTTCCTCCTCAACCCTCTGTAGAAAATATACATATCAAGCCACACAAGCCGGTAATACTGTATATTCAATTTTACTTTACTTTTCTTTTGTCATTATTTTGTTTGTTTTACTGTTTGATTGATTGTTATTTCTATTATTGGTATCTTTTTAAACTGTAAAGTTATAGTATGATAGTGGAGCTTTTCTCCTCGGGCCTCTGCTGAAAATGGACATGTATCCAGCCAGACTAGCCCGGTTAACAAATGTAAAATAAATAAATAAATACATAAATAAATAAATAAATAAATCTATTGAGGATCTATTTCAGTCTCAGCTCAGGAACAGATGGATGGTGGCCTGTAGTCCTAACTTAGATGTGCAATATATTTCAAACCAAATAAAGCCAAACATTCAGCTGAGATTCCACAATAAATCTGACAAATTAAAAATGAACTGTATCATAATATATAGAGTAACTTAATGAGAGTATCATATATCTCACTGTGTAACTGTATTAGAAAATAACATCTTCAAGCCCAGATGTCTGAAGTAAGCACAATATCACAATAGTTCTTTTTTGACATCAGCATATTGAAAATATGAAACCATTCTAATGTTTTTAAAATACTACAATAGTATAAACATATTATGGCTTATTTTCTGAAATGAATAAATCCACCCAAACCACAAACTGTTTTCACATTTGTCACTTAAAATGGAAATTTCAGTGAATGGATTGTCCGCATCACACAAGCAAGGTATTGCAATTTCCCATGCTGCTTTTTAGAAGTTGCTAAAAGTGAAATGTTGTGTGGGGAAATTTAAAGAAAGGTTTTTGTTACCCTATTCAAAAGGAAAATACAACTATATAATAAATAAATAAGTAAGAAGATTTTTCAGAGGCAGTGTAGAAGTCCGCAGCTACCAGGATCTCAACCTCCAAAGAAATGTTTCACAGTCAGAATAAATAAGATTGTACTCAGCCAGGAGCTGCAAATTAAAAAGCTGGAGACATTCATAGAGGGTATTATATCATGGTTACAAATTGGATAATTAGTCAATAAATCAAAGACAGACAGGATATAGATGTCAGTATATCACTGCAAACTAGTAGTGGTCATAGACTCTTCAAATGATTTCAAAATCCTACAAGAGGGTCTTACACAAACAAATGATTGGTGACAAAGTCATGGCCTTAAACTCAATGCAAAAAAAAAGTATTGTCATCCCTTACAATAAGAATGATGTTCGTGCTAACTATCATATCAATAGCAACACCCTAAGTATGCATTCAGTGGTAAGAGACCTGGGAACCCATATTGACACTAACCTTACCTTTGATCACCATGTCTCCACAGTTGTAAGACTGGTATTCTCTATTGCTAATCTCATAAGTAAGGGCATTGCCTCCAGAAAAAAAGAATTTATAACCTCCCTGTACTCTGTACTTTTCCCTCATCAGGCCGATAACTGAGTACAATGCCCCTTTTGTATGTACCTTTCCAAGCACCTGCAGCAACTGGACAGACCACAAAGGTTCTTCACAAGGAAAATTCAAAGTATTCAGCATCTGTCCTATGTGGATTGTCTGAAATCACTGTCACTTTATTCTGTTTCATGCAGGCTACTCAGAGGTGATCTCTGCCTTGCATGCAAGGCAATCTCTGACCCTGCTTTATTGGAAATGCTGTATAACTGCAAGGCAAATGGTACATAGGTTACTCGCTTTAAAGACCTTTCCTTGGTATGTGACATTAATAGAACCTGCTACAGGGACAGATTTGTCTCCCAGAGTTTACCAGACCTTTGAAACAGACTCTCACTTCATGTCAAACAGAGCACCTCATTGTCCCTCTTCAAATGCAATCTGGATTATGTAAATTCACCCCAGGGGTTCTACCTGTATCCCTGTTGGACACAGACATTAGGTGCTGATCATGGAAACAAGGGTAAAACTTGGCTATGCTTGTAAGGGCCCTAGGGCACTTAGCATAGTAACACCCTATGATCCTATTGAGGATAGTAGTAACAGTTAGGGAAGGCAGGGCTTTAGTAGATATACTTTGCCAGTTATTGCATAGTACTAAAGTTCTGACTTGTTAATCAGCTCTTTCCTGAATTAAAAATATAGGATCAAGTCTTTCCACCTTCTTTTGCCTACTGTGCAGCCTTGAGAAAGTCACATGCAGACAAGGCTTATTGGAAATTTACACTACTTTCCTTAATGGTATCCCGGATTGAGTATCATTGACGTGGTTGAATGGAGTAATTATTGCACTGAAAAAAGTAAGCCCAAATGATCAAAAATCAGCTTCTCGAACATTGATGACTTTGTTTAGGTGATATATTGTGAATAGTGATATATATATATATATATATATATATATATATATATATATATATATATATATATATATATACTTTTTGGATAGACCAGTTTTTGTCAGTTGTCATCTTTATTATATCAGTATACGTGACCGAGGCACATACTTCTTATTTCTTATCACTAATTGTTTGCCCTCTTGTACTTGAATCATTACACCCCTAACAACTTTCCCTCCTACATTTGAATAAATACATCCGTTTTCACAAACCCCTCCTTATAACACTTCTTATCTTTCTCTTTTTCTAACTGCCCCCATCCACTGCTCTACCCCTCTCATGCACCCCATGTATACCTAAGTTATAAACCTTCTACATACACTAATTTGGAACAGGCAGCCTAAATAGAACCAATTATATACCCTGATCTCTCAGTCATATGCTGTTACCACTATCTCCCTATACACTACTAATATCTCCCATCCCCGCTCCAAGTTTTATAACTTACTTTATTTATTTTATTTTATTTTACATTTGTTAACCAGCAGAGTCCAAATGGATATATGTCCATTTTCAGTGGAGGCCCGGGGAGAAAAGTTCCAGAGACTTAAAATCATTAACAAGAGAAAGACATGTTAACCAGAAGGTTCAATTAAACAAAATATACAGTACACAATCTTTAAACTTCATATAGAAGTATAGTACATATAAGATAGTGAGTTAACCAAAGAGTGTAATTGCCAACATTCACAGGCTACATTAATATATACATGTTATAGAGGTGTTTAACAGCAAGTATAGCAGGAAAATAAAGTAAAAAACTTCCATAACTCAATTTTACACATAGGTTCATAGGCAGGTACTAGGCTATCTTCCCGAAGGCATTTATAAGCCTAGCCGGAATGCATTGGTTTCGTCATCCCCTTAGATTAGTTCCCTATGCCTCTGTCCAGCAGAGCCATTGAAGTGATCCCTGGGGTAAACTTTCTGTTTCCCATTCACTCGTCAAGGTTTCTCTTGAAGAGGGTTAGCGAGGAGCTCTGCCTAATGTAGATTGGAATCTTGTTTCAGAGCATGGGAAGTCTCTGGGACAGGAATTTATCCCTCCAGCACGTCCTACTTATTGTTGTGGTGAGGTTTAGATCCCTGGAGCATGTGGCTCGAGGGGTTATGGTTTTCTTTAGGTGGAGCATGTCCATCAATTCTGGGTTGGTTATGGCCTTGTATGTCAGGCAGACATCACCTCTGAATAGGCGGTATGCAGCTGAGTACAGCTGGGGTTTCTTCAGTCGAGCTGCATAGGGCATCTGCTTGAGGCCAGTGATCCTGTTGGTGAGGTACTTCTGTGGTCATTCCAGTTGTTGCAGGTATCTTGTAAGGTACATCCCAAATGGGGCATTGTACTCTATGATGGGCCTGATGAATGATGCATAGAGGGGCCCAATGACCTCTTTCGATCTGGATGCAAACCCTTTTGTGATTAGGTAGGCCACATAGAAGGATTTTCTAACCACTTTGGCAATGTGATTATCGAAGAAGAGGTTACTATCTACTTGGGTCTCCAGATCCCTTATTACATCTTCCATATTTAGGGGGCTACCACCTATGTGGTAGTTTGTGGGTACTTTTTTTCCAAAGGAGATGACTATGCACTTTTTGGAATTTAGCTTGAGGGCATGAGTTTGACACCAGGTATCTGTCTCAGTGAGACCCTTTTGGATGATGTCTGTGTCAGCTGGAGAGTCAATTATAGTCCCTAGTTTGCAGTCGTCTGCAAACTTGGTCAGCCATAGTCCTCCTGTGCTTGCCTATACCACAGAGAAGTATATGCCAAACAGGAGGGGTCCTGGGACTGAGCCCTGGGGAATGCAACTTGTAACCGGTTTAGAGTCAGACCTATCTCCTGCAACTCTTACTATGTGGGTTTTGTCCATGAGCCAGTTGGCAACCCATCTCGTGATGTAAGGGTTTATTTTCAGGTTGGTTAGCTTGTCTATATTACCTGAGTGGGGAATGCTGTCGAAGGTCTTTGCAAGGTCTAGGTAGGCTGTGTGGACTACCTTTCCCTCATCTATAGCCTTGGTAACTGTCTCAGAGAAGTCCACCAGGTTTAGGAGGCATGATCTGCCCGATAGGGTCCAGTGATTGGAGGTTCCCATTGTCTCTGCTAATGAGATCCATGATGATGTGCTCCATAGCTTTGCAGACCAAGTTAGTCAGGCTTATAGGGTGATAGTTCCCGTAGTCTGCTGTGGCTCCACCTTTGTGGAGCAGAATAACCATTGTTATGCACCACTCTGTGGGCACGTAGACTATGGAGAGGCTGAGTTTAAACAGTGTGTTTAAGTGAGGGGTTAGTTCATCTTTGAGCTCGTGTAGGACGCAGCCTGGGACACCATCCAGTCCCATTGATGCTGTGTGTTTTTGGCTTTGGAGGGGGCTGTTTTAACCTGAGTGTCTGTGATTTCAGGGGCACTACATTCTTCTGGTATAGTTATGGGTCCTTTTGGGGGTGAGAGGGAGGTGAAGTTTGCACTGAACCTTTCTGCCAGGATGTTGGCAATATTGGACGGTTTATTGTATTTTGTGCCATTCTGCACCAACTCCGAGCAGATCTGAGAATTGCCACTTAGATTGTTGACATAGCTAAAGAATGCCTTGTGGTTATCTTTGGAGTCCATGGCAATTTTTCTTTCAAAGCTAGCTTTGGATGACTTTATGAGGGAACGTAGTTTCTTGCTGATACTGATCAGGGATGTCTTCCCTTCTAGGGATTTTACTCTTTTCTGTACTAGTTTCCTCCTTCTGTTGAATAGCTTGTTTATGGCAGGGGTCCATCAGACTGGTTTCCTTTTCTTGGAGGAGTGAGTTTTGGTTTTGTTGGGGATAACATGATCCATGCATTCTTGTAGATGCCTGTAGAGTGCATTAGTAAAGGATTTTGTAGCTTGGACATCGTTATCCTTTAGCATGGGGGCTTTGAAACTTCCCACCTTGGTCTTAAGTAACATGAAGTTTGCTTTTAAAAAGTCTTTCACTGTGGTTTCTTTGACTGGGGGTGTTGGCAGAATGTGGATATCCAGAGTGATTAGTTTATGGTCAGATCTAACCAGCGAGGGGTTGGCCTCCAGTGTGAAACACCAATCGCCCATGTTGGTGATGACCAGGTCTAATATGTTGTCACCTCTGGTGGGGGTGTTGACCAGTTGATCCAGGGCATTTGAGATTATAAATTCTAGGAAATGTTGGTAAGGGAGTTTGTACTTTAGTAGTTCTCCCAGTTAATGTTTGGGTAATTGAAATCACCCAGTATCAGGGTGTTTGGTAGGAACTTTATGTTTCTCAGTGTTTCCAGGAATGCGGAGTGGGGGTCTGGGGACATGGTCGATGATCTGTAGCAAGCTATAATTTGAATAGCAGTTTTGCCCATTGTTAGTTGCACATGCATGATCTCTGAAGCATCATGCTGTGCCACTAACCTGGAGGTGTGGGTATCCTTGATGAATATGGATACTCCTCTGCCTTTTGTATTTCAGTCTGGGTTTTGTGGCCGAAATGTATGGTATGATTTCTAGCCTGGTAGTGCTGGGGTGCTCTCTGGAGCCTTAAACCAGGTTTCTGTTACTGCACATATATCAATTTTCTCCATACTGAGGAGTGCCTTGAGTGTGTGCATTTTGAGGTTTAGACTTCTGGCATTGAGTAGCATTACCCTCAGTTTTTTGTTACTTGAGCTATTTACAGAGGTGAGTTTGTCTTTTAAGCCTTGCCTAAAAAAGGTACTATGGGATGGCAAGCGCCTTGGCTAGTATTCAAAAGCCTAAGGGTGACAGGTGCAAGCCATCTCTACTGAAGCAGCTTGGTTTGTCGAGCATGTCATCCCAGGCGGACAGCCACTAGATCCCCTTTGAATGGCACCAGAAGCTTAGCCAATTGTTGAAATTGATAATTTTTTCTCTATACCGTGGTATCATTCTTGGTGAGGGCAGGATGCTACTCAGGGTCAGGGTCATACCGGCCTGGGCTACATGATCAGAGACCTCCTCCATGTCTCTCTTCATGTAGTTCAGGGAGGTACGGCTCAGGTCATTCACACCAACATGGACAATGACAGAGTCATATTTGTACTTGTTCTGGAGTGACCAGAGTGCTTGTGTTATGTTGCGGATCCTGGCACCTGACAGGCAGCTAACAGTAACCTTCTCCTTGTTCAGCCTAGTGAGTGGGACATCAGTGTGCCTGACTATAGAGTCACCTATTACTAGTGTGTTGGGTATGTTATTTTGCCTTAAGGGCTGTGATTGCATAGCACACTGGTTTTGTGAAGTATGTATTTCATGGTTTGTGTTGGGAGGTGGAGGTTGCTTGGATGTCTGCTTTGGAGGTCTCTGTTGCTTTTGCAGATTTTTATTTAGAGCCTCCGAGTATGTTTTTGTGTATTTATGTGTGTTTTTTGCTGGTGCTGGTTTCATAGGTCTATGTGAGACTGGTGGTCTGATGCAAGTAATTCTCTTCTCCTCTTGACTGCCTGGTCCATTCTTGGGTTGAGAGAGCTTAGAATCCAGTTTGGCCGTATAATTGCATCTCTCGCATGTATTAGTGTTTGGTGGAACCAGGAGAGGGTTGTCTGTGCACATGAGGCAATTGTAACATTGCCTCAAAATGCCCAGATTCAGCAGTTGGACTGGAGAGTACACCTGAAACTGCCCTTTGCACATGCCTGCATAGGTACAGTGAACTGTTTTACTGATTGGTTGGTAAGGTCGAAGAGAGAGCCTTGTCCTTCTCTACAGTATAGGGGAGTTTAGTGTTAAGGTTTATTAGTGCTTGCTATGAATTTTGAGAAAGTGCCGGAATGAGAAGTGAATGGTTTGAGTGCTTAAGTTGAAAGTTTGTCTAGTTCCAAGGGAAATATTGAAGAGTAGACTTTGTGGAGCCGGGAATAGTTATACCCTAGCTAACAGACACTGCCCGACGAGCAAAAACGCACAAATGCGGGTATTATAGCAGGGAAATTAAAGAGATACAAATTAGCCAAATATTGCCAATAAATTACTAATTTCTGGGCTGAAACCACTCCTCCAGGGACAGATAGGCTGCTCAAAGCTCCATCTCTCACAGTGAACCGAGAAACTTTCTTCTATCCAAGTAAGGTATGGGCAAACACAGAAAATTGTAACAGCCCTGAATTCAGCACTAACCAGAAAACTGGACTATACTAGCTTACACAGGTGGAAAACAAGTATTTTTGTTTTGTTTTTTTTTCAGAAAATAAAGCAGATACAATCAAAAAACACTTTAAATGCACAAAAATGGCTATTAGACTTGATTGTGTAGCCTACAACAGTTAAACAGGTAATTTAAATACAAAACAACTTTGTTAAAGTGCAGGCAGTAAAATAAGTACAATATGTAGCTGAAACAAGCTTTTTAAATCACAGAAACTCTAGGAAATCAGTGTTTTAAACAGAATTAGCTAAAGGCAGCAAGAAAATGCAGAAAAATGTTACTTAATCACTCTAAAGTCTCTCTTTTGTCTCCTTGCTGCTGTAGAACTCTGCAGAGCAACAGGCAGGAGCTTGCTGAGCTGTTTACTAGTAGAAAAACCTCACAAATGCAGGTTTTATAGCAGGGAAATGAAAGGGATAGAAATTAGCCCAAAATGGCAAATAAATTACTAATTTTTAGGTTGAAACCACTCCTCCAGGGACAAATAACCTGCTCAAAGCTCCCTCTCTCACAGTGAACAGAGAAACTTCCCTCTATCCAAGTAAGGTGTGGGCAAACACAGAAACTTGTAACACAGCCCTGAATTCAGCACTAACCTGAAAACTGGACTATACTAGCTTAGGAAGGTGGGAAAACAAAGTATTTTTTTTTCAGAAAATAAAGCAGATAAAATAAAAAAAAACACTTTAAATGCATAGAAATGGCTATCACACTAGATTGTGTAGCCTACAACAGTTAAATAGGTAATTTAAACACAAAAACAACTTTTTTAAAGTGCAGGTAGTAAAAATAAGTACAATATGTAGCTGAAACAAGCTTTTTAAATCACAGAAACTCTAGGAAATAGGCGTTTTAGGCGGAATTAGCTAAAGGCAGAAAGAAAATGCAGAAAAATGATACTTAATCACTCCAAAGTCTCTCTTCTGTCTCTCTGCTGCTGTAGAACTCTGCACGGCAACAGGCAGGACCTTGCTGAGCTGTATACTAGCAGAAAAACCTTGCAAATGCGGGTTTTATAGCAGGAAAATGAAAGAGATAAAAAATTTAACCCAAAATGGCCAATAAACTGCTAATTTCTTGGCTGAAACCACTCCTCCAGAGACAGATAGGCTGCTCAAAGCTCCCTCTCTCACAGTGAACAGAGAAACTTCCTTCTATCCAAGTAAGGAATGGGCAAACACAGAAACTTGTAACACAGCCCTGAATTCAGCACTAACCTGAAAACTGGACTATGGTGTGAAAACAAGTATATATTTTCTGTTTTTTTTTTCAGAAAATAAAGCAGATATAATCAAAAAAACACTTTAAATGCACAGAAGTGGCGATTACACTTGAGTGTTTAGCCTACAACAGTTAAACATGTTCTTTAAACACAAAAACAACTTTGTTAAAGTGCAGGCAGTAAAATAAGTACAATATGTAGCTGAAACAAGCTTTTTAAATCACAGAAACTCTAGAAAATTGGCATCTTAGGTGGACTTAGCTAAAGGCAGAAAGAAAATGCAAAAGAATGATAATCACTCCAAAGTTTCTCTTTTGTCTCTCTGCTGCTGTAGAACTGTGCAGGGTACCAGGCAGGAGCTTGCTGAGCTGTATACTAGTGCAAAAACTTTGCAAATGTGAGTTTTATAGCAGGGAAATGAAAGAGAGAAATTAGCCCAAAATGGCAAATAAATTACTAATTTCTTGGCTGAAATCCCTCCTCCAGGGACATATAGGCTGCTCAAAGCTCCCTCTCTCACAGTGAACAGAGAAGCTTCCTTCTATCTTCGTAAGGTATGAGCAAACACAGAAACTTGTAACACAGCCCTGAATTAAGCCCTAACTTTGAGAGGATTTCTGTCTATACACACTGACCAGAGTGAAGGAGGGGCATTGACTACAACTCTGATCTGAGATATATAAGTATCCTGTTTTTTATGGATTATTTATACTGATTATTGTTTCTAGCAATTTATATATAGCACTTTTTATTGCCTGCTGCATAGTTTTTAGTGTATTTTATTGCTATTAACTAATCTGCATGAGTAACTGATTTGTTTGCAGTTAAATGCATTCTGTAGAGTCTCTTTGCTCCTTTATCTGTTTAAAAACTTTCATTTTGTGGCTTTTTGTAGTGTTTACTGTCTGTAGTCTAATAGCTTTAGTATTGTCCTAGTTAAGATTTGCTGGCTCTGGGCCTGTTTTTTTTTTTCTACAGTGATTGTTCAAAGCATGTGAACAGGCCATCTTGAATTAGCAGAAGCCTTTCTTTATCTTGGCTAGATTGTTTTAATTGGCTATTGGCTAGTGGGGGCTGATTCTTATGTGCTTTTTAAAAAAAAAGTTGTCTAAGGTTGTATCTTCTGGTATTTAAGCCCTAACTTTCAGAGGATTTCTGTCTATACACACTGACCAGAGTGGAGGAGGGAAGTTGACAACAACTCTGATCTGAGATATATAAGTATCCTGTTTTTTGGATTATTTATACTGATAATTGTTTCTAGCAATTGATATATAGCACTTTTTATTGCCTGCTGCATGGTTTTTAGTGTATTTTATTGCTGTTTACTAATTTGCACGGGTAACTGATTTATTTGCAGTTAAAAGCATTCTATAGAGTCTCTTTGCTCCTCTATCTGTTTAAAAACTTCCATTTTGTGGCTTTCTGTAGTGTTTACTGTCTGTAAGCCAATAGCTTTAGTATTGTCCCTACCCTCCCTCCCTGCTGGTGCCTTGCTGTTAAACTTGGTGGCTTTGCAGTTGCCCGCCCCTACTGTAAATCTGATCTGGGCCACTCCTCCCAGTCTAGTGTCATTAGCTCATTCTGCCTAATACAGAGAGAACATCTGAGAAGGACTTCTGCTTCTTCTTTTACCCTTTCAAAAAAATGCCTGAATCTCCTTGTGTTCTGACTGTGCTTCTCAAACATTTTAGAAATATAGAGTATATTTTAGAGCATTTATTATAACTGTAATTGCCTTAATATTGCTACAACTCAAGGGCTCTAGGTTGCACTGCATCTCAATTGTTTGTGTGTTTTAGCTGCTTTTCTGTATATATAGAATTCTCTGTATATGTAGACTAGCTAATTATTCTGCTGTATTACTTCCTCTTAAATCGTTTTTTAGTTGTGCACTTGCCTTGCCTCATTTAAAAAGTTTTAAATTTCTAATTTTGTAGAGTTTTAATTGCATTTACTATTTCGGACTACACACGCAAGTGTGTTAGCCTTTTCTGTGTTTATTTACTGTATTATTGCATTGTTTAGCCTGTTTCAACAAAAAAAAATAATATCTTGTTTGCTCGTTTCCCACCTTTCCTAGCCAGTCCATATCCCAGGATTTCCTTGTCTCAGGACTTTATTTTCTGTGACCAGAGCTATCCAGACCTTGCTGTGGTAGAGGGAAGTCCTACTGCTTACCAGTGGGAGTGGTGAGCATTGTACTGCCTATCTAATGCTAGAGGAGTGGTTTCCAGCTCTGAAATTGTAATTTTATTAGCCATTTTGGGCTGATTTCTATCCCTTTCAACTTTCTGGCCTAAAAATGCATGTGTTTGCACATTTTTTGCATCGTTCAGCACTGCAAGGCTACAGTTACTATTCCAGATGCCAGAAAGTCTGCTCTTCAAATTTTCCCTTAGAACTTTCTTGGGTGACGTAAGCCAGGGAACCTTGTTGGCTAGACTTATGTAGGCCCTTGGGCCAACAGCCTAGTACCTACTTATGAACCTATGAACTAGCTGGTTTCTCAGTAGTAGCACTAAAATCTGAACCCCTGTGACTAGCACTTGCTCTAGAACCTGCTGGAAAGCACTAGGAAGCCTGAAACTGATACAAGCACTCAACTCTCCTTGTCAATAAGGAGAAATTAATCATAGACACTAAACAGCCTATAATTGCAAAGTACCCTGCAAAGGTAAAGGAAAACCACTCTTAAACTTTACAAAAAAAAGCACCTAAACAGGCATGTCCAAGGGTCAGTTTCCGGTGATGTCTCCTGTCCACCTGGTGTATCTGGGTATACTGGGGCAATGCGGCAACTGCCTCATGTACACAGAAAATCCTCTCCTCCTACCACCCAACACTACAACCTTCGAGAGATGCACTTACATAGCCAAACTGGAAGCAAAGCTCTCTCTGGCCAAGATTGTGCTAGACAGTCAAGAGGAGAAGGTTAACACCTGCACTACACCTCAAACAACTCATAGCCCTTCGAAACCCACACCTTCAACACCCACACATAGCAACACTAAACCCACATATGCAGAGGCCCTTAACATTAACCTGCCCAAGCAACAAGGACCTCCAAAGCTGAAACGTAAACACCAGTCACAACCAAAGTGACACATAGCTCACAACACCAGTGTGCCACCCCACAACAGCTCCTAAGGCAAGGAAATGTACCCAACACTTTAGTCATAGGTGACTGTATAGTCAGGCACACTGATGTCCCACTCACCAGGCTGAACAAGGAGAAAATTACAGTCAGCTGCCTGACGGATGCCAGGATCCGCCACATAACGCATGCACTCACCTCACTCCAAAACAAGTAAAAATATGACTCTATCATTGTCCATGCTGGAGTGAATGATTTGAGACGTACCTCCCTGGACTACATGAAAAGAGACATGGAAGAGCTCTTGGATCATGTGGCTTAGGCAGGTATGACCCTAGCCCTGAGTAGCATCCTGCCTTCACCTAGAATGATACCACAGTATAAGGACAAAATGATTGACTTCAACAATTGGCTAAGCTTCTGGTGTCATTCAAAGGGGAGCCAGTATCTGTCTGCCTGGGAAGACATGATCGACAAACCACGATGCTTTGCCAGAGATGGTCTGCACCTGTCACCCCTGGGATTCAGGTTACTGGCTAAAGCTCTTGCCACCCCTATAGTGACTTTTTTAGGCAATGTTCAAAGGATAAAACCACCACCGTAACAGATACAAGCATGCAAAATCTTAAGGTAATGCTACTCAATGCTAGAAGTCTAAACCTCAAAATGCACTCTCTTGAGGCACTCCTAAAAATGGAGAACAGTGATATCTGTGCAGTAACTGAGACCTTGTTCAAGGCTCCAGAAAGCAGCCCTGCAATACCAGGCTACAACTCTTACCACACTTTTCGGCCACAAAACCAAGACCGAAACACTAAAGGTGGAGGAGTGTCCATATTCACCAAGGATATTCACACTTCCAGGCTAGTTGCCCAACACAATGCATCTAAAATTATCCAGGTGCAACTAACACTAGGTAAGACTGCAATCCAAATTGTAGCTTGCTACAGATCCCCCACCATGCCCCAAGATTCTCACTACACCTTTCTAAACATACTGGAACATATTAGGATACAACCAAACACCCTAATACTGGGTGATTTCAACTACCCTGCCATTAACTGGGAAAACCACTCGGGTACCAACTCCTTTTCCCAATGGTTCTTGGAATTCATAAATTCCAATGCCCTGGATCAACTAATCAGTTGTCCCACCAGGGGCTCCAAAATCCTAGACCTGGTCATTACCAACATGGGAGATAGATGCTCCACACCAGTGGTCACCCTCTCATTGTTCATGTCTGACCATGAGCAAATCACCCTTGACATCCACATCCCACCCCCACCCCCCAGCAAGGAAACCTCCTTAAAAAACTTCTCCAAAGCCAACTTCATGCTAATGAAGTCAGAAGTGACAAATCCATGCAGATGGGATCTGAAAGTTCAACTGCAGAATCCTACACTAAGGCACTGTATGAGCACATCCACTCGTGCATGAATCGTGCCATCCCAAATAGAACTAAAATGCTCTTCTCCAAAAAAAAGGAAGCCAATCTGGTGGTCCCCTGCTAAAAACAAACTATACAACAGAAGGAAGAAACTGTTGCAGAAAAGAGGAAAATCCCAGGATGCAAAAACTCCCTCACCAGCCTCAGTAAGAAGCTGAGATCCCTCATAAAATCCTCAAAAGCTAGTTACGAAAATAAAATTGCCAAAGATTCCAAAGACAACCACAAGGCATTCTATAGTTGTGTCAAGAATGTAAATGGCAATGCTCAGATCTGCTCTGAGCTACAACAGAATGGCATAAAAATACTGATCCCAAGGATATTGCCAATATCCTGGCAGATCAATTTAGTGCCAACTTCATCCCCCTCTCACCCCCCTAAAGGGCCCATCTCAATACCAAATGATTGCCAAATTCCAGTAATCACAGCCACAAAGGTAGAATCCGCACTCTCCAAAGCTAAGAATACAGTATCCATGGGACCAAATGACATCCCAGGCTGTGTACTACATGAACTACAAAATGAACTGGCACCTCACCTAAATGTCATGTTTAATCATAGCCTCACCTCAGGCTTCATGCCCACTGAGTTGCGCACAGCTACAGTTATCCCACTCCACAAGGGGGGATCTGCCTTGGATCCTGGGAACTAGCATTCCATCAGTCTGACAAGCCTGATCTGCAAGGGCATGGAACACATTATCATGGAACTTATAAACAAAGACATTGGCAACCTTCAAACACTGGACCCCACCCAGTTTGGATTTGTAAAGGGCTGATTTTGTCTCCTGAATCTGATTGACTTCTTTGAATCAGTCTACAGAGCTGTGGACGAGGGTAAGGCAGTCCACACAGCCTATCTGGACCTTGCCTAGGCCTTTGACACCATCCCCCACTATGGAATCATGGATAAAGTTACTAAGCTGGGCATAAATCCCTATGTCACTTGATGGGTTGCCAACTGGATTACTGATAGAACCCAGACTGTAAAAGTAGCCGACAGAAGCTTGTAACACAGCCCTGAATTCAGCACTAACCTGAAAACTGGACTAGTCCTGATTATAAAGGCCAGAAAAAAAGGAGTTTTTTTACAGAAAATAAAGCTGATACAATCAAAAAAACACTTTAAATGCACAGAAATGGCTATAACACATGAGTGTGTAGGCTACGACATTTAAACAGGTAATTTAAACACAAAAATGACTTTGCTAAAGTGCAGCCAGTAAAATAAGTACAATATGAAGCTGAAATAAGGTTTTTAAATCACAGTAACTCTAGAAAATCTGCATTTTTGGCAGAATTAGCGAAAGGCCGCAAGAAAATGCAGAAAATAATACTTAATCACTCCAAAGTTTCTCTTTTGTCTCCCTGCTGCTGTAGAACTCTGCAGGGTACAAGGCAGGAGTTTTCTGAGCTGTATACTAGCTCAAAAACCTCACAAATGCAGGTTGTATACAAGGGAAATGAAAGAGAGAGAAATTCACCCAAAATGTTCAATAAATTACTAATTTATGGGCTGAAACCACTCCTCCATGGACAGATAGGCTGTTCAAAGCTCCCTCTCTCACACTGAACAGAGAAACTTCCTTCTATCCAAGTAAGGTATGGGCAAACACAGAAACGTGTAACACAGCTCTGAATTCAGCACTAGCCTGAAAACTGGACTATACTAGCGTAAGAAGGTGGGAAAACATGTTTTTTTGGGTTTTTTTTTTCAGAAAACAAAGATGACACAATAAAAAAAACCTTTAAATGCACAGAAATGGCTATCACACTACAGTGTGTAGCCTACAACAGCTAAATAGGTAATTTAAACACAAAAACTTTTTTAAAGAGCAAGCAGTAACATAAGTACAATATGTAGCTGAAACAAGCTTTTTAAATCTCAGAAACTCTAGAAAATAGGCGTTTTAGGTGGAATTAGCTAAAGGCAGAAAGAAAATGCAGAAAAAAATACTTAATAACTACAAACTCTCTCTTTTGTCTTTCTGCTGCTGTAGAACTATGCAGGGCACCAGACAGGAACTTTCTGAGCTGTATACTAGTGCAAAAACCTTGCAAATGTGGGTTTTATAGCAGGGAAATGAAAGAGACAGACATTAGTCCAAAATGGCCAATAAACTACTAATTTCTGGCTGAAACCCCTCCTCCAGAGACATATAGGCTGCTCAAAGCCACCCTCTCTCACAGTGAACAGATAAACTTCCTTCTTTCCAAGTAAGGTATGGGCAAACACAGAAACTTGTAACACAGCCCTGAATTTAGTATTAACCTGAAAACTGGACTATCCTAGCTTAGGAAGGCAGGAAAATAAGTTTTTTTTTCATAAAATAAAGCAGATACAATCAACAAAACACTTTAAATGCACAGAACTGGCTATCACACTAGAGGGTGTAGCCTAGGACAGTTAAATAGGTAATTTAAACACAAAAACTTTTTTTAAAGTGCAGGCAGTAAAATAAGTACAATATGTAGCTGAAACAAGCTTCTTAAATCTCAGAAACTCTAGAAAATAGGTGCTTTAGGTGGAATTAGCTAAAGGCAGAAAGAAAATGCAGACATGAAAACTGGACTATACTAGCTTAGGAAGGTGGGAAAACAAGTATTTTTTTTTCAGGAAATAAAGCAGATACAATCAAAACAACACTTTAAATGCACAGAAATGGCTGTCACACTTGAGTGATTAGCCTACGACAATAAAACAGGTAATTTAAAAACAAAAAAGACTTTGTTAAAGTGCAGGCAGTAAAATAAGTATAATATATAGCTGAAACAAGCTTTTTCAATCACAGAAACTCTAAAAAATCGGCGTTTTAAGTGGAATTAGCTAAAGGCAGCAAGAAAATGCAGAAAAATGATAAAAACTCCAAAGTGTCTCTTTTGTCTCTCTGCTGCTGTAGAACTCTGTAGGGCACCAGGCAGGAACTTGCTGAGCTGTATACTAATGCAAAAACCTCACAGACACGGGTTTTATAGAAGGGAAATGAAAGAGGTAGAAATTAGCCCAAAATGGCCAATAAACTATTAATTTCTGGGCTGAAACCACTCCTCCAAGGACAGATAGGCTGCTAAAAGCTCCCTCTCTTACAGTCAGAGAAACTTCCTTCTATCCAAGCAAGGAATGGGCAAACACAGAAACTTGTAACACAGCCCTGAATTCAGCACTAACCTGAAAACTGCACTATACTAGCTTAGAAAGGCGGGAAAACAAGTATATTATTTTTTTCCAGAAAATAAAGCAGATACAATAAAAAAAAACTTTAAATGCACAGAAATGGCTATCACACTAGAGTGTATAGCCTACAATGGTTAAATAGGTAATTTAAAAACAAGAACAACTTTTTTAAAGTGCAGGCAGTAAAATAAGTACAAAATGTAGCTGAAACAAGCGTTTTAAATCACAGAAACTCTAGAAAATAGGTGTTTTAGGCGGAATTAGCTAAAGGCAGAAAGAAAATGCAGAAAAAAGATACTTAATAACTCCAAAGTCTATCTTTTGTCTCTCTGCTGCTGTAGAACTATGCAGGGCACCAGGGAGGCAGTTGCTGACCTGCATACTAGTGCAAAAACCTTGCAAGTGCAAGTTTTATAGCAGGGAAATGAAAGAGATTGAAATTATTCCAAAATGGCCAATAAACTATTAATTTCTGGGCTAAAACCACTCCTGCAGGGACAGATGGCTGCTCAAAGCTCCCTCTCTCACATTGAACAGAGAAGCTTCCTTCTATCCAAGTAAGGTATAGGCAAACACAGAAACTTGTAACACAGCCTTGAATTTAGCACTAACCTTAAAACTGGACTATACTAGCTTAGGAAGGTGGGAAAAGAAGTGTTTTTCTTTTTTTTTCAGAAAATAAAGTAGATACAATCAAAAAAACACTTTAAATACACAGAAATGGCTGTCACACTTGAGTGTGCAGCCTACAAAATTTAAACAGGTAATTTAAAAACAAAAACGACTGTTAAAGTGCAGGCAGTAAAATAAGTACAATATGTAGCTGAAACAAGCTTTTTAAATCACAGAAACTCTAAAAAATCTGGGTTTTAGGCGGAATTAGCTAAAGGGAGAAAGAAAATGCAGAAAAAAGATACTTAATGACTCCAAAGTCTCTCTTTTGTCTCTGTGCTGCTGTAGAACTATGCAGGCAGTAGCTTGCTGAGCTGTATGCTAGTGCAAAAACCTTGCAAACCTAGGTTTTATAGAAAGGAAATGAAAGAGATAGAAATTAGCCAAAAACAGCCAATAAACTACTAATCTTTGGGCTGAAACCACTCCTCCAGGAACAGATAGGCTGCTCAAAGCTCCCTCTCTCACAGGGAACAGATAAACTTCCTTCTATCTAAATAAGGTATGGGCAAACACAGAAACTTGTAACACAGCCCTGAATTCAGCACTAACCTGAAAACTGGACTATACTTGCTTAGAAAGGCCGGAAAACAAGTATATATATTTTTTATAGAAAATAAAGCAGATACAATCAAAAACACTTTAAATGCACAGAATTGGCTATCACACTAGAGTGTGTAGCCTACAACAGTTAAATAGGTAATTATACAAAAAAAAACTTTTTATAGTGCAGGCAGATAAATAAATACAATATGTTGCTGAAACAAGCTTTTTAAATCACATAAACTCTAGAAAACAGGCATTTTAGGCAGAATTAGCTAAAGGCAGCAAGAAAATTCAGAAAAATGATAATCACTCCAAAGTCTCTCTTTTGTCTCTCTGCTGCTGCAGAACTCTGCAGGGCACCAGGGAGGCACTTGCTGAGCTGTATACTAGTGCAAAAACCTTGCAAATGCAAGTTTTATAGCAGGGAAATGAAAGAGATAGAAATTAGTCCAAAATGGCCAATAAACTACTAATTGCTGGGCTGAAACCACTCCTGCAGGGACAGATAGGCTGCTCAAAGCTCCCTCTCTCACAGTGAACAGAGAAGCTTCCTTCTATCCAAGTAAGGTATGGGCAAACACAGAAACTTGTAACATAGCCCTGAATTCAGCACTATCCTGAAAACTGGACTATACTAGCTTAGAAAAGCCGGAAAACAAGTGTATATATATATATATATATATATATATATATATATATATATATATATATATATGTGTGTGTGTGTGTGTTTTTACAGAAAATAAAGCAGATACAATCAAAAAACTCTTTAAATGAACAGAAATGGCTGTCACACTAGAGAGTGTAGCCTACAACAGTTAAATAGGTAATTTAAACACAAAAACAACTTTTTATAGTGCAGTCAGTAAAATAAGTACAATATGTAGCTGAAATCAGCTTTTTCAAATCACATAAACTCTAGAAAATAGGCATTTTAGGTGGAATTAGCTAAAGGCACAAAGAAAACGACGAAAAAAGATACTTAATAACTCCAAAGTCTTTCTTTTGTCTCTCTGCTGCTATAGAACTATGCAGGGCACCAGGCAGGAACTTGCTGAGCTTTATACTAGTGCAAAAACCTCACAATTGCAAGTTTTATAGCAGAGAATTGAAAGAGATAGAAATTAGTTCAAAATGGCCAATAAACTAGTAATTTCTGGCTGAAACCAATCCTCCAGAGACAGGCTGCTCAAAGCTCCCTCTCTCACAGTGAATAGAGAAACTGGCCAAGTAAGGTTTGGGCAAACACAGAAACTTGTAACACAGCTCTGAATGTAGCACTAACCTGAAAACTGGGCTATACTTGCTTAGGAAGGCGGGAAAACAAGTTTTTTTTTTTCAGAAAATAAAGCAGATACAATCAAAAAAATAATTTAAATGCACAGAAATGGCATTCACACTTGATTGTGCAGCCTATGACATTTAAACAGGTAATTTAAAAACAAAAACAACTTTGTTAAAGTGCAGGCAGTCAAATAAGTACACTATGTAGCTGAAAAAGCTTTTTAAATAAAAGAAACTCTAAAAAATCTGGGTTTTAGACAGAATTAGCTAAAGGCAGAAATAAAATGAAAAAAAAAAGATATTAACTCCAAAGTCTCTCTTTTGTCTCTCTGCTGCTGTAGAACTCTGCAGGACACCAGGGAGGCGCTTGCTGAGCTGTATACTAGTGCAAAAACCTCGCAAACGCGGGTTTTATAGCAGGGAAATGAAAGAGATAGAAATTAGCCCAAAATGACCAATAAACTACTAATTTCTGGGCTTAAACCACTCCTCCAGGGACAGATAGGCTGCTCAAAGCTCCCTTTCTCACAGTGAACAGAGAAACTTCCTTCTATCCACGTAAGATGTGGGCAAACACTGAAACTTGTAACGCAGACCTGAATTCAGCACTAACCTGAAAACTGGACTATACTAGCTTAGAAATTTGGGAAAACAAGTTTTTTTTTGTTTTTTACAGAAAATAAAGCAGATAAAATCAAAAAACACTTTAAATGCACAGAAATGGCTATCACACTTGAGGGTGTAGACTACAACAGTTAAACAGGTAATTTAAACACAAAAACGACTTTGTTAAAGTGCAGGCAGTAAAATAATTACAATATGTATTTGAAACAAGCTTTTTAAATCGCAGAAACTCTAGAAAATTGGCATTTTAGGTAGAATTAGCTAAAGGCAGCAAGTAAATGCAGAAAAAAGATTCTTAATCACTCCAAGGTCTCTCTTTTGTCTCTCTGCTGCTGTAGAACTCTACAGGGTACCAGGCTGTATAGTAGTGCAAAAACATCATAAACGTGAGTTTTAAAGCATGGAAATGAAAGAGATAGAAATTAGCCCAAACTGGCCAATAAATTACTAATTTCTGGGCTGAAACCACTCCTCCAGGGACAGATGGGCTGCTCAAAGATCCCTCTCTCACAGTGAACAGAGAAACATCCTTCTATCCTAGTAAGGTATGGGCAAATACAGAAACTTGTAACACAGCCGTAAATTTAGCACTAACCTGAAAACTGGACTATGCTAGCTTAGAAAGGTTGGAAAACAAGTATTTTTTTTCTTTGTTTTTTTTTTTCAGAAAATAAAGCAAATACAATAAAAATACTTTAACTACACAGAAATGGCTATCACACTTGAGTTTGTAGCCTATGAGAGTTACACAGGTAATTTAAACAAAAAATAACTTTGTTAAAGTGCAGAAAGTAAATTAAGTACAATATGTAGCTAAAACAAGCTTTTTAAATCACAGAAACTCTAGAAAATCAATGTTTTAGGCTAAATTAGCTAAAGGAAGTAAGAAAATGCAGAAAAATGATAATCAATCCAAAGTCTCTTTTTTGTCTCTCTGCTGCTGTACAACTCTGCAGGGTACCAGACAGTAGCTTGTTGAGCTGTATACTAGCACAAAAATCTTGCAAATGTGGATTTTATAGAAGGGAAGTGAAAGAGATAGAAATTAGCCCAAAATGCCCCATAAACTAGTAATTTCTGGGCTGAAACCACTCCTCCAGGAACAGAAAGGCTGCTCAAAGCTCCCTCTCTCGCAGTGAACAGAGAAACTTCCTTCTATCCAAGTAAGGTATGGGCAAACAGAAAAACTTGTAACACAGCCCTGAATTTGGCACTAACCTGAAAACTGGGCTATACTAGCTTAGAAAGGCAGGGAAAACAAGTTTTTTTTTTTTCTGAAAATAAAGTGGATACAATCTAAAAAAAAAGTTAAATGCAGAGAAATGGCTATCACACTTGACTATGTAGCCTACAACAGTTAAACAGGTAAGTTAAAAACAAAAATGACTTTGTTAAAGTGCAGTCAGTAAAATGAGTACAATATGTAGCTAAAACAAGCTTTTTAAATCACAGAAACTCTAGAAAATTGGCATTTTAGGTGGAATTAGCTTAAGGTAGCAAGAAAATGCAGAAAAATGATAATCACTCCAAAGTCTCCCTTTTGTCTCTCTGCTGCTGTAGAACGCTGCAGGGCACAAGATAGGAGCTTGCTGAGCTGTATACTAGTACAAAAATCTTGTAACTGTGGGTTTTATAGAAGGGAAATGAAAGAGACAGAAATTATCCCAAAATGCCCAATAAACTACTAATTTCTGGGCTGAAACCACTCCTCCAGGAACAGAAAGACTGCTCAAAGCTCCCTCTCTCACAGTGAACAGAGAAACTTCCTTCTATCCAAGTAAGGTATGGCCAAACACAGAAACAATGATTCAACACTAACCTGAAAACTGGACGATACTACCTTAGAAAGGTGGGAAACAATTTTTTTTTGTTTTTTACAGAAAATAAAACAGATACAATAAAAAAAAAACACTTTAAATGCACGGAGATGGCTGTCACACTTGACTGTGTAGGCTACAACAGTTAAACAGGTAATTTAAACACAAAAATGACTTTGTTAAAGTGCAGGCAGTAAAATAAGTACAATATGTAGGTGAAACAAGCTTTTTAAATCACAGAAACTCTACAAAATTGGTGTTTTAGGTGGAATTAGCTAATGGCAGCAAGAACATGCAGAAAAAAGACACTTAATCACTCTAAAGTATCTCTTTTGTCTCTCTGCTGCTGTAAAACTATGCAGAGCACCAGACAGGAGCTTGCAGAGCTGTATACCAGTGCAAAAACTCACAAATGCAGGTTTATAGCAGGGAAATGAAACAAATAGAAATTAACCCAAAATGGCTAATAAACTACTAATTTCTGGGCTGAAACCACTCCTCCAGGGACAGATAGGCTGCTCAAAGCTCCCTCACTCACAGTGAACAGAGAAACTTCCTTCTATCCAAGTAAGGTATGGGAAACACAGAAACTTGTAACACAGACCTGAATTCAGCACTAACCTGAAAACTGACCTATACTAGCTTAGAAAGGTGAGAAAACAAGTATTTATTTTTTTTTATTTCAGAAAATAAAGCAGATACAATCACAAAACACTTTAAATGCACAGAGATGGCTATCACACTTGAGTGTGTAGCCTACAATAGTTAAATAGGTAATTTAAACACAAAAATTACTCTTTTAAAGTGCAGTCAGTAAAATAAATACAATATGTATCTGAAACAAGCTTTTTAAATCACAGAAATTGTAGAAAATTGCGTTTTAGGCAGAAATAGCTAAAGGCAGCAAGAACATGCATAAAAATGATACTTAATCATTCCAAAGTCTCTCTTTTGTCTCTCTGCTGCTGTAGAACTCTGCAGGGTACCAGGCAGGAGCTTGCTGAGCTGTATACTAGTGCAAAAAATCTCACAAATGCGAGTTTTATAGCAGGGAATTGAAAGAGATAGAAATTAGCCTAAAATGGCCAATAAATTACTAATTTCTGGTGCGAAACCACTCCTCCAGGGACAGATAGGCTGCTCAAAGCTCCCTCTCTCACAGTGAGCAGAGAAACTTCCTTTTTTCTTAGTAAGGTACTGGCAAACACAGAAACTTGTAACACAGCCCTGAACTCACACTAGCCTGATAACTGGTCTATACTAGCTTAGAAAAGTGGGACAAGTATTTTTGGGGGGTTTTTTTTGTTTTTTTCAGATAATAAAAAAGATAAAATCAAAAACACTTTATATGCACAGAAATGGCTATTACACTTGAGTGTGTAGCCTACAACAGTTAAATAGGTAATTTAAACACAAAAACGACTTTTTTAAATGGCAGGCAGTAAAATACGAAAAATACGTATCTGAAACAAGCTTTTTAAATCTCAGAAACTCTAGAAAATTGTCGATTTAGGCAAAATTAGCTAAAGGCAGCAAGAAATGCAGAAAAATGATACTTAATCACTCCAAAGTCTCTCTTTTGTCTCTCTGCTGCTGTAGAACTCTGCAGGGTACCAGGCAGGAGTTTGTTGAGCTGAATACTAGCGCAAAAACCTAGCAAATGCGAGTTTTATAGAAGGGAAATGAAAGAGAGAGAAATTCAACCAAAATGGACAATAAACTACTAATTTCTGGGCTGAAACCATTCATCCAAAGACAGATAGGCTGCTCAAAGCTCCCTCTCTCACAGTGAACAGAGAAACTTCCTTTTATCCAAGTAAGGTATGTATGGGCAAACACAGAAATGTGTAACATAGCCCTGAATTCGGCACTAATCTCAAAACTGGACTATACTAGCTTAAAAAGGCAGGGAAAACAAGTATATTTTTTGTTTTTTTGTTTTTTTTTTCAGAAAATAAAGCAGATACAATCAAAAAAACACTTTAAAAGCACAGAATTGGTTATCACACTTGAGTGTATTGCCTACAACAGTTAAACATGTAATGTAAACACAGAAATGACTTTGTTAAAGTTCAGGCAATAAAATAAGTACAATATGTGGCTAAAACAAGCTTTTTACATCACAGAAACTCTAGCTAATCGGTGTTTTAGGCAGAATTAGCTAAAGGCAGCAAGAAAATGCAGAAAGATGATACTTAATCACTCCAAAGTTTCTCTTTTGAATCTCTGCTGCTGTATAACTCTGCAGGGCACCAGGCAGGTGCTTGCTTAGATGTATACTAGCGCAAAAACCTCGCAAATGTGGGTTTTATAGCAGGGAAATGAAAAAGATAGAAATTAGCCCAAAATGGTCAATAAACTACTAATTTCTGTGCTGAAACTACTCCTCCATGGACAGATAGGCTGCTCAAAGCTCCATCTCTCACAGTGAACAGAGAAACTTCCTTCTATCCAAGTAAGGTATGGGCAAACACAGAAACTTGTAACACAGTCCTGAATTCAGTACTAAGCTGAAAACCTGACTATACTAGCTGAGAAAGGCGTGAAAACAAGGATTTTTTGTTTTTTACAAAAAATAAAGCAAAAATAAAAATAAAAACTTTAAATGCACATAAATGGCTATCATACTTGAGTGTGTAGCCTACAACAGTTAAACAGGTCATTTGAAAACAAAAACAACTTTGTTAAAGTGCAGGCAGTAAAATAAGTACAATATGTAGCTGAAACAAGCTTTTTAAGTCATAGAAACTCTAGAAAATCTGCATTTTAGGCAGAAATAGCTAAAGGCAGCAAGAAAATGCAGAAAAAATGATACTTAATTACTCCAAAGTCTATCTTTTGTCTCTCTGCTGCTGTAGAACTTTGCAGGGCACCAGGCATGAGCTTGCTGAGTTGTATACTAGTGCAAAAACCTTGCAAATGTGGGTGTTATAGCAGGAAAATGAAAGAGATAGACATTAGCCCAAAATGGCCAATAAATTACTAATTTCTGGGCTGAAGTCACTCTTCCATGGACAGATAGGCTGCTCAAAGCTCCCTCTCTCACAGTGAACAGAGAAACATCCTTCTATCTTAGTAAGGTATGGGCAAACACAGAAATTTGTAACACAGTCCTGAATATAGCACTAACTTGAAAACTGGACTATACTAGCTTAGAAAGGTGGGAAAACAAGTATTTTTTTGTTTGTTTGTTTTTTTTTTTCAGAAAATAAAACAGATACAATCAAAAAAACACTTTAAATGCACATAAATGGTTACTATCACACTTGAGTGTGTAGCCTACAACAGTTAATCTGGTAATATAAACACAAAAACAACTTTGTTAAAGTGCAGAAAGTAAATAAAGTACAATATGTAGCCAAAAACAAGCTTCTAAAATCACAGAAACTCTAGAAAATTGACATTTTAGGCTGAATTAGCTAAAGGCAGCAAGAAAATGCAGAAGAATGATACTTAATCACTCCAAAGTCTCTCTTTTGTCTCTCTGCTGCTGTAGAACTCTGCAGGGCACCAGGCAGGAGCTTGCAGAGCTATATACTAGCGCAAAAACCTTGCAATTGTGGGTTTTATAGCAGGGAATTGAAAAAGATCGAAATTATCCCAAAATGGCCAATAAATTACTAATTTCTGAGCGGAAACCACTCCTCTTGGGACAGATCCGCTGCTCACAGCTCCCTCTCTCACAGTAAGCAGAGAAACTTCCTTCTATCCTAGTAAGGTATGGGCAAACACAGAAAGTTGTAACACAGCCCTGAGTTCAGCACAAACCTGAAAACTGGACTATACTAGCTTAGAAAGCCTGGAAAACAAGTATTTTTTTGTTTTATTGGTTTTGTTTTGGAAAATAAAGAAGATACAATCAAAAAATCACTTTAAATGCACAGAAATGGCTATCATACTTGAGTGTGCAGCCTATGACAGTTAAAATGGTAATTTAAACAAAAAATGACTTTGTTAAAGTGCAGTTAGTAAAATAAGCACACTATGTAGCTGAAACAAGTGTTTTAAATCACAGAAAGCCTAGAAAATCACCGTTGTCTGTGGAATTAGCTAAAGGCAGCAAGAAAATGCAGAGAAATTATACTTAATCACTCCAAAGTCTGTCTTTTGTCTCTCTGCTGCTCTAGAACTCTGCAGGGTACCAGGCAGGAGCTTGTTGAGCTGTATACTAGTGCAATAACCTCGCAAATGCAAGTTTTATAGCAGGGAAACAAAAGAGATAGAAATTAGCCCAAAATGGCCAATAAATTTCTAATTTCTGGTCTGAAACCACTCCTCCTGGGTCAGATCGGCTGCTTACAGCTCCCTCTCTCACAGAGAACAGAGAAACTTCCTTCTATCCTAGTAAGGTATGGGCAAACACAGAAACGTCTAACACAGCCCTGAATTCAGCACTAACCTGAACACTGGACAATACTAGCTTAGAAAGTTGGGAAAACAAGTTTTTTTTTTTTTATTTATTTATTTTTTTATTTATTTTACATTTGTTGACTGGGCTAGTCTAACTGGATTTATGTACATTTTCAGTAGAGGCCCGGGGAGAAAAGCTCCAAGCATGAACAGTAAAACACAGTTAACAATATATAACAATAAATAACTAGGACATGTAAGAAAACAGTACAGTGGTAACATTGGTTAAAAGCAAAAATTTAGTAATGTAATTATAGAATATAGACATTATGCTAAAAGTTTATTTTAAGTAAAGAATGGCAGCTGTACTAAACACAAAGTGGGCATGAGCACAACAGAGTAAAGTCCTTATAATTTTTCCTCTTACTATGAAAAAAAGAAGCAAGATTAGGAAGCTTAGGTTAGAGGCCTAAGATAGAGGGGTGGGGAAAAGGGTATGATTAGGAGGGGAAATAGATTTCAGTCTGGGTTGGCACAGGGACAAAGCCACTGAGTTTTAAGATGTTCTTTAATATGTTTTTTGAATAGAGAAGTAGAAGTTAGGTTAGATAGTTCAGGAGGGAGCTGATTCCAGTTTTTGCCTGTAGTGTTTGTGAAAAGTGAGTCACCAGCTTTATTATTAGATTTAATCGAGGAGACCAGGAGTTTATTAGCAGAACATAGGGTAGCTAGATTTTTGTATGGTGAAATCAGGTTAGTGAGGATAGGGGTATTATTGGGGTGGTGTAGGATATTTTGAGTGATAAGTAACTGTTGATAGAGTATGTGGTTCTGCAATTCTAGCCATCCTAGTTGTTTGAGGTTAAGACAGTGGTGAGTTTTAAAGGGCGTACATGTAATGAATCTAGCTATGCTATTATAACAGGTAGAAAGTTTGGAGATGTTATTCTTAGATAGGTTAGTATATATAGCAGAGGCATAGAAAAGGGTAGAAATGAGGTGGGTCTGGGTAATAGTTTCCCTGGCTGTGGGGGTAAGGAAGGGTTTGATTCTATAGAGAGTACCAAGTTTTTTGTTAACAGATTTTATGGTGGCGTTAATATGGTGATCATAGTTAAGACAATTGTCAATTGTAACCCCTCGTAGGTCGGTGGTAGTATCTGGGGTAATGTTAGTAGCATTGTTAGAGTTTATAGAGAAGAATGGTGTGGAAGATTTTTGAGTAGGGGTAAAAAGCAGTAATTTTGTTTTTTTGGGATTAAGGAGGAGGCAATGTTTCATAAACCAGTTTTCCACATTTTGGAACATGGTTTGGGTGAGGGACTGGAGGGAGGCTATGTTCTTAGCAGTACAGATTAAGGTTGAGTTGTCTGCATATTGAATGCAGGTGGCTTGAGGTATGTCCATGTGGATGTCGTTAATAAATAAGAAGAAAAGAAGGGGACCTAAGATAGAGCCTTGTGGGACTCCAATATTTACTGGGAGTAATGAAGACAGATTGTTGTCCCAAAGTACTGCTTGCTGTCTGTTTTGAAGATAACACCTAAACCATTGTGATGCTAGTGGATCAAGAGAATGGTATTTAAGTTTGTCTAGAAGTAATTTATGGTTAACCATATCAAAGGCTTTTGACAGGTCAATAAATAGTGCAGAGGAAAAGGAGTTATTATTATGATTTTTATTTATAGAGTCAGTGAAGGATAAAAGGGCAGTCGTGCTGTGGAATGGTCTAAAGCCATGTTGGCAGTTGGCTAGTTGGTTATTTTGTAGAAGATGGTTGAGTAGTTGTTTATAAATACATTTTTCCATTATTTTAGCTAATGGGGAGAGTAAGGCAATAGGGCGAAAGTTTGAAATCTCTATGGAAGATCCACCTTTGTGTAGTGGGATAATGTGAGATACTTTCCAAATGGTAGGGATTTTGCCTTCAGAGATAGTTCTGTTAATAAGTATGGATATGGGGTAATGAATAGCTTTTGTGGCAATTTGTATGTATTCAGATGGGAGTCAGTCCGCAGATGGGGTGCAGGGTTTAAGTTTTTTAAGCAGTTTAAGAATAAGAGATGTAGGAATAGGTTGTATATGAAAGGTAGGAGATATTGTCTTGGAGGTGTGTTGTGGGGAAGCAGTAGGTGGGGGTACAGAATTGGCTAGGGTTTGAATGGCTTCTGTAAAGTATTTATTAAAGGCATCAGGGATCTGGTTGAAATTATTATGGTTGAAACTTAATGGGGCAGGAGTAGTCGAGTGTCCTGGTTGAAGAAGTTTGTTTATCCCTGACCAAAATTTTTGTGGTGTTTGTTGATTAGTTTGTTGGAGGTGTAGGTAGAAGTATCCTTCTTGGTGGCATTTCTTAACTGTTTAAAGAGGAGGTGATCAAATGGACATTTGGTAGCTCTCCATTTAGCCCATATTTTGTTTCTGAGGAGCATCTTCTGCTTAGTTTGTTTTGTTAGCCATGGGGCAGATTTGGATCTTATTCTAGTGGAGTGATAAGGTGTGTGGTAGTCTAGAATTTGAAGAAAGTTAGTGGTGAAGTAGGTCACAGCCTCATCAAGTTCAAGATGGGTCAGTGGTGACCAGTCACATGCTTGCAATTCATTCAGGAAACTATCAGGATTAAAGAATTTCTTTGAGCGGGAAGTTTTGAGTTTGTGAGTAGTTGGGATATGAAATTTTTGTCTAATAATGTAAGTAAGCATATGGTCACTAATATTGTCGGGAAGGGTTCCTGGAGTATAATTGCTAGGGTGGTTATTAATAAGGATCCAGTCAAGAGCAGATTCTTTCCTATTAGGTTTGTGGATTCTAGTAGGAGTGGTTATTAATTGGGAGAATCCATAAAGATTTATGTGGTTAGTGGGGTTCTGAGAACTACAGGTTAACCAGTTAATGTTGAAGTCAGCCAGTACAATGATTTCCTGGGGTAGTTGGGTAGAGAGGAGATTAAGAACGTTTTCAAGAGTATTAGTATTGTTACCTGGGGGAAGATACAAGCAAATTAGCTTGATAGATTTGGTGCTGTTGATTTGGAGTTTGGTAGACAGTATTTCAGATTTGGTGTCTAGTGAAGGAATCTCATTAAAGAGGGATACTTGGAGATTAGATTTATAGATAATGGCTATACTCCCGCCTTTTTTGTTTTTGCGGTCACATCTAAGGATGTTATAGCCTGGAGGGGTAATTTCCTGGTCTAGAGTAGATGGTTTTAGCCAGGTTTCTGTAAGACATAGAATATCAAATGAGTGCAAGTCCAGGAGTGCATGCAGGTGGTGAATTTTATTGTTAAAACTTCTAATATTAAGGTGAGCAATCAGGAGAGAGTTAGGTGCTTTAGCTAATGTAGAAGATTTAGGTAAAGTTACATTATCAAGGTTATTCCTATTGTTAGTATTGGGGCCAGGGCTTGGATGAATATCCCCGTCAAGGAGAAGGTAACACTGGGGATAGTGTAGGAATTTAAGGGTCTTGAGGGAATTATTAAAATTCTTTTTGATGGTGAGGTAAGTCACATGGGTTGTTCTGTGATATTTTGGTAGTATATAGTTAGAGGTACAGGTTATGTTACTGTGGTTGAGGGTGTACATAAAGGAAGTAGGTAAAGTATGTTGGAAATGATGGTTTTGTTCAAGTAGAGTAAGATTTTCAAAGAAGGTCAGTGAATAAGGTATGGTCAGAGAGGCTATTGCGGTAGTTAAGAGTAGAATGTATGTGAAAATAGTTTTGTGTGTTGGTGACATGGCAATGAGTAAAATCAGATGAGAGTAGCTTGTCTGTGTAAGTGAGGTAGGAAAATAGATGAGGACGTTTCAAGAGATAAAGCAGGGTAGAGAAAAAGAAAAGCAAAAGGAAAGTAATGGAGCTTGAAAAAGAGGTAGATATGGGAAGTAGTCAGTGCAGAGGATGGTTATGATAGGTAATGGAGTAATTAAAGGGAGAGGTAATTTAGACTAAGTAGGAAAGAAAGAGATAGGGGAGTGGCCTAGTGATGAGGAGGTATGTGACAGGTAGAGAAAAAAGGGGAGTGTTTTAGTGAGGTATAAGTGTAGGACCACTGGGGGTGGGTAAGATTTAGGGGTAGGGTAGGGGAGCGGAGTGAGCCCACAGGGCGAATGGAGCGGGGCAGACCCAAGGAAGGTGAAAGCAGTGTGGAAAAACAATCAGTAAGGTAGTAGGTTGGAACAGGAGGCAGTAGGTAGAAAGGCAGAAGTTGGGAGTCTGAGGAAGGGAGAGTTAAAAGAGAGAGAGAAACCTGGGAGAGTGAGGGTTAGCCTAAGAGTACTGAAGGTGGAGAAGGAGGAGTAGGTAAAGGGTTTATAAGGACTATGAGAGGAGATGTGTACAAGGTTTAAAGGGGTTATAGAAGAAGATAGACAAGGAGAAGAGTGCAACAATCATAAAAAGGTTTAAAGTAAGAGGTAGAAAGAGAGACGAAAGTGAAGTTAGAGGTGGGTGAAGACTGCCATCTAGTGGCCAAAGTTTGTAATAATCCTGTAGAGAGATTGCAGCAGTAAGATAAAAAATACAAATGTAATGGAAAAGGGAGGGTTATTAAAAAATAGAAAAGTAATGGAGAAGGGAGGGTTATTACAATAAAGGTAGGGGGCTGCAGTGTCGTAGAGACAGACAGTGGAGTAAAACAGTAGTAAAACAGGAGGGAGGAGGTATGGCTGCTGGCAGATCTGGCAGTTTATCTAGTACACCTAGAAGGTGTAGTGGACTAGAATATACAGAAAGTAGGTAAAATAAAATCAAAATTACTATGTGACATACAGTATTATTTACTGTGGCTTTTAGTCCAAGGGCATTTAGATTACCCAGGCAAGGAAATACCCAGGCAGGTTTAGGTAGGTGGATATAACTGCTCCTTGTAGTCCACAGCCGGGAGTTGAAAAAGTGAGTGTAAAAGGTTTGATCAGCTGGAGAGAATAACAAAGGAGTGAGGAGAATGTTAAAATTAACAGTAGGTAAAGAAATAAAGATGTTTCATTAGCAGTGCAGATTTCAAGGTATTAATTAACTAGGTCAGGAATAGGCAACTTCTGTCCTGACAATAGGTCAAAAACACTTGTTAAAATAATAAACATTAGCAACAGGATTATGAAAAGCAATAATGTTTAAGTCAAAAGCACAGCGAGGTCATCTAATTTCAAAATAACTCAATTATCTATAACACAGTGACTATACGTAGCTATTGAATAAAACAATATACAGTGTAAGTATTAGCTAGAACCATATCCTATTAACTAAAAAGTAATTCCAATACAGGTAGAACATTGCAGACAGAATTAAAAGACCATCTTTCTGATTCTTTATGATATTATTTCAAAAAATAAAGGAGATACAATAAAAAAAACAACACTTTAAATGCACAGAAATGGCTATCACACTTGAGTGTGTCACCTACAACAGTTAAACAGGTAACATAAACACAAAAACAACTTTGTTCAAGTGCAGACAGTAAAATAAGTACAATATGTAGCTAAAACAAGCTTTTTACATCACAAAAACTCTAGAAAATTGGCGTTTTAGGCAGAATTAGCTAAAGGCAGCAGGAAAATGCAGAAAAATGATACTTAGTCACTCCAAAGTCTCTCTTTTGTCTCTCTGCTGCTGTTTAACTCTACAGGGTACATCAGCAATTGGTAGCATTTCTGTTTTGGTTATTAGTAAATCTCTATTCTCTTCAATTTAGTCATTTCCAAAGGTACCTGTTTAATGCTATCTTTAATAGAAGTTGTTATAAGTTACTGGAATTATATTGTCTTGAACTTTATGCATACAGGTGGTGGTATTTTGAATAACTGATTTCAGTCCCATATGCAGTTATATAGACAGACTTCTAAGGGAAATGCTAACAGTAAATGAAGACTGACATATGGATCATCTGCACATCTTACTGGTAAGTTCTTGCATTCTGTAGTGTAACTATGGAAAACTATCGAGTCTGACACTATTTATATGTATTATGTGATGTTAATATTAGAAATATTTCTGAATTCATTGTCAGGGGTTCTAATCCTACATTCAGAATGTAAAGATATGCTAAGCTATGTTGATTTTACAAATGTTATGTATGAAGGCATTGTTTTTACTTTTAATATGTCACATTAGTATTTATCACCCATAGTGTTAGACAGACATTTTCATTGCACAGTAATGCATACTGTTTATATTGGCATATGCTGTTCACAGAATGAAATGCATAAATAGGCTTACACATGAATATTACCATGTGCATGTCACCATCCTAGGGGTGACAACTTCTCCCCCAAGGAAGATCACGTCATAATCGATGTTGTCAAGCAACATGGACAGAGACTCTTCACCTGTTCAGGTGATAATATTTGGAGAAATGAAATCAGGACAGACCTCACCAACATGATCAATGCAGTTGGAGACCACAACCAATCCCATGAAATCTGTAGCTGGTGATGCTCAGACATGATCCTTCTTGCAGCCAACAGAGTGACACTTTATGATATATCGAGGGAAGCCACTGGTGGTGGACTATCACTGACCCCCCCCCGAATGACATCCCAATATTTCTGGCATCACTGCATACAGCAATAAGTGAGCGACACATCCCTTGTGGTGGGATTGAAAGCTGGAGTTCAAGGATGAACATGTATATGTTTCTTTCCATTACAAGGCTGTGTACTGACATAATCACTGCATATTGTTGTAGCATGCATATTTATGTATTGTTGTTTTTGATTTATGGCAGCAGAGTTGAGCTGTGTACACACATCCACATAGGGTGAGGATGTTAAACGTAAGTCTAATGACATGTATTTTTTTTTAATGAATGCATTTTTATTGACTTTCAGAAACATAAGCATATATACACTATGTATATCAAATAAATTTTTACATGGTCAAAGCTTAAAGTGGAAAAACAATTCCAAAAACAAACATTTCAAAACCAACTATATACATAGGATGTCTATACTTGAAAAACTTTGTTTTCTTGAATGTATCTTTGAATTAGATTATAATTTATTACAGTCTTCTGTTTACAGCACTTGATTTACTTTCTGCCAGACAATGCTTAACGAAGTAGGTCATTCTGTTATTTCCTTAATTGTTTTTAATTCCAACTGAGAGTGATAAAAAACATGTTCTTGAAATGTTTAAAATTGGGAGGAGTTACAGCTTTCCAGTTCTGTGTAATATTTTTCCTTGCAATAGCACGGAGAGTCCACAAAATTATATATTTTTGCCTTGGAACACAAGACAGCACAGGTGGAAATTATCATTGAACAATGCCTGTAACATGTAACATATGTTGCCAATTGGCTATTGATTGTGATTTACACCTCCAACATCTATTTTCTTTATTATATATTAGTTCTAATTTGTGTGGTATTAAGTATGTTCTGTGTATAAATTGCCACATGAAAAGTTGCCAATATAGTGATAAAGATGTTACTTTTGGAGACGTAAGGATTAGTTTTTTTATCTTTGTCATCTGGCATTTTACCATTGACTGTTGCATAGTATTTCCATATATTTTGTTTATTATGAACTCTTGTTTCTTTAACTAATTTGTACAATACTGATAAAATTCCTTTCCCATTTGTGGGAAATTCTGTCAGCATTATTAACTATTTAGGAACCTTTTCCCCTAACAAACTTATGCATTATTGCCTGTTGGTTTAAAACTATTTGTCTTAATCCCTGCAGTGTTAACCACGTTATTTTCAAGGTTGAACTCACTAATACTTTACTCTATCATTAGTACTTTATTAGTGTTTATCAACTGATGCCAGTAAGTTAGACTGTACTTATTAAGTGTTTTAACTGCTACTGAGTCCTGAGTTATAATATTATTTTCTTTATGCTTTTATATCTGGATTTTTGTTTGCAAAGTGCATAAAAGACTTTTGGGTATTGATAATGTATTTAGAATTTATATTTTTGTGTTTCCCTGTTGCCATATATTCCTTCAACAACCAAAGTAAGCTATTTGGTACTATTTCCATATGTTAATTGATTATATCATGAGTGGTTTTTAACCAGATTTTTTCATGTACTGTAATAGTTTCCATTTGGAAGTATATTCTTTGTTTAACCATAGAGAAACTGTTTTTAAAGCTGATGACTGTATATATCCTTCCAAATCTGGTAAGCCTATTCCACCTTCTTCCCATTTGTCAAAATGATGTCTTAGGGCAACTCTGGGTTTTTAGGGTGCAATAAGTATTTCGTTATTAACCCTTCAAATTGTTTTAAATATGAGTTAGGTGGAGGTAGCGAGCAAGCTTGTATAAAATATAGAATTTTCGGTAATATAATTATTTTAATTATATATAGTCATTCCTCCATGGTAAAAATAGCTCTAATGGCATGTACTGATACAAATGAAGTACAAACAGAGCAGTCCAAATAATGTTTGTAATGCTGTTTGCATTCATATTAACAGGTCCATCTATTTCAAGATTAAACAAGGGATCAGCAGGTGAGTGTCTCTATACTGTTACTCTGAGCACTACATTGTTAGTGCCTCGTCCTCATTTCATGGCACTGTTTACTGTCATAGGTTCATAGGTTCATAGATTAGTACTAAGCTAAGTGCCCTTGCAAGCCATTTTAAGCCTAGCCAATTATCCCTTGTGAGACTCAAACCCTGCACCTTGTGTTTGTAAGGCAAACACCTTAACCATTAGGCCACCCACCATATTGTTATTTTTCTACCATTGTACACTGCAAGTACATCCAGTGCAGGGGCAAGTCGTGCATTTTCATGTGCAGATGAGCCAGGTATATTACAGCAAAACTATCAACAATGTGTATCACATGTATGATACCTGACATTTTTTGTCAATATTTGTCAATACAGCCCATCTGGTGTACAGTTGCAATGTCCATCACGTGAGTATTTGTAGCTAATATTACTGTGTTGTGTATGTGATGCTGTCAGTATTCATTTTGCTAAATACATGATTCTCTTGTCTTTTCTTTCCCACTGCAGGATCAGCAGTCTAACCCCAAGCCTGTCCACAGCAGGAGTCTGTCAGTGATCTGCTATTAGCTATGGTTCATGCCGGTCATTGCTGTTAATCCTGTTGTTGTTGTCCTCCATTAATACCGTGCCCTTCCTTCCATTCCTAAGCCAGTCTCCATCAACCTCATCGAGTGGACATATGTGTGGTATGCGTATGTCACACCTTCTATATGTGTTAACTGTGTTCACCTTGTTAATGGTGTAAATGATGTGATCACTAATGTCACTACTGCTGTTTTTTTTCACTACACTAGTTGAAGTTCATCCCTTCTCTGGAGAACTATCTTCCCATGAGTTGCTGTCAGGTGAATTTTTTTTTGTATCACATTTTTTTAAGTATCTTTTTTAACACCTTTATTGAATTATCACTTCTGACATGGGCAAATTTACATTTCTACAAAAGTAATCAAACTGCAGTAACAAATTAACATTAACATATATTATACTTCATATATATTGGTATATATCATATAACCTAAGCAACATTACAAAAATTACTCAATTCCTGACCCTTTTTTAAACAAGAATCATCTTGGCTTATGTCATAAATGATGGTTTAATAATCATAAATTTATATAAATAAAACAAACCAGACTGACACAATCATATCGACCATGTAAACAAATTATATACTTAATTTAAGTAGAGTCCATGGGACATACATGCACTAAACCTCATATAAAGTTGTCATTATTTCTAACAATGCAGTGAAAATATATGGCATATGTCTTTGATGATATATATCATGTGATGTAGGCACATTGTCCTTAGCTGTGTCTTTGTATCTTGTAGCTCATCAACTAACTTTATCATCCAGCAGCCATCCAGTGATCATGATAGTGTTCAAGAGGTGTCTCATGATGGTAGTATGGCCCTTGGCACAGAGGACCTTGAGGTGTTTGGAGAGTACATCCATGAGGTTGACAGAGATGTTGCTGCAGGTGTTTGGAGAGTACATCCATGAGGTTGACAGAGATGTTGCTGCAGCTGAAGAGGTCATCTTGTCTAGCCATTCAGGGGATGCTAGTGCACTGGATGTTGAACAGGGTGAGGCCATTGACCAATACACCCCAGCTGACAGCACTGCTGATGGCAGTTGCACACAATAAGCAGAAACATCAGGGCATCATGGTAGACGAAGGTGTGTAGATGTTGTGAATGGCCAGATGTCAGAGGGTGTCCATCTCCTGCTGCAGGCAAATGAATGGTCACAACAATGGCATTATTCAGACATCCATGCACTTGTCAGTGCAACAGGTAATGTAGCATACTAGCTACATATCATGCATGAAGGAAAAGAATGCAGACATAGTGAGATTATGGCTGCATTGGCCACTCAGAATAAGAGTATGCTAGTTGTGGCATGGTCAGTTGAAACCTTGGCCTCTATGGTACAGCAGCAGTGTCACACTACCAGCAGGATTCAGCGTTCTCTGACTGTGCTCAGCAGATTTCAACATAGGGGAGGCAGGCCACCTGTCTGAAGAACCACCTGTGGTCCAACCTGCACAGAGTTCAACTGCTGGCCCATCTGCTGAGGTCCCTCCAGTCACAAGGACTTCAACTTGAAGTCATGCTCCATCGTCTGAACATGGTGTTGTAACCCCATCTGTCTCCTCTGTAGCACAACCAGGGCAACATGTGTCTGAACATGGTTGAGCCAGAGGGGACCATAATGTGAGATATTAGTGATGTCAATGTAGACTGTGTTGGAGTGTGTCCAGCAGTGTAGTAAACATAGCTGGTTCATATTACTGAATTACCACTGTACTGTGATACGTATCTTCTGAAATTAAAATTTCTGCATTATGTCCTGTGTGATTTCCTTTTTTTAATGTTATTACATTGTAGAGATATACATGTGTAGCACTGATCTGTGTCCCTTAATGTGTTCCATACAGTGATACAACAATCTGAGTGTATATGCATACCTTTCTCAGTTCTGTCCTGAGCTGATGATTGCTGCAGTGACATCTTTGCATATGTTCATGTTGAAATATGTTATGATTATGGTGTTATGTCAGATGCTCAGAATATACATCTAGTGGGTACTGGCCATTAGATGCAATCTGTGTGTTGCTCTGGTGAGGCAACACCTGAACATCAATGTTCAATCTGTGTACTCATGTATGTCATGACTCAAAGATGTAGGGAAATGCTGCCTTGCTGCGCAGTCCTTCACTTGTAGCTGCAGCCTACATTGCCTGCACTTGTGATTTCTGTTCCCATGTCCTCTTGTTCCTCCTCCAATACCTTTGGGATGTCCTCTTCAGACATTTAGGGTTCTTGGGGTAGTTAACCCACACCTGTTGCTGGAAGACTACCATGTGCTCTGGTTAGCATGTTGTGTAGCATGGCACATACTGTTACCATCTGTGCTGCCTTCTCAGGTATGTCCAGACATCTGAAACTAGCTTTCAGTACACAAAATACATACCCTGTGCTGTTTCTGGTTCTTGTGTGTGCTCTATTGTAGGCCTCCTGTGCAAGGTTGTATGGTTCATGGTACAGGGTCATTAGCCACAGCTCAAGTGGATAATTACAGTCACTTGTTGTGGGGAATAAAAACACCTATGGTCAGAATGGATATCGTTGTGAGGGCTAACCTTAACTTGCATCCTATCTGTGTTCCTGTACTTGCCAAGTAGCAGTCCCTCAATTATTTCACCTTGCTGGAATGCCTCCCTCAGTCCACTTTCCCTCCACATGGCAACATCATGGTCTCTTCCAGGGTGCGTAGCCATGTTTGTTATGCTACTTCTGCTGCACAGACAATGTATCAGTTCATGGATGGCAATCCCTTTCTGTTTATGTATTGGTCTGCTTCAAGATGTATTGGTGTCTTGACAGATATGTGTGTGCAATCTATTGCACACAGTACATGTGGGAAGTCTGCAGTGGTATAGAACTGGTCCATTATAGTTCTCTGCTCCATGGGAATGGATGGAAAGTGAATGTAATCATTAACCTTGCTGCATATTGCTTCCAGGAATTTTGTCAGGATACGACTGTCAGCTGTCTGTTATAATCTCGCAGCATCCCCCATGTGTCTCTGAAATGTCACAGATGCAAGTACACCTACACTGAGACACACTTTCATTTCAAGGAGGATGGGATTTCCTTGCAGGATCTGCACAGACATGTGTGTGTGGGGGGTGCACATGTTGCAGACAACCTGCACCATTTGTCTATCTAGCCAGTATCTATCAATTATTTGCTGCTCTGAAAACTGATTTAGTTGCAGCCTTGTTCTGACTCTAGCTGGCTGCCTTCTATGGTGCACAGCAACAGCCTCATGTATGGCTTATATTACCACAGCCTGTTGCAGTACATTAACAGCAGGCTGCATTTTATACATTTTTTGATGTTTTGCTACAGATTTTCCCATATTCCATAGTATTCACTTAATTCCTTGGGGTTCATAAAACATGCACTGAGGTTTCAGAAACAGTCAGCTTAGCTATTTGTCGCATTTGAGTTGCATTTTGTGCACACAATGTGTTTTGGAATCAGAGCAGTGTGTGCAGAATCCTGAATTATTCTAAGCTGAATACTTAAATATGCAGTCCCCAAACTCTCTTTATTCAATTTTCAATAATAACAGCATTACAACACGTCTAGAACATAAGTCTACACAATATATACAAAGAAAAAACAATCATAAAAGCGAAATACTAATTATATACATTATATACATTAGAAGTCACCACATCAACACAAGAGAAGAGAGAAAAGCTTCTTAACATCAATTGAAAAAAGAAAGATAGTATAAAGGGCATAGCTTATAAAGTGATAGAAGTAGAAATGCAATCATTTGTTATAGATATACTAGGGAATGTATTTATGAGTATAGTCGGGAAAGAAGATAAGTTGCTTATAATGCAAGTTTAACTTAATAAAATGTTTCCATAGCAGGTCAGTGTGAGGTTTATCTTTAATTCTTGAGAATTACATCTAGTAGATAACCCCAATATTTCTGGTAGTATTGTTTTTGTTTTGTTGTTGTATAAACGAGTTTGTGAGAGGAAATATATTTAATAGCTAACTTGCAAAAATCTTCCCATGTGATTAGAGATATGACAGTCCAATTTGTTGTGATGTAAAATTTAATAAGGGCATACATTGTGATAAGGATATGTTTTAACATTTTTGGAATATTATTTGTGGTGGTGTGCAATATAGCCATCTCCCATGACAGGGTTGTTTTTTCATAGCCCATCTTCTCTAATCTAACTCTTAAAGAACACCATAGGTTATGTACCTTACTACATTCCCACATAACTTGGAGAATGTCAGCTGTATAGTTTGAGCAGTGTGGGCATATAGGCGAAAGTTTAGGATTAAACTTATTTAGCTTTGATGGGGTATGATATACATTGTTATTTATCATAATTTGTGTGTATAGCAGCCGCTTAAAGGGAATAAACTTAACCGTATTTTCACTGGCTTAAGTTTTAATTTCTTCAGTAAGTAAGGGTATTTTTCCTTGCCAGTAGGTTGAAAATAATAGAGAATTCTGGTATTTTATGTTTGTTACAAGTTTATATGTCCTAGAGATTGTTTTTCCTTTAGTCGCAGGATTTTTTAGTATTAGTTTTACTAAGTTAATGTCCTGCAGGTTGACATTGGTTTGTGAAATTTTAGCATTTATAAGATAATGAATTTGACTAAGAATGATAATATATTTCTTAGGGAGATTGAGTTTCGATCTTAGTTGTAATATATTAGATTCTTTCCATTCATAAATTTCCCATATTGTAAAATCTTTTATCTGAGGTTGATTCATTAGTTTTATGGGTTTATTATTCATTTGCAGGTTAGAATTTCGGTGGAGCGGTTGTAAAAGGGTAAGAGCATTGAAAGCTTTCATTGATTTGAATGACTTTTGAGTAATTAGGATCATTTGCTTAATTAGTGGGTGCAGGTTCTTTATGAATAAGCCTTTTGGATTTAGATTTATGAAGGGAAGAGGTTTGATATTATATCCAAGGGATTTAAGTTGTTCAAACTTGTTTTTGTCCATTGAGGTGTCCAGGGTATTTACATTTGGATCATGATTTATTATCTGTATTAGTCTATAAGCAGTAATTACGTTGTAATAAAGTTTGAAGTCTGGCAAACCCAATCCCCCCTTATCCTTGTTAAGTACAAGTTTATTATATTTAATTCTAGTAGATTTGGGATACCATAGAAATCTTGATAGAGCTCTTTCTATGTAAAAAAAAATGTGGAATGTTAGAGAAGGTAGCATTTAGTTGAAAGAGTATTCTTGGTAATAAATTCATTTTGACATCAATGTGATTTTGAAAGCAGAGGCATATTAATATTCTTCATCTGTTTATATCATTTCCAATATTAGTCCTTGTACGTAGTACATTATTCTTTGTAATTTCCTTAAAATTGGGAGTAAATAGTATTTCTAAGTATTTTATCAGGTAATTAATCCTAATCCCACTCTCGAGAAAGTAATATTCCTTATGGCCTATAGGATTCAGGGGAAATAAATGGGATTTATTTGAGTTTAATTTATAATTAGAGATTTCGGAGAACTCCGCTATTGCTTTGAGTATTTTTGGGAGATCAGTGGTGGGAAGTTAATAATCCTGTCATGTCAGCAGGAAATCTAAGTAACATTTTCTATGTAACACATAGTGAGTTTTAAATCTGAACATGTCAGCAGGAAATCTAAGTAACATTTTCTGTAGAGTAATACAGAAAGCTGTGTCTAACTACGTCAACCATAGAATAGTAACATTTCATAGAACTGTATAAAAGTAGCATACTGCTCACTAGTAATTTTGACAAATCCTTTATCTGCATGCTTTGTCTCCTTGCTGCAAGTAATAAAGGGTGCCATACTTGAACCTTTCGTGAATTGGTCTTTGAAGGTTTTTCCTTTGACAGATTGGTCCTTCGGACCGGAACCCTCTCTTCGCCTCGGATCAGATGGGCCAGGTGGTTGAAACCGTACAGGGTAGAAACCAAATTGGTTCTTCTTATATGAAAAGCCCTCCAACTGAATTGTCGTACAAAAGAGGCCAGACACTTTCTGATCTGCGACTGAAGGATGGGTCTCCGAATTGGTGATCAATCACGTGGGCTCAGGTAAGGTGAATCTACTTTTTTCTGCTTTCTGTTTTAGATCAGGGACTAGATTTGTATTGTTTTTGTCAAGACTGTATTTTACAAGTCAGGGACAGAAAAGATTACTGTCTTGTCATAGATCAGGAGAAACAGAATAAGTAGGCAGTCATTCTGAAGAGACTATAACAAAATCCATGGTACCACATTAAAAATACGAGAAGTTACGTAATGATCAAAAGGGTAAAACAAAATGGGTAATTATTGCACAAAAAGACCCCAAAATCTGCCGTTAACTGAAGATGCAAAATACACGCAGTCGCAGTGTGCCGACAATATTAAATATTATTCAAAATGGGTTAATAAATATGAATTTGATGGAAAATCCTCACTTATCAAACTTGTCAAACAGTTCAAAACTGATTCCAAAGGTCAGGTAAAAAAGCAACACAAATTAGGAATTCCTCAGGCACACAGGTGGATTGAGGAAGTAAACCTTAGGGGAACAAAAGAACTTCTTCTTCTTTCGGCTTTTTCCCGGTTAGGGGTCGCCACAGTGGATCATCTATCCACTCATGATTGGGAGTGGAGTTTTACGGTGTCGAGTTGCCAGCCCGATGCCCAACCTTCCACAGAAGGCACACACATGCACACACTCACACCTAGGGCCAATTTAGAGTGTCCAATTTACCTACTGCATGTCTTTGGGATGTGGGAGGAAACTGGAGCACCCGGAGGAAACCCACACGACCACAGGGAGGACATGCAGACTCCACACAGAAGGCACCTCAGCCGAGAATCAAACCGGAGAACCTCTAGCTGTGTAGGGAACAAAAGAACAACAATTAAAAAACAAAGTTTTTAGATAAGGAGGACAATAACTTACTAATAGCATCGGCCCCTCCACCTCCCTTACCAGAATATGAAGCAAGTGAACAGGTTAGTCCACCCCTATGATATCCTGTTGTCACTGAAAATAGAGACATTGTAAAAATAAAACCATTTATTAGAGATCCCATCGGGACCAGATCTAAAACAAGGGCAGATAATTCAAATGAAGGCATTGAGTTATATCAAATGGTTAAGAATTCACAATCTATGAGTGAAGAAGAAATATGTCCACTTATAGAAGTGCCCAACCCTCAGGCAGGTCAGGACAATCAGCACCCAACTATTTTAGTGTACAGACCTTGGACTCCGGAATATATCCGGAAAGCCACTGAGGGGATTCCCCATCCAAAAATTTATTTTAGAAAATTCTCAGAAGATTTACAAGGAATGAGACTGAGTTAGAACCTAAATGGAGAAGAGGTAGAAAAAGTAGTTAGACAAATTGTGGGGCCAGATTGGCACATGATTAGTGGCAACTGGAATCCTCATGATGCTGCACAAAGACCCCTCCCACATAGCAGCACAGAATTAGACAACAGAGTAAAAGGTTATACAGACCACATCTCTGAAAAATGGAAGCCTAGGGCAGACTGGACTTGCATTAATCAATGCATCCAACAAGAAGGTGAAACTATTGACCGATATTATGCCAGATTATTAGAATGTTTTAATAACCACTGTGGAATGCAGGTTCCTGAAGATCAAACACAAGATTCCCCATATGAACAGCAGTTAAAGAATGCATTTTTAAAAGGCAGTATTGCACCCATAAGCAGTTTTATTACAAAACACATGGTAGACCATCGTACAAGCAGGTTACAGTCATTACTTGAATATGCTAGGCATGCCGAAAGGCATTTTCATAGCAAAAAGAAAAAGAAAGCTCAAGTATTTTCTGTAGAAGATGGAGCAGAAGTTTATGTAGTACAGTCTGGGAAAAAGGGCAAGAAAAATGCATAGGGAAACAAACAATCTGATCAGTGATCAGAGCACTTTGAAGGGCAAAAGAAAAGGGGTGCATGTTTCAAATGCGGTAAAAAGGGACATTTGGCAAGGGATTGCAGGAAAAATAAGAAAGTACTGGAAAAGCGAAAAACAAACAAATATAAAAACAAAAATGCAGAAAGGTAGCAGTCTGTCGATACAAATCCACGAAAAAAAAAAAGAAGGCAACCACGGAAGACAAGGAGGGTGAGGAATGACTATATGGTAGTCAGGAATCACTAGAAGGGGATAGCGGAGAAAGGACAAATGAGAATGGGATAGAGGGAGTAGAGGATGTGACAGAAGAAATAGAGGAAGTGCAAAAAGTTAGTGACAGTGAAGAAAATGAAATATTAGACCTAGCTTTATTGAGCTTGGGGCTCTATTTAGCAGAAATAAATCCAGAAGTTACACTCTTGGTAGAAGGGAGGGAAGTCAAATTCTTGTGTGACTCAGGGGCATCACGAACCCTGATACATCCCTCCAAACTACCAGAAAACACAGAGTCACCTGAATACATACTGGTAAAAGCAGCTAATGGACAGCTGTATCGGGAGCCTGTCTCCATTAATATTGCAATAACTGATCCAGTTTCAGGATTGACTCAAAAAAGCAATATTGTTGTTTCTGCAAAATGCCCAGTAAACCTCTTGGGCAGAGACATCATGCAGCTATTTGGTATAGCAGTAGTCCCAACCATGCAGAGTATGGAAGTACAGCGACAAATTGATACCTTTGCAGTGCAATCAGAGGGTGAAATGTTTTATTGGTACAGCCAGGACTTGGTTATGACTGGTCCAGGGACTATGACTGAAGAATTAATGAATGTAGCCATCAGCAAGTTCCCCCCCCCCTTAACAGTGATAAGCAACACTTGTTGCATTGTACCCTGTATTATTGTAACACACCAAGACCTGATAAGGAATATGAGCAAGAATTGTTTAAAAATCATGCAAACAGACTGATATCATGTAATCTGTACTGGGACACAGCAGGGAACAGTGTAGCCAGCTGTTCATTGCCCCAGGAGTTCTTTACACTTCATAAATCTAATTGATTACCACATGTTAGCTTAACCAAGAACAAAAACATAAAATGGGCAGACCTAGGAGAAAAAGTCACGAGATGGGCGAAACAGACAGAATTAGAACTGTCAGAACAGGGAATACAAATAAAGAGGCTGAATTGGATAACTCAGACCCACCCAGCTGTACACTTGCAGTCTAGCAAGGACAGCTGATTGGCACTCCTATTGAAGGAGGAAGAGAATGTCTTACAGAATGTACCAGAAACTCTCTGGTCAACAGGAAAGTCAGATGTAGGACTTATTCGTACAGCAGGACCAGTTACTATAACTTACAGAATATACCAGAAACTCTCTGGTCAACTGGAAAATCAGATGTAGGACTTATTCGTACAGCGGGACCAGTTACTATAACTTACAGAATATACCAGAAACTCTCTGGTCAACTGGAAAATCAGATGTAGGACTTATTCGCATGGCAGGGACCAGTTTACAGCGGGAAAATATACATAAAACTCTCTGGTCAATGGAAAATCAGAAATAAGGGACTTATAGATTTTTGCGGGACCAGTTACTATAACTTACAGAATATACCAGAAACTCTCTGGTCAACAGGAAAATCAGCTGTAGGACTTATTATTACAGCAGGACCAGTAACTATCACGCCAAAGTCAGCATTCAGACCACAAAAAAGACAGTATCCCTTAAGACAAGATGCAGAGGCAGGGATAAAGCCTATTATAGCAGCTTTACTTAAAGGAGGGATATCAGTAGAATCTCCTGATTCACCATGTAACACACCTTTATTTCCTATTAAAAAAGCAAATGGAGAGTGGCGTATGGTCCAAGATTTACAAGCTGTAAATGATGCAGTAATACCAAGGGCACCTACGGTGCCAGACCCACACACCCTGTTCAATGATTTAAAACCTCAACAGAAGTATTTTTCTGTGGTAGACATTAGCAATGCGTTCTTCTCGATACCAATACACCCTGACAGCCAGTATTGGTTTGCATTTACATTTCAGGGGAAAAGGTATACATATACGCGACTACCACAGGGGATATTGTGAAAGTCCAACAATATTCTCACAAGAGATGGCAAGCAACTTGGCAGGATTTACCCCACCAAGAGGTAGTCATATTTTGCTTTATGTTGATGACATCTTGCTGGCAGCCCCCACCTAACAAGATTGTAGAGAAGATACCATAGCACTACTACTATTTCTAGCCACTGAAGGACATAAGGTGAACAAAAATAAACTGCAGCTTTGGAAAAAACAAGTCAGATACTTGGGATATGTGATATCCAAGGAAGGTAGAACATTAGATGAGGATAGAAAAGTAGCAATTTTGCAAGCACCAAAACCCACTACCAAGAAGGAAATGATGTCCTTCCTGGGTACAACTAATTTTTGCTGGAGCTGGATTCCAAACTATGCTTTGGAATCTGCACCTCTGACTGACTTGATATATAAAAAGCCCATGGTAGCACAGGATTTGTTACAATGGACACCAGAGGCAGAATCTGCTTTCTGCAGACTGAAACAGTTAATAGCGTCCTCATTAGTTCTAGGATTACCATACTACCATAATCGTTTTTTCCAAACTGTAGATTGTAAGCAAGGTTATATGACATCAGTGTTAACACAACAGCATGGGGACAAACAGTGCCCCATAGCTTACTATTCATCACAACTAGATCCAGTGGCACAGTCCTTACCTCACTGTGTACAAGCAGTAGTTGCAGCTGCAATGGCAGTGCAGGCTTCGGCCTCAGTAGTTTTGTTCCACCCTCTCACTTTGAGAGTACCTCATGCAGTCGCAATTATTTTACTGCAAGAGAAAGTAGCATATCTTTCCCCTGCTAGGCATCTTTCCTGTATGACCATATTGTTGAGCCAACCTCACATGACAATTGAACGATGCACGACTTTGAACCCTTCTACCTTGCTCCCAACCCCTGCAGACGGCACACCACACCACTGCCTGCAGGCAGTTGAGCAAAAGACACTACCTAGAAAAGATCTCATGGATGTCCTCTTGGATGATGCTGAGGTGACATACTACGTGGATGGTTCGTGCAAAAAGGGTCCTGCGGGACAGAACCTAGTAGGATATGCAGTAGTTTCTGACACTGAGATTATAGAAGCAAAACCTTTACCACACAACTTATCTGCACAGGCAGCAGAATTGATTGCCTTGACACGGGCATGTACCTTAGCAAAGGGTAAATGTGTAAACATTTTTACTGACAGCCAGTATGCCTTTTCTACTGTACATGTTTTGCGCAACAGTGGAAAAAAACGAGGAATGATAACATCTACTGGCAAACCTATAAGTCATGCACAGTTTATTCTAGATCTTTTAGAATCTATTTAGTTACCTCAGAAAGTAGCTATTTGTAAATGCACAGCTCACACCAAGCAACAAGATAGGATTTCAAAAGGTAATGCAAAAGCTGATACAGCTGCAAAACAAGCAGCTACAAAAGTATTTATTTTAAATGAGGAACTACAACCCTCTGAAATTTTAGACTTAGAAATGTTAAAAACAATGCAGACACTCACTATGCAAGCTGAAAAACAAAGAAAACAAACATGGGTAAAACAAGGAGCAATTCTCGAAAAGGGGCTGTACATCTCTAAAGAATACTACCATCTAATTTGTTTAGATATGCAGCTTTGTTGAGTCATGGGCAGTGCCATGTCTCAACAAGGAGGATGGTACAGCTGGTGAACCAAGTGTTCACAACGTACGGATTTGCAAACTACCCTAAAAATTTTGTTTGATGTGCCAAATTTGTAAAAAGTTCATGCACAAGGGGCGTTAAAGCCCAAGCAAGAGAGTTTCCCTACACCACATATCCGTTTCACACTATCTGTATGGATTTTATAGAACTGAACAAATGTGAAAATAAGAAGTATTGTCTTGTCATTGCAGATATGTTTTCCAGGTGGATGGAAGCCTTTCCAACCAAAAATCCAGACGCAGCCACAGTAGCAAAAGTTCTTGTCAAAGAAATCATCCCTAGATTCGATATTCCGAAAAGGATCTACAGTGACAATGGTACACACTTTGTAAACCAAACCATACAGCATTTTGGCATTTCTTTAAAAAATCCTTGTGCATACCATCCGCAGTCTGCAGGGCTAGTTGAGAGACATAATGGAATATTAAAGAATAAATTAAGAAAGTTAATAGCTGAAACAGGGAAGAACTGGATATATTGTTTGCCCCTGGCACTGTTGAGCAAGAGAACTGTTCCGACTGCAAAAGGATTGACTCCTTTTGAAAAACTATTTGGAAGTGCTTATTATACACCCCAGTGGAAACTTCTCATGTCCCCAGACCAGGAGGCTGATCTTCCACTAGCTGAATATATGAGAAATTTGTTGAATTCTAAACATGTGTTGCAGTCAAATTCTGTTTCAGATAAAGAACAAACCAAAACATCGGAAGTGGCAGTGATCCCCAGGGACTGGGTGTGGGTGAAGAATATAAAGAAGAAAGACTGGTCATCATCAAGGTGGGAAGGTCCATACCAGGTGCTTCTTTTGACACCCACTGCAGTCAAAATAGCAGAGTGAGTTTCGTGGATGTAACTGATGCACTGCAAACTAGTTAAGAACTTTAAACTGGACAAAAATCTTACCTCTCCATCGGGGCCCTCAGCACAAAGTCTGGCTACAAAGGGGGGTCAGATCAATAGGACTGATCCGTCTCAACCCCAGTGAAGAAACCATCAGTGCTGAAGGTCCTATTAGGGCAGAGAGTAAGAATGCATGTCTGAAATAAAGATGACAGGATCCAGTAAGATCCAGATGTACCTACTCGGAAGAGTCGGAGAACACAGGAATGCAGAACAACAGTTTCCTCAGAAGTATTGCATAATCATCCTGTTGACTGTACTAGTGACAATAATCTTTTTGTTGTGGCTATTCCTTTTCCCAGCCACACAAACTGAACTGAATAAACATGGAGAGTTGCACGTAGAGTGGCACCCAAACATCAACACTTACCAGGCAATCAAATATGTGTATGCTGAGACCTTCAATGTTTCAAATTGCTGGATTTTCACAGCTTTGCCAACAGCATACGGGGGGTTATTGTTAACTTCAGTCCCCTTAGGAGCCAACAAGACCTGGGAAAATATAGTCTATGATACATCAGATGTTACATCACAAGATAAAGTAGCATTGTACTTGTCTGTTCGACAGAAAGGGACTGTGTGTTTTTACAAAAATGATACAGTTCAGGCGGGTTGGAGCAATTGCAATGTGACTGTTCCCTATAGATGCTACAATAAAACTGATAACACAGGTTCCTATTGCTACACAAGCTATGATTCATTTTTTGAACTGATGCATAGGACAACTGATAAAGTAAAACATAATGCTGATCTTTATAAACAACTGATTATAGTTGACAAAAAATGTTTCATCCAGAGCCAGGACATAGTAAAGTTACTACCAAAGTAGAAGACTGTTATTTTGTATGTGGTAGGAAAGCATACAAGTGGTTACCTGAGAATTGGTCTGGCAGTTGTTATTTGGGGTACCTGGTTCCGGCCATATGACACACAGCAGTTTTACCTCAGGGGAAAATTCGGAATGTTCGACGAGAAATCAAGAAACCTGTCAACCCAGTGGGGCAAATCAATGCGGGCTGGAAAAACCATCATGCTGTGGGCCTAGGGAAAAATGGACTGTCGCATATGGACTTGGGTGATACCATCATCTCGTGGGCAGGTGTACTGCCAGCATATGGAGCAACAAAATCAATCTGGGAACTGAGAAAACTGTCTAAACTTGAAATAATGAGCAATGCAACCTTTTCTGCTCTAGAATTGGTGACTGATGAACTGACTGCCATGAGAACTGTAGTGCTTCAAAACCGCATGGCTCTTGACTTCACCCTAGCAGTGAGAGGAGGTACTTGAGTGGTGTTCGTATATTCCTGACCACAAACACGAGATAGACAATCACCTTGAGGTAATTCAGCAAGTGTCAGCTATGACCAAGCCAGGACCAAATCCATTGACGGACTTTTTCCAGAGACTGTTTGGGGGGTGGGGCAGTATCCTGATGAACATCCTGATTGCCATCTGTGTAGGAATGATCCTACTGGTGGTATGTGTTTGCTGCTGCATCCCCTGCATGAAAAGACTGATCAAAGACTTTATAGACATGTCAGTTTCAGAAACCTTATACCAAGGTGCTGAACTTGAATAATTGTTGAAAAATTGAAAATGCTTTCATAAGTTTAAACTGAATGACTCTCTTAACTGCAAATCCTGAGTATGAAGAAGTTAGGGGAAGAAAAAAAAAACTGTTTATGCTTATTTTGAAAGTAGAATAAAAGTATTCTAAGGGGGGGAAATGTTAGAAAAATATGTATTAGTAATATGCATGCTTAGTGCATTCGAGGTTTAAAAGGGTTAATACATTTATTCTATTCACACTGCATGAATCTGCACAGCTACTAGAGACATTCCAATCCTGTTTATGTCATGAAAATATGAGCAGCTATGATCTGCTTATGCCATGGAAATTAACAAGAAGCATTTGATTTCTGATAAATAATAAGAAGTGTTTCATTTCCACTAGTGTCATGAGACTTAACAAAGAGTTATTGATTTTCTGCTTATGCCATGAGAAAGTACACAGCTGCTGAAGCTATTGATAATGAAAATAAAGGCTGCTTGAAAGTATAAACCGTAGTCAGCATTACTTGTACCTAAGCTAGAAATGTACCTTGATTCTAGGCAAAATGTAACACGTATATATTAGAACTGCACAATTGAAGAATTGAAAGATTATGGTGAGCTAAAAATAAGCCCCAAGGCCAGGTTGTTTTTCTCAAATGTTTTTGTAAATCAACAATAATCCAGTCTTGTCAGCAGGAAATCTAAGTAACATTTTCTATGTAACACATAGTGAGTTTTAAATCTGAACATGTCAGCAGGAAATCTAAGTAACATTTTTCTGTAGAGTAATTCAGAAAGCTGTGTCTAACTATGTCAACCATAGAATAGTAACATTTCATAGAACTGTATAAAAGTAGCATACTGCTCACTAGTAATTTAAACAAATCCTGTATCTGCATGCTTTGTCTCCTTGCTGCAAGTAATAAAGGGTGCCATACTTGAACCTTACATGAATTGGTCTTTGAAGTTTTTTTTCCTTTGACACTATCATTAACCAATTTGTTGATATGATTAGAAAAACTCATAGCTAAATCTACCCATACACCAAGGTCCATAAACAAGTCTACAGTTTCAATCACTGTGTGCTGTATTAAATATTCACCTTTCAGTTTATGTCTTCCAAATCTCATATGCTTAGTTTTTGATGTATTTAGCAGCATATTATTCTTCTGTGTCCAAATGGTCAGTTTAGTCAAGTTATTTTGCAGACATGCCTTATCTGTAACACTTGTAATCAGTTTACCTAATTCCAGGTCATCTGTGCATAGACTGTAGAACACCTCAGATTAAAAGGTTAGGTCTGAAAGATACAGTCTAAACAAATAATGACCTAGAACTGAGCCTTGTGGGATACAGTGACTGTAACCAAGGATTTCACCTGTCCAGTTGCTGTATGGTACTTGCCATGTCCTATGTGTAAGCCATGCAGCTATCCACCTTATCAATAGTACATCAATACCTAGCTGTACTAATTTATTGAACATGGCCCAAGACATGAAAACATTGGTAAATAATTAATACAATTTCTATGACAATGGTTTAATATTTAGAGAAGGTTTAGCCAGTTGATAGAGAAAGTAAAGGTAAGTCAGTATGATACAAACAGAAATTGCAATATGAAGTGAGAGAAAAAAATTGGGTTATGGCATAGTTAGAAAGAACTGAAGTAAGGGAGTGAGTGAAAAAGGAAGAGTAAGGAGATATAAGGTATGAATATGTACTTATTCATATTTAGGAGTATAATATATCCCGGTGTTGAGCAAGAACTGAGCCAGGTTTTTGCTAGGAAGCCATTCGGAATGGTTTTGAAGGACAGGAGGCATGCTACTGACCAGATGGATACAGGTAAGGAGTTCCAGGCCTTATTAACATGATGTGAGTATAGACAATGCCCAGCTGATTTTATAGGTTTGTATACACAGAGGAGTTTTTGGTCATTTGATGATAATGACAGACTGAGAACATAGTTGTGCAAAATGGCATTTAGTGCTGGATAAGCAGATAGATGGGTGGATAATTGTGTAGGTGATAAGAATATGTGTATATGTTAGCTGGTGGGATAGTTCTAACCATTTAAGCTTTTTAGTGCTAAATTGTGCTGAGTTCTGAAAGTATTTGCTGCAAATACAGCCACATTATTACAGAATTGTTCAAGTTTTGATTTGTCTGGCACTTGAGAATTAGTAAGGATGGCAGCACCATAAAGAAGACTGTATCATCACAGCCATCATCTCACTACCTCTTCCAAACATATACTGTCTATTTCCTACCTCATCCCCTCTCTGTTGTATGGAGCCCCTCTCCTCACCAACCTTCAGTCCTCCCTAAAGTCAAAATTGTCATCCTGCAACAATAAAATCTCTAAGTTTGCTACTGGGACCAAATCCTCCTCCCACCACTGTGATGCACTCCACACCCTGAACTGGCTAGAAATCCCCCACTATCTCTCTTACATTCAGCTGGTAACTGCTCACAAACTCATTTTCAAACCGTCTAACTGCCCTTCCCTCTCCTCCATACTCACCTTGCATCATCCTGACAGAGTACTTAGGTCCAGTAACCAGAACCTCCTCGAAGTGAACAAACCCTTATGTGCACCTGGGCAATTTCTCCTGTCTTTCTCCCTCACTCACCTATGGAATTCACACACCCCCCAAATACGAATCACCGCAAACCACTCCACCTTCAAGACCATGCTCCATTCCCATCTTTCTTCTCACTAGGAATGCTCATGCTCTAACCCCAACTGACGCCCTCTATATCATTTCCACTCCATCTCCCTTTCTTCTCTCATAACTCACCCTAGTGACTCCTGTCATTTCATTTCCAGTGCCTCTACTTTTTCCTTTCTCATAACTCATCCAATTGACTCCCTTCATTTAATTTCCACTCCCTCTCCATTTCCTCCTTTCTCATATCTCACCCTAGTGACTCCCTTCATTTCATTTCCACTCCCTTTCCTCCTCTGTCATAACTCACCCTAGTGACTCCCTTCATTCCATTTCCACTCCTCTCCCTTTTTCCTTGCTCATAACTCACCCTAGTGACTCCTTCATTTCATTTCCTCTCTCCCTTTTTCCTTTCATAACTCACCCTAGTGACTCCCTTCATTTCATTTCCACTCCCTCTCCCTTTTTCCTTTTTCAGTACTCACCCTAGTGACTCCCTTCATTTCATTCCCAGTACCTCTCCCTATTTCCTTTCTCATAACTCACCCTAGTGACTCCCTTCATTTCATTTCCACTCCCTTTTATCCTTTCTCATAACTCATCCTAGTGACTCCCTTCATTTTATTTCCACTCCCTCTCTGTTTTTCCTTTCTCATGACTCACTCTAGTGACTCCCTTCATTTCATTTCCACTCTCTCTCCCTTTTTTCCTTTTTCAGTACTCAACCTAGTGACTCCCTTCATTTCATTCCCAGATCCTCTCCCTTTTTCCTTTCTCATAACTCACCCTAGTGACTCCCTTCATTTCATTTCAACTCCCTCTCCATTTTTCCTTTCTAATAACTCACCCTAGTGACTCCCTTCATTGTATTTCCACTCCCTCTCCCTTTTTCCTTTCTGATAGCTCATCCTAGTGACTCCCTTCATTTCATTTCCACTCCCAGTCCCTTTTTCCTTTTTCAGTACTCACCCTAGTGACTCCCTTCCTTTCATTCCTAGTCCCTCTCCCTTTTTCCTTCCTCATAACTCACCCTAGTGACTCCCTTCATTTCATTCCCACTCCCTCTCCCTTTTTTCTTTCTAACTCACCCTAGTGACTCCCTCCATTTTATTTCCACTCCCTCTCCGTTTTTTCTTTCTAACTCACCCTAGTGACTCCCTCCATTTTATTTCCACTCCCTCTCCCTTTCCTCCTTTCTCATAACTCACCCTAGTGACTCCCTTCATTTCATTTCCACTCCCTCTCCCTTTTTCCTTTCTCATAACTCACCCTAGTGACTCCCTTCATTTCATTTCCACTCCCTCTCTGTTTTTCCTTTCTCATAACTCACCCTAGTGACTCCCTTCATTTCATTTCCACTCCCTCTCCATTTTTCCTTTCTTATAACTCACCCTAGTGACTAGCTTCATTGTATTTGTACTCCCTCTCCCTTTTTCCTTTCTGATAGCTCATCCTAGTGACTCAATTCATTTCATTTCCAGTCCCCTCCCTTTTTCCTTTTTCAGTACTCACCCTAGTGACTCCCTTCATTTCATTCCTAGTCCCTCTCCTTTTCCTCCTTTCTCATAACTAAGCTTAGTGACTCTCTTCATTTCATTTCCACTCCCTCTCCATTTTTCCTTTCTTATAACTCATCCTAGTGACTCCCTTCATTGTATTTCCACTCCCTCTCCCTTTTTCCTTTCTGAATACTCATCCTAGTGACTCATTTCATTTCATTTCCACTCCCAGTCCCTTTTTCCTTTCTCATAACACACCCTACTGACCCCGTTCATTTTATTTCCACTCCCTCTCCCTTTTTCATTTCTCATAACTCATCCTAGTGACTCCTTTAATTTCATTTCCACTCCCACTCCCTTTCATCCTTTCTCATAACACACCCTAGTGACATCCTTCATTTCATTTCCACTCTTTTTTCCTTTTTTTCCCCTTTTTTCTCCCACCTTTTTTAACCTCCCTTATTTTCCCCTTATAAATCACCCTTTTAGGGTTTTTTCTTCCCCCCTTTTCCTTTAAAAACCAAGTGACCCGTCCCTTTCACATTTTTTTCCCATCCCCCCAAAATTTCCTTTAAAGTTTTTTTTCCCCTCCCTTTTTTTCCTTTTTTTTTCCCCAATTTGGGACCCTTTGGGGTTTTATAATCTTCCCCCCACTTTTCCCCCTTTTTTTCCCTTTTTTTTTTTTTCCTCTCAGCTCTTTTAATTTATTTTTTTTTTTTTTACTTTTCCCCCCCTTTTTTTCCCCTTTTACTTTTCCTTTTTTTTTAAACCCCCAGCCCCACCCTTCTTTTTTTTTTTCCTTTTAATTTTTTGGATTTTCCCGATATGCTTTTTTTAAACCTTTTTCCTTTTGGGGGGAAACTTTTTTTTTTCCCAATTTCCTTATTTTCCATCCCTTCCCCTTTTTCCTTTCCTATAAAATCCCACTCCTTTCCTTTCCTTTCTTTTAAAACCCCCTTTTATAATCAATTTAAATTTTTTTTCCCTTTCTTGATTTTTAAAATAAATTTTTTCCCCTTTCCCCAACCTTTCCCTATTCCCCTTATTTTCCCCCTCTTTTCCCTTTTTTCCCCCTATGTTTTTTTTTCTTTTTTCCCCCCTTTTTCCTAACATTTTTCCCTTTCATTTTACCATCCCCCTTTTCCTTTCCCATTTTTTCCTCTAAATTTTTTCCTTATCCCCCTAGGCCCTTTTCATTTTTCCTTTTCACCCTTTTTTTCCCCTTTTTTATTTTTCCTTTTTTAAAATTTCAACCCCCGGCCTGACCCTTTCACCCTTTTTCCTTTTCTACATCCCCCAATTTTTTTACCCTTTTGGGGGTTTCTTTTACCATTTTCCCCAATTTTACTTTTTTTCATTTAAGCTTTTTTTCTTTTTTCCCTTTTTTTTTTTTGGTTTAATTCAAGACTCCTTTCCCTTTTTTTTTTTTTAAATTCCTTTTTCCCTTTTAAAAGTGACCATTAAAACCAACTCCCTTCCAAACCCTTTTTTAAACCCAATTTTACCCCCAAATTATATTTCCCTTTTGATCCCTTTCCATTTTTTTTTCCCCTTTTCAAGCTTTATTAATTTTCCTCACCCCTTTTTCCATTTTTTTCCCCTCTTTTTTTTCCCTTAGTAACAAAATTTTAAACCCCTTTTTTTTCCCCCTTATTTCCCTTACACACCCCCTTTTTTTTCCTCCCTTTTCCCCCCTTTTTTTCCTTTAAACCTCCCCTCCTTCTTTTTTTTTTCCCTTTTTCCTTAGTTTTTCTCCTTTTTAAATTTTCCCTAACCCTTCCCCAAATTTAAATTTTTTCCCCTTTTTTTTTCATTTTACAAATTTTCTTTTCCCTTATTTCCCCCCTTTCTCCCCTAGTGACTTTTATTTCTTTTTTCCCCCTTTTCCTTTTTCTCTCAAATTTGGCCCCTTATTTTTTATTTTTTTTTTTTTCTATCCAAGGCCCTTTCCCCTTTTTTTTTCCCCCCTTCCCCCTTTTTTTTCCTCCCCCCTTTTAAAATTTTTTATTTCCACCCCTTCCCTTTTTCCCTTTTTTATTTGGGATTTCATTTTTTTCCCCCCCCCTTCCCCTTTTTTCTTAAAAGGATTTAAAAATTTTTTTCCCCTTTTTTTTTTCCCAAAACTCCCCGGGCCCTTTTTTACCACTTCCCCCTTTTTTTCCTTTTAAATTTTTCCCCCTGGGGCCCCCTTTTTCATTTATTTCCTTTTTTTTCTATTTTCCCCCAAAGGGAATTTTCCTTCATTTTTTTTTTAATTCCCTTTTTTTCCTTTTATTCCCCCTATTTGTTCCTTCATTTATTTATTTCCCCCTTTCCCTTTTTCCCTATTTTCCCCCTTTTTTTAATTTCCCCACCCCTTTTTTTTTTAATCCCAAAAAGGGGTTTAAACTTTTCCCCCCCTCCCCCTTTTTCCTTTCCAAATTTACCCTATTTTGGGTTTCTTTCTTTTCCTCCTTCCTTTTTCCTTTTTAATTCCCCCTGGTGCTCCTTCTTTCTTTTCCACTCCCTTTTTTCCCTTTTATAAAATGGTTTTATTTTTTCCCCCCTCCTTTTTTTTAAATTTTAAATTATGATCCTTTTTTTCTTTTCCTCTCCCTTTTTTCCTTTTCATCCTCCCCAGTACTCCCTTTATTTTTTTCCAAACTCCCCCCCCTTTTTTTTTTCTCTTTAACCCCCCCTTACCCTTATTTTTTTCCCCTTTTTTTTTTTAATAAGGTTTTCATTTACCTTTCCCCTCCCTTTTTCCCCAAAAACCACCCATGCCCCTTTTTTCTTTTCCATCCCTTTTTTCCTTTTCAAACCATGTCCTCCCCAAAAACCATTCCCCCCTTTTTTTTAAATCCCCCAGTAACCCCCATTTTTTAAATTTCCCCCCTTTTTTCCCTTTTTTCATAACCCCCTTTGGGGTGACTTTTCATTTCACCCATCCCCTTTTTCCTTTTCAAACTCCCCTATGCCCCTTCTTTCATTTACCCCCTTCCCCTTTTTTTTCTCATTCACCTGTACTCCTTCATTTTCCCCCCTTTTCCTTTTCTTTTAACCCCACCCCTGTGCCCTTTTTCCCTTTTTTTTTCCTTTCCCCCCCCTTTTCTAACTATGGATCCCTTTTTTAAAATTTCCCCTCCCTTTTTTTTCCTTAATTTGTGACTTTCTTTATTTTAACCCTTTTTTCCTTTCTTTTCTTAGGGGGTTTCTTTTTTTCCCTTTCCTTTTTTTTTTTAATCACCCAAAGTATTTTTTTTTTTCCCCTTTTTTTTCCCTTTTAAAATTCATGTAAACTTTTTTTCTTTTTTCCCCCTTCCTCTCCTTTTTCCCTTTCCAAAACTAATTAGGCTCCCCCCCTTTCATTTATTTCTTTTCCCCATTTTTTTTTTTTTTCCCCCTGTGTCCTTAAAATTTCCATTTCCCTTTTCCTTTCTATTCACCCAAAAGGACCCCAAATTTACCCTTTCCCCCCCTTTTTTTTTTATAATTTCAAAAGGCCCCCTTAATTTCCAAATTTATCCCTCTTTTTCCTTTTTTTAATTTTTCCCCCTGTATTTCTTTAAAAACCCCCCTTTTTTTTCCTTTCTTTTAATTCAAGTAAAAACTTCCTTAAATTTCCCATTTCCCTTTTCCTTTTCCTTTTTAACTCACCCATAACCCCCTTTTTTCCTTTTCCCCCTCTCCCTCTTCCCCAAACCCAACCAATTACTCCTTCTTTCTTTTTCCTTTCCCCCCCTTTCTCAAACTCCCCATCCCCTTACAAAACCCCTTTCCCCCTTTTCCTTTTATAACCCCCCGGGAAACTCCCCACCACCCTCCCCCTTTTTATAACCCCCCCCTAGTCCCTTTCTTTTATTTTTTTTTTTTTTTAAATTCCCCCAGTGCCCCTTTTTTTTTTCCACCCCCTTTTTCCCTTTTTCCCCCTTTTTTTAATTCCCCCAAAATGAACTTTTCATTTTTTTTTCCCCCTTCCCCCTTTTTTTTTTTTACCCCCAGTGACTCCCTTCTTTTCATTTCCCCTTCCCTCTTCTCCTTTCTTATAAGTCACACTAGTGACTCCGTCTATTTCATTTCCACTCCCTCTCCATTTTTTCCTTTCTCATAACTCACTCTAGTGACTCCCTTAATTTCATTCCCCATTCCCTCTCCCTTTTCACTTTCTTATAACTCACCCTATTGACTCCCTTCATTTTATTTCCACTCCCTCCCCCTTTTTCCTTCCTCATAACTCACCCTAGTGACTCCCTTCATTTCATTTCCACTCCCTCTCCATTTTTCCTTTCTTATAACTCACCCTAGTGACTCCATTCATTGTATTTCCACTCCCTCTCCCTTTTTCCTTTCTGATAGCTCATCCTAGTGACTCAGTTCATTTAATTTCCACTCCCACTACCTTTTTCCTTTTTCAGTACTCATCCTAGTGACTTCATTCATTTCATTCCCATTACCTCTCCCTTTTTCCTTTCTCATAACTCACCCTACCGACTCCCTTAATTTCATTTCCACTCCATCTTCCTTTCCTCCTTTCTCATAACTCACCCTAGTGACTCCCTTCATTTCATTTCCTCTCCCTCTCTGTTTTTCCTTTCTCATAACTCACCCTAGTGACTCCCTTCATTTCATTTCCACTCCCTCTTCTCCTTTCTCATAACCCACCCTAGTGACTCACTTCATTTCATTTCCACTCCCTCTTCTCCTTTCTCACCTGCTCACCCTAGTGACTCCCTTCATTTCATTTCCACTCCCTTTCCATTTTTCCTTTCTTATAACTCACCCTAGTGACTCGCTTCAATGTAATTGTACTCCCTCTCCCTTTTTCCTTTCTGATAGCTCATCCTAGTGACTCAATTCATTTCATTTCCACTCCCACTCCCTTTTTCCTTTTTCAGTACTCACCCTAGTGAATCCCTTCATTTCATTCCTAGTCCCTCTCCTTTTCCTCCTTTCTCATAACTCACCCTAGTGACTCCCTTCATTTCATTTCCACTCCCTCTCCATTTTTTCCTTTCTCATAACTCACCCTACCGACTCCCTTAATTTCATTTCCACTCCATCTTCCTTTCCTCCTTTCTCATAACTCATCCTAGTGACTTCCGTCATTTCATTCCCAGTTCCTCTCCCTTTTTCCTTTCTCATAACTCATCCTAGTGACTCCCTTCATTTCATTTCCACTCCCTCTCCATTTTTCCTTTCTCATAACTCACCCTAGTGCCTCCCTTCATTTCTTTCCCAGTCCCTCTCCCTTTTTCCTTTCTGACAGCTCACCCTAGTGACTCCCTTCATTTCATTTCCACTCCCTCACCCTTTCCTACTTTCTCATAACTCACACTAGCGACTCCCTTCATTTCATTTCCACTCCCTCTTCCTTTCCTCCTTTCTCATAACTCACCCTAGTGACTCCCTTCATTTCATTTCCACTCCCTCTCTGTTTTTCCTTTCTCATAACTCACCCTAGTGTCTCCCTTCATTTAATTTCCACTCTCTCTCCCTTTTTCAGTACACAACCTAGTGACTCTGTTTCATTTTCATTCCTGCCGTCTGCGCTTTTCCTTTCTCATAACCCAGCCTAGTGATTCCCTTTATTTCATTTCCACTCCCTCTCCCTTTTTCCTTTCTCGTAACTCACCCTAGTGACTCCCTTCATTTCATTTCCACTCCCTCTCCATTTTTTCCTTTCTCATAACTCACCCTACCGACTCCCTTAATTTCATTTCCACTCCATCTTCCTTTCCTCCTTTCTCATAACTCATCCTAGTGACTTCCGTCATTTCATTCCCAGTTCCTCTCCCTTTTTCCTTTCTCATAACTCATCCTAGCGACTCCCTTCATTTCATTTCCACTCCCTCTCCATTTTTCCTTTCTCATAACTCACCCTAGTGCCTCCCTTCATTTCTTTCCCAGTCCCTCTCCCTTTTTCCTTTGTCATAAATCACCCTAGTGACTCCCTTCATTTCATTTCCACTCCCTCACCCTTTCCTACTTTCTCATAACTCACACTAGCGACTCCCTTCATTTCATTTCCACTCCCTCTTCCTTTCCTCCTTTCTCATAACTCACCCTAGTGACTCCCTTCATTTCATTTCCACTCCCTCTCTGTTTTTCCTTTCGCATAACTCACCCTAGTGTCTCCCTTCATTTAATTTCCACTCTCTCTCCCTTTTTCAGTACACAACCTAGTGACTCCCTTCATTTCATTCCTAGTCCGTCTCGCTTTTTCCTTTCTCATAACTCAGCCTAGTGACTCCCTTCATTTCATTTCCACTCCCTCTTCCTTTCCTCCTTTCTCATAACTCACCCTAGTGACTCCCTTCATTTCATTTCCACTCCCAGTCCCTATTTCCTTTTTCAGTACTCAACCTAGTGACTCCCTTCATTTCATTCCCATTCCCTCTCCCTTTTTCCTTTCTCATAACTCAACCTAGTGACTCCCTTCATTTCATTCCCACTCCCTCTCCCTTTTTCCTTTCTCATAACTCAGACTAGTGACTCCCTTCATTTCACTGCACTCACATCCCTTTCCTCCTTTCTCATAACTCATCTTAGTGACTCCCTTCAATAAATTTCCACTCCCTCTCCATTTTTTCCTTTTTCATAACTCACCCTACTGACTCCTTTCATTTAATTTCCACTCCCTCTTACTTTCCTCCTTTCTCATAACTCAACCTAGTGACTCCCTTCATTTCATTTCCACTCCCTCTCCCTGTTTCCTTTCTCATAACGCACCCTACTGACTCCCTTCTTTTCATTTCCACTCCCTCTCCCTTTTTCCTTTCTGACAGCTCACCCTAGTGACTCCCTTCATTTCATTCCCAGTATCTCTCCCTTTTTCCTTTCTCATAACTCACACTAGTGACTCCCTTTATTTCTTTCCACTCCCTCTCCCTTTTCCTTTCTCATAACTCACCCTAGTGACTCCCTTCTTTTCATTTCCCCTTCCCTCTTCTCCTTTCTTATAAGTCACACTAGTGACTCCGTCTATTTCATTTCCACTCCCTCTCCATTTTTTCCTTTCTCATAACTCACTCTAGTGACTCCCTTAATTTCATTCCCCATTCCCTCTCCCTTTTCACTTTCTTATAACTCACCCTATTGACTCCTCTGCCACCCTTTTCCTCATAACTCACCTAGTGACTCCTTCATTTCATTTCCACTCCCTCTCCATTTTTCCTTTCTTATAACTCACCCTAGTGACTCCATTCATTGTATTTCCACTCCCTCTCCCTTTTTCCTTTCTGATAGCTCATCCTAGTGACTCAGTTCATTTAATTTCCACTCCCACTACCTTTTTCCTTTTTCAGTACTCATCCTAGTGACTTCATTCATTTCATTCCCATTACCTCTCCCTTTTTCCTTTCTCATAACTCACCCTACCGACTCCCTTAATTTCATTTCCACTCCATCTTCCTTTCCTCCTTTCTCATAACTCACCCTAGTGACTCCCTTCATTTCATTTCCTCTCCCTCTCTGTTTTTCCTTTCTCATAACTCACCCTAGTGACTCCCTTCATTTCATTTCCACTCCCTCTTCTCCTTTCTCATAACCCACCCTAGTGACTCACTTCATTTCATTTCCACTCCCTCTTCTCCTTTCTCATAACTCACCCTAGTGACTCCCTTCATTTCATTTCCACTCCCTCTCCATTTTTCCTTTCTTATAACTCACCCTAGTGACTCCATTCATTGTATTTCCACTCCCTCTCCCTTTTTCCTTTCTGATAGCTCATCCTAGTGACTCAGTTCATTTAATTTCCACTCCCTGCTTTTTCCTTTTTCAGTACTCATCCTAGTGACTTCATTCATTTCATTCCCATTACCTCTCCCTTTTTCCTTTCTCATAACTCACCCTACCGACTCCCTTAATTTCATTTCCACTCCATTTTCCTTTCCTCCTTTCTCATAACTCACCCTAGTGACTCCCTTCATTTCATTTCCTCTCCCTCTCTGTTTTTCCTTTCTCATAACTCACCCTAGTGACTCCCTTCATTTCATTTCCACTCCCTCTTCTCCTTTCTCATAACTCACCCTAGTGACTCCCTTCATTTCATTTCCACTCCCTTTCCATTTTTCCTTTCTTATAACTCACCCTAGTGACTCGATTCAATGTAATTGTACTCCCTCTCCCGTTTTCCTTTCTGATAGCTCATCCTAGTGACTCAATTCATTTCATTTCCACTCCCACTCCCTTTTTCCTTTTTCAGTACTCACCCTAGTGAATCCCTTCATTTCATTCCTAGTCCCTCTCCTTTTCCTCCTTTCTCATAACTCACCCTAGTGACTCCCTTCATTTCATTTCCACTCCCTCTCCATTTTTTCCTTTCTCATAACTCACCCTACCGACTCCCTTAATTTCATTTCCACTCCATCTTCCTTTCCTCCTTTCTCATAACTCACCCTAGTGACTCCCTTCATTTCATTTCCTCTCCCTCTCTGTTTTTCCTTTCTCATAACTCACCCTAGTGACTCCCTTCATTTCATTTCCACTCCCTCTTCTCCTTTCTCATAACTCACCCTAGTGACTCCCTTCATTTCATTTCCACTCCCAAACCATTTTCCTCTCTCATAACTCACCCTAGTGACTCCAATGTCATTTCCACTCCCTTTCCCTTTTCCTTTCTGATAGCTCATCCTAGTGACTCAATTCATTTCATTTCCACTCCCTCCTTTTACCGTTCTGATAACTCACCCTAGTGACTCTTTTCATTTTATTCCTAGTCCCTCTCCCTTTTTCCTTTCTCATAACTCACCCCAGTGACTCCCTTCATTTCATTTCCACTCCCTCTCCCTTTTTTCCTTTCTCATAACTCATCCTAGTGACTCCCTTCATTTCATTTCCACTCCATCTTCCTTTCCTCCTTTCTCATAACTCATCCTAGTGACTTCCGTCATTTCATTCCCAGTTCCTCTCCCTTTTTCCTTTCTCATAACTCATCCTAGTGACTCCCTTCATTTCATTTCCACTCCTCTCCATTTTTTCCTTTCTCATAACTCACCATAGTGACTCCCTTCATTTCATTTCTGCTCCCTTTCCCTTTATCCTTTCTCATAACTCACCCTAGTGACTCCCTTCATTTCATTTCCTCCTCTCCCTTTTCCTCCTTTCTCATAACTCACCTAGTGACTCCTTCATTTCATTTCCACTCCTCTCCGTTTTTCCTTTCTCTTAACTCACCCTAGTGACTCCCTTCATTTCATTTCCACTCCCTCTCCTTCCTTTCATAACTCACCTAGTGGCTCCCTTCATTTCATTTCCACTCCTCTCCCTTTTTCTTTCTCATAACTCACCCTAGTGACTCCCCTCATTTCATTTCCACTCCCTCTCCCTTTTTTTCCTTTTTCATAACTCATCCTAGTGACTCCCTTCATTTAATTCCACTCCCTCTCCATTTTTCCTTTCTCCTAACTCACCCTAGTGACTCCCTTCATTTCATTTTCACTCACTCCCTTTTTTCCTCTCTCATAACTCACCTTAGTGACTCCTGCTTCATTTCATTTCCTCCTCTTCCTTTTCCTTTCTCATAACTCACCCTATTGACTCCTTCATTTCATTTCCACTCCTCTCCTTTTCCTTTCTCATAACTCACCCTAGTGACTCCTTCATTTCATTTCCAGTCCCTCCCTTTTTCCTTTCTATAACTCACCCTAGTGACTCCTTCATTTCATTTCCTCCCTCTCCCTTTTTTCCTTTCTCATAACTCACCCTAGTGACTCCCTTCATTTCATTCCAGTCCCTCTCCTTTTTCCTTTCTCATAACTCACCCTAGTGACTCCTTCATTTCATTTCACTCCCTCACCCTTTTTCCTTTTCAGTACTCAACCTAGTGACTCCTTCATTTCATTCCTCCCTCTCCTTTCCTCCTTTCTCATAACTCACCCTAGTGACTCCTTCATTTCATTTTCCACTCCCAGTCCCTTTTCCTTTCTCATAACTCAGACTAGTGACTCCCTTCATTTCATTCCCACTCCCTCTCCTTTTTCCTTTCTCCTCATAACTCAACCTAGTGACTCCTTCATTTCATTTCCACTCCCTCTCCTTTTCCCTTCTTCATAACTCACCGTACTGACTCCCTTCATTTCATTTCCTCCCTCTCCCTTTTCCTTTCTCATAACTCATCCTAGTGACTCCTTCATTAAATTTCCACTCCCTCTCCATTTTCCTTTCTCATAACTCACCTAGTGACTCCTTCATTTCATTTCCTCCTCTCCCTTTGCTCCTTTCTCATAGCTCAACCTAGTGACTCCCTTCATTTCATTTCCTCCTCTCCATTTTTCCTTTCTCATAACTCCCTACTGACTCCTTTATTTCATTTCCACTCCCTCTCCCTTTTCCTTTCTGATAACTCACCCTAGTGACTCCTTCATTTCATTTCCAGTCCTCCCTTTTTTTCCTTTCTCATAACTCACACTAGTGACTCCTTCATTTCATTTCCTCCCTCTCCTTTTCCTTTCTCATAACTCACCCTAGTGACTCCTTCATTTCATTTCCTTCCTCTTCTTTTCCTTTCTTATAACTCACCCTAGTGACTCCTTCATTTATTTCACTCCCTCTCCTTTTTCCTTTCTCATAACTCACCCTAGTGACTCCTTCATTTCATTCCCATCCTCTCCTTTTTCCTTTGTTATAACTCACCCTATTGACTCCCCTCATTTTATTTCCTCCTCCTTTTTCCTTTCTCATAACTCACCTGACTCCTTCATTTCATTTCCTCCCTCTCCTTTTTCCTTTCCCTAACTCACCCTAGTGACTCCATTCATTTCATTTCCACTCCTCTCCTTTTTCCTTTCTCATAACTCATCCTAGTGACTCAGTTCATTTAATTTCCACTCCTCTACCTTTCCTTTTCAGTACTCACCCTAGTGACTCCCTTCATTTCATTTCCACTCCCTCTCCATTTTTTCCTTTCTCATAACTCACCCTACCGACTCCCTTAATTTCATTTCCACTCCATCTTCCTTTCCTCCTTTCTCATAACTCACCCTAGTGACTCCCTTCATTTCATTTCCTCTCCCTCTCTGTTTTTCCTTTCTCATAACTCACCCTAGTGACTCCCTTCATTTCATTTCCACTCCCTCTTCTCCTTTCTCATAACCCACCCTAGTGACTCACTTCATTTCATTTCCACTCCCTCTTCTCCTTTCTCATAACTCACCCTAGTGACTCCCTTCATTTCATTTCCACTCCCTTTCCATTTTTCCTTTCTTATAACTCACCCTAGTGACTCGCTTCAATGTAATTGTACTCCCTCTCCCTTTTTCCTTTCTGATAGCTCATCCTAGTGACTCAATTCATTTCATTTCCACTCCCACTCCCTTTTTCCTTTTTCAGTACTCACCCTAGTGAATCCCTTCATTTCATTCCTAGTCCCTCTCCTTTTCCTCCTTTCTCATAACTCACCCTAGTGACTCCCTTCATTTCATTTCCACTCCCTCTCCATTTTTTCCTTTCTCATAACTCACCCTACCGACTCCCTTAATTTCATTTCCACTCCATCTTCCTTTCCTCCTTTCTCATAACTCATCCTAGTGACTTCCGTCATTTCATTCCCAGTTCCTCTCCCTTTTTCCTTTCTCATAACTCATCCTAGCGACTCCCTTCATTTCATTTCCACTCCCTCTCCATTTTTCCTTTCTCATAACTCACCCTAGTGCCTCCCTTCATTTCTTTCCCAGTCCCTCTCCCTTTTTCCTTTGTCATAAATCACCCTAGTGACTCCCTTCATTTCATTTCCACTCCCTCACCCTTTCCTACTTTCTCATAACTCACACTAGTGACTCCCTTCATTTCATTTCCACTCCCTCTTCCTTTCCTCCTTTCTCATAACTCACCCTAGTGACTCCCTTCATTTCATTTCCACTCCCTCTCTGTTTTTCCTTTCTCATAACTCACCCTAGTGTCTCCCTTCATTTAATTTCCACTCTCTCTCCCTTTTTCAGTACACAACCTAGTGACTCCCTTCATTTCATTCCTAGTCCGTCTCGCTTTTTCCTTTCTCATAACTCAGCCTAGTGACTCCCTTTATTTCATTTCCACTCCCTCTCCCTTTTTCCTTTCTCGTAACTCACCCTAGTGACTCCCTTCATTTCATTTCCACTCACTTTCCCTTTCCTCCTTTCTCATAACTCACCCTAGTGACTCCCTTCATTTAATTTCATTTCCACTCCCTCTCCCTTTCCTCCTTTCTCATAACTCAGCCTAGTGACTCCCTTCATTTCATTTCCACTCCCTCTCCCTTTTCCTTTCTCATAACTCAACCTAGTGACTCCCTTCATTTCATTTCCACTCCCTCTCCCTGTTTCCTTTCTCATAACGCACCCTACTGACTCCCTTCTTTTCATTTCCACTCCCTCTCCCTTTTTCCTTTCTGACAGCTCACCCTAGTGACTCCCTTCATTTCATTCCCAGTATCTCTCCCTTTTTCCTTTCTCATAACTCACACTAGTGACTCCCTTTATTTCTTTCCACTCCCTCTCCCTTTTCCTTTCTCATAACTCACCCTAGTGACTCCCTTCATTTCATTTCCACTCCCTCTTCTCCTTTCTTATAACTCACCCTAGTGACTCACTTCATTTCATTTCCACTCCCTCTCCCTTTTCACTTTCTTATAACTCAACCTATTGACTACCTTCATTTTATTTCCACTCCATCTCCCTTTTTCCTTACTCATAACTCACCCTAGTGACTCCCTTCATTTCATTTCTACTCCCTCTCCATTTTTTCCTTTCTCATAACTCACCCTACCGACTCCCTTAATTTCATTTCCACTCCATCTTCCTTTCCTCCTTTCTCATAACTCACCCTAGTGACTCCCTTCATTTCATTTCCTCTCCCTCTCTGTTTTTCCTTTATCATAACTCACCCTAGTGACTCCCTTCATTTCATTTCCACTCCCTCTTCTCCTTTCTCATAACCCACCCTAGTGACTCACTTCATTTCATTTCCACTCCCTCTCCCTTTCCTCCTTTCTCATAACTCACCCTAGTGACTCCCTTCATTTCATTTCCACTCCCTTTCCATTTTTCCTTTCTTATAACTCACCCTAGTGACTCACTTCATTCTATTTGTACTCCTTCTCCCTTTTTCCTTTCTGAAAGCTCATCCTAGTGACTCACTTCATTTCATTTCCACTCTCACTACCTTTTTCCTTTTTCAGTACTCACCCTAGTGACTCCCTTCATTTCATTCCTAGTCCCTCTCCTTTTCCTCCTTTCTCATAACTCACCCTAGTGACTCCCTTCATTTCATTTCCACTCCCTCTCCATTTTTTCCTTTCTCATAACTCACCCTACTGACTCCCTTAATTTCATTTCCACTCCATCTTCCTTTCCTCCTTTCTCATAACTCATCCTAGTGACTCCCTTCATTTTATTTCCACTCCCTCTCTGTTTTTCCTTTCTCATGACTCACTCTAGTGACTCCCTTCATTTCATTTCAACTCCCTCTCCCTTTTTCCTTCCTCATAACTCATCCTAGTGACTCTCTTCATTTCTTTTCCACTCCCTCTCCCTTTTTCCTTTTTTATAGCTCACCCTAGTGACTCCCTTCATTTCTTTCCCAGTCCCTCTCCCTTTTTCCTTTGTCATAAATCACCTTAGTGACTCCCTTCATTTCATTTCCACTCCCTCACCCTTTCCTACTTTCTCATAACTCACACTAGCGACTCCCTTCATTTCATTTCCACTCCCTCTCCCTTTTTCCTTTCTTATAACTCACCCTACTGACTCCCTTCCTTTCATTTCCACTCCCTCTCCATTTTTCCTTTCTCATAACTCACCCTAGTGCCTCCCTTCATTTCTTTCCCAGTCCCTCTCCCTTTTTCCTTTGTCATAAATCACCCTAGTGACTCCCTTCATTTCATTTCCACTCCCTCACCCTTTCCTACTTTCTCATAACTCACACTAGCGACTCCCTTCATTTCATTTCCACTCCCTCTCCCTGTTTCCTTTCTCATAACTCACCCTAGCTACTATCTTCATTTCATTTCCACTCCCTCTCCCTTTTTCCTTTCTCACAGCACACCCTAGTGACTCCCTTCATTTCATTTCATTTCCACTGCCTCTCCCTTTTCACTTTCTTATAACTCACCATAGTGACTACCTTCATTTTATTCCCACTCCTTCTCCCTTTTTCCTTCATCATAACTCATCCTTGCACCTCCCTTCATTTTATTTCCACTCCCTCTCCATTTTTCCTTTCTCATAACTCACCCTAGTGACTCCCTTCATTTCATTTCCACTCCCTTTCCCTTTTTCCTTTCTTATAGCTCACCCTAGTGACTCCCTTCATTTCATTTCCAGTCCCTCTCCCTTTTTTCTTTTTCAGTACTCACCGTAGTGACTCCCTTCCTTTCTTTCCCACTCCCTTTCCCTTTTTCCTTTGTCATAAATTACCCTAGTGACTCCCTTCATTTCATTTCTACTCCCTCACCCTTTCTTACTTTCTCATAACTCATGCTAGCAAATCCCTTCATTTCCTTTCCACTCCCTCTCCCTTTTTCCTTTCTCATAACTCACCCTAGTGACTCCCTTCATGTCATTTCCACTCCCTCTCCCTTTTTCATAACTCACCCTAGTGACTCCCTTTAATTTCCACTCCCTCTCCCTTTTTTCCTTTCTCATAACTCAGCCTGTTCACCTTTCACTGTTCTACTCTCTTGCTAATTCCCCCTACCCCTTACCTCACGAAACTTGCCTGCACACCAAATTATACTTATGTACTCCAAAATACTTATGTTTTAATTTTATTCAATACTTTGTTACAACACCTTGCTCAAATGTTATTTTTCTTTCTTCTCTGTGTTTTTAGTAGTTTTGAAAATTGTATTGTACTAAACTTTTTGATATTCGCTTTGTAATAATTGTATATTGAGCTTTTCTCCCTGGGCCTCTATTGAAAATGGGCTCATTTTGGCCCAATGGACTTTCCTAGTTAACAAACTGCAAATACATAAATAAATAAATATTGAAGGAAGGAGGTAAATTGTGGCAAAGAGTAGCTTTTGTTGCATTGGTGAGAAGGTTTTGGGCTTTGTAAAGCATCCCTAGTTTTTGGTGATTTTTTTTCTATGCAATTTTATATATGCAGGTTGAATTTAAAATTGTCATCCACTATAATCCCTAATAATATGCTATGAGAAGTGACTTCAGTGGTTCTGTTATGAAGTGAGTAGATTTCATATTTTGTTTTTTCATCAGAGTGGGATGTGGGGGCCGGAGGGAGTAGTTGTATTTTTTTTTAGATTGAGCATAAATTGTGAATTACAAAGCTTCTGTAGATGTTAAAGTTTTCTGAATGATTTTTTGGAGGTGTGGCATGTTGTCAGATTTATATTTGGGATACTTGTTGTGTGGATGTCTGGAGTCTGTTGATGATAATGTTAAAAAGGAAGGGACCAAGCATTGAGCATTGTGGTACACCAGTGATGACTATGAGATATGGAGAAAGGGTGGACTGAGAGAAACCTAGTGAGGACATCTGAAGAAGAAGTTTGCTGTTACAAATTGTGTTGAAGGCTTTAGACAAGTCTAGAAATAAGGAAGAGATTAGTTTGCTGTTATCTCTAGTTTTATTAACAGTATCTGTATAAGTTAGAAGTGCAGTGCTAGTATTGTGGGAGTGACAGAAGCCATGCTGTGGTGGGGATAGGAGTTCTTCTTGCACGAGATGGTTTAGCAAAACATTTTTCAAGCATTTTGTAGGGGAGGAATACAATTGCTATGGGACTAAAATTAGTAACGCCTGTTGAATTTCCTCCATTGTGTAGAGTAAAAACTGCAAGAAAAATCCAACCAAGCTAGCTGCGCTAGTGGGGTTTGGATTTATGGGCCTGAGTGTAACCATACAGACTTAAAAAGTCATGAACATTCAGAATCCATGTAGCTAAAACATTTGATGTCCTTAAGGGGTCATTTGCATACATTCTCTTGGGCCTTCACTAAAGGAGGTGTAAGGTATCACACAATGAAAACTCTAGCTCAACTTAATTTTTCTTGCAGTTTTTACTGAATGGTTTTGTCTGTGTGTCCTTTTTACCCTTTGGTTCCTTTGTGCAGAGGTAGTAATGTTTGACCGTTTTTCCAAGGCGAGGGAATGTGGGATTTCTAGACTGACCTATTTACAAGGATTGAGACAGGATAGGCAATGCTTTTGGCTGCTATTTTAAGATACTCTCTTGGAAGGTCACCAGCTAGTTGGAGATGAATAAGAACTGCAAGCAACCAACATGAAAAGTAAAAAAGTTTAATGTAGAACGAGCGCTTTCATGCACACACAGGTGCGCTTCATCAGGTTACAATTAGACAGAAGAAACCTTTCTCTTATATGCAAAAACAGATATCAATTAAACAATCCATAAGGTAGTAATTAAGCAATTAAGATTATAATGATTCCAAGATTTAAAAAAAACAGAAGTTCTTAAAAGTTACCAATGCCAATACTCAAACATGTAAATTCATTGCCAGTAAAATTTGTAATTTATCACTAATAAAATTATAAAGAATAAAATGTATACATCATAAGTTATATGCATATTTTTAGTATTGGTACTTCTCTACGCAATATTCATAGACTTAAATGACAAAATTCGTCAAGCCGCATATACTGCGAACTAAGAATAATATCTATTAAACCAGTTATCACAAACAGACATACTAGTCAAAGATCTTAATATAAAATATTAACCTTTAATATCAGTGCCCAGAATCACTGTTTACTACCTGACCATAAAGCATATTATCTAAGCGCTAAAGAACCATACTTCCTATTTAACGGCAAAATAGTAATCCATCATAAAATTAAAATGTTCCGCTATTTACGGAATCATGTCCAAAGATTTTTTAAAAAATTTAAAAAAAATATATATATGAACAATATAAAATATTAATAAATGCCTAACATCAGCAAGTTGATCATAACTATCAAATAAAATAATTATTAATCTGATCAAAGTTCAAGGATGTTGAGGATGCATAACAGCTAAAACATGAAACAAACATATTAAATGTATATTCATAACCTATATGGTTGTCTATTCATATAATACACATTTCAATTAATGAAATTTAAACTACTTAAAATCATGTGTTGATCTTATGATTAAATTACTAAATACAACCATATATGGTAAATGCACAAGCAAAAATACTAACAAGAACTCCTATAACCATAACCAAACATGGATGTATCATGCTTATATATGGTGAGGTAATAATTGCAGAAATATAACAATATGAAAACCTAAATCATGCATAGGGAAACCAAGAAGTGAGGCTAGCATATAATATAGATGGTTATTACAGAAAAGGACTGAGATTATTAGAAAAAAGGTCACCAGCTACAATAGAGCACAATTTTACTTGTTTAAGAGTAGTTTTATATAACATATAGGCACACATTTGAAGGTGAAAGTTGATGTGGTGATATATGAATGCTGGGCAGAGCTGTTATTAGATGTTAGGGAATCCTTGGTTAGAGATGCTATACAATCTATGAAATAATACTTTAATAGTATTGTAGCTTTGAGTGGTGAATTATTGGGAAAGGGATTAGGATTGAGTTTTGGTTGGGATGTAAAATGTCTTTAATGGCTATCCATATTTTTTTGGGTTGTGTTCTGAAAGTTATAGTATAGTTGCCTTTTTTTTCTTTTTAGTGTGGTTGCAGAGCATTCTGAAGTTTTCAAGATACTGTGGCATTTTATATTTCTGCCATATTCTTTCCACGCATTTTCTCTATCCTACAATAGCATTCTACTCTGCTTAGACAGGCAAATTGTATTATTTGTTTTTAGTATCTTGCTTCAAGAATGTGCAAGACTGTTTAGGATATTTAGGAAAGTTGTACTGGATTCATTTACATCAGCATCTGAAGGGGTGACTTTTATAGGGTTCCAGTTAATAGATGTAAGGGTAGTAAGGAACATTTCTAGGTTAAACTTGGACAGGTTGAGTGTTGTTTTATGAACATGTTTAAGTGGATATGTGAGGTATCTGGTTGTATGGATTGGAAGATGGTCACTGAGGACGTCTGGCATTGAATCTGTGGTGGTGAATGTACTAGAGTTTGATACTAGAATCCAGTGTAATAAGGAATTTGATGTCTTCCTGTAATCTGTGGGGCTATTAATTAGTTGTTTGAAACCATTTAAGTTCTTGCTAAATCTAGGAGAGTTAGAGGTTATGTCCAACTAATTGATATTGAAATCACCTAGTAATATTTTTTTCTTGTAGAAATGTTATGACTATCCAATGTACAGTATCTCCCAGTATAACTGTATTGTCATCAGAAGGATGTAAAGAACAGTAATACATATCTGTTTATAATTGTTTATTTTCAGGAAAGTAATTAGAAGCTCTGATGAACTGAATTTTAGTATTGGTTTGTTGTAGGGGAAATGTGGTAGATGGGAAATACTAAAGCAATACCACCACTTTTCCTTTTTTGTACTGTAATTACATATGGTATTATATCTGGGAAGTGTAAATTCAGAGTTGTTTATACTGGGTTTAGGCCAAGTTTTAGTTACACTGAGAATATCAGAGTTATGTTGGGTAATCCAGGCATGTAGCTCTGCAGTTTTATTTCTTATGCTTCTAACATTTATGGCAGCAAAAGTTAGATTACAGGCTTGGGAGTCGGTGATTGTGGGGTTACAGCAGTGTGTGGAAGAACAACATCTTGATGGTCATTGTGATAGGTGGGGCCTGGATTACAGGCTTGGGAGTCGGTGATTGTGGGGTTACAGCAGTGTGTGGAAGAACAACATCTCGATGGTCATTGTGATAGGTGGGGCCTGGATTACAGGATTGGGAGTCGGTGATTGTGGGGTTACAGCAGTGTGTGGAAGAACAACATCTCGATGGTCATTGTGATAGGTGGGGCCTGGATTACAGGATTGGGAGTTGGTGATTGTGGGGTTACAGCAGTGTGTGGAAGAACAACATCTTGATGGTCATTGTGATAGGTGGGGCCTGGATTACAGGATTGGGAGTTGGTGATTGTGGGGTTACAGCAGTGTGTGGAAGAACAACATCTTGATGGTCATTGTGATAGGTGGGGCCTGGATTACAGGATTGGGAGTTGGTGATTGTGGGGTTACAGCAGTGTGTGGAAGAACAACAACTTGATGGTCATTGTGATAGGTGGGGCCTGGATTACAGGATTGGGAGTCGGTGATTGTGGGGTTACAGCAGTGTGTGGAAGAACAACATCTTGATGGTCATTGTGATAGGTGGGGCCTGGATTAGGGTGAATGTCTCTTCTTAGAAAGATTTTAGTATATTGGATTATAGGTTCATAGGTCGGTACTAGGCTATTGGCCTAACCAAAAAGGTTCCCTGGCTTTTGCCACCCAAGAAAATTACCCAGATAGCAACTGTGATCTCTCAAGTGCAGCAGACACACCTTCTACAGAATGAACTGGCACTCCACCTAAGTACCATGTTCAATCATAGCCTCACCTCAGGCTATGTGCCTACTGAATGGTGCACAGTGATGGTTATCCCACTCCACAAAGGCGGTGCCACCATGGACACTGGAAACTACTGCTCCATTAGCCTGACGAGCCTGGTCTGCAAGGCCATGGAACGTATCACCTTGGAGCTTATAAACAGAGACATAGGTAACGTCCAAACCCTGGACCCCACTCAGTTTGGGTTTGTAAAAAGTAGATCATGTCTACTAAACCCGATTGATTTCTTTGAAGCAGTCACTAGAGCTGTAAACGAGGGCAAGGTGGTGCACACAGCCTATCTTGACCTCGCCAAGGCTTTCGATACCATCTCCCACTCTGGAATTATAGATAAACACACTAAACTGGGCATAAATCCCTATATCACAAGATGAGTGGTCATCTGGCTCACTGACAGAACCCACAAAGTAAAAGTGGCCGACTCCAAGTCCGACTTCAGACCAATGTTGAGTGGAGTACCACAGAGTTTGGTCCTGGGTCCTGGGTCCTGTCCTGTTCGGCATCTACTTCTTGAAGTGCAGGCCACACAGAAGGTCTTTGGCTAACAAAGTTCACAGATGACTGCAAACTGGGAGCGATAATAGAATCACCTAATGATGTATTCATTCTACAAAAGGGCCTCACAGAGACAGATGTTTGATGTCTAAGAATGACCTCAAGCTCAATGCCAAGAAGTGCATTGTCATCCTCTTTGGGTAAAACTCGGTACCCATGAACTACCACATAGGTGGTAGCTCACTAAACAATGGAAGTGTGATAAGAGACCTCGGGACACAGGTGGACAGTATTCTCTCCTTTGATAACCACATTGCCACTGTAGTCAGGAAATCCTTCTGCGTGGCACACCTCATCACAAAGGGGTTCTCCTCTAGAAAAAAGGAGGTCATTGTTCCTCTCTACTCATCCCTCATCAGACCCATTATAGATTACAGTGCCCCATTTAGCATGTATCTCACAAGACATCTACAACAATTGGAAAGGCCACAGAAATACCTCACTAAGAGGATTGCCAGCCTCAAACAGATGCCATATGCAGACCATCTCAAAAAACTCCAGCTCTACTCCGTCGCATATCGCCTACTCAGTGGTGATCTCTGCCTAACTTACAAAGCTATGTCAAACCCAGAGCTGATGGACATGCTACATTTAAAGAAATCCCAATCTCTCCAAACCACATGCTCCAGGGACCTAAACCTTGTCACCACAATAAGCAGAACATGCTGGAGGGATAGATTCCTGTCCCAGACACTTCCCAAACTCTGGAAAAAACTACCCATTCATGTCAAGCAAAGTTCCTCATTGGCCCTCTTTAAGAAAAATCTTGAAGACTGGATGGGAAGTAGAACATTCACCCCGGGGATCACTTCTGTAGCACTTCTTGACAGGGGCACAGGAAAATAATTTTCTTGGGTGGCGAAAGCCAGGGAACCTTTCTGGCTAGGCTTATATAGGCCCCCGGCCGATAGCATAGTATCTACCTATGAACCTATGAACCTAAACATTTGCTTACTATATTGTCTAACATTCCTATATCATTCCACTTCACAAAGGAGGTACCTCCCTGGAAATGTCAAATTATAGACCAATAGCCATCCTGTCCCCCATAGCGAAAATCATGGAAAGATGCATCCACAAACAACTTCTTCACTATCTGACCTCTAATAATCTCTTGTCCAATGCCCAGCATGGTTTTCGTCCGCACCATAGTACAACTACTGCCCTCCTTTCCTTTATTGACTCAATCAACAACAATCGCAATAACAAACTCATATCATCTGCCCTCTTTCTGGACCTATCAAAGCATTCGATATGGTCAATCATCAATTCCTTCTCAACATCCTTGAAACCCTACGTCTGGACACTCCAGCACTAAACCGGTTCAATTCCTACCTCACTGGTAGGCAACAAGCTGTCCTATGGCAAAACAGAATATCGGGACTGCTCCGAATACCATAGGCGTTCCTCAGGGCTCAATACTGGGCCCACTTCTGTTTTCCATCTTCATAAATGACCTTCAATCAATCATCCCTAAATCCACCTGTATACAATACGCCGACGACTCCACCTTAATCTGCTCCGGCGTCTCCCTCTCGAATCTCCAAATGACCACACAACATTGTTTTGCACTAGTTGAAAAATGGTTCACTGACTTAAAACTTCTACTTAACCCATCTAAAACCAAACTATTACTTTTCTTCCCCAACGTCTTCTCACCTCTAGGTAAAGAACTCCCAAACACTAACAACACAACCTTTCATATTAAATCCACTAATGGGACCCTCATAACCCCTGTCACCAGTACCAAACTGCTAGGTGTCACTATTGATCATAAGCTCAAATTTGACATACACATTACCCAAACAGTAAAGTCTGTTAACAAAAAACTAGGATCTATGTACAGAATTAAAAACTTCCTAACTCCCACTACCAAATTAACTATTGCTCGTACCCATCTCCTCTCTTCCCTCCTCTATGCTTCCCCGATCCTCTCTTTTCTCAATAAACGTGAACTTAACATGCTCTCTCTTGCCTATAACCACATTGCCAGATTTATTACAGGTTCCCCTTATCGAACCCATCATTGCCTTAATCTGCGAAGACTTGGCTGGTTGGAACTGCCAAATCTCCTCAAACTTAGCCAACTCGCCGAAGCTTATAAAATTATCAACCATCCTGATAGAACTCCCTCACTGTGCAAAATTCTAACTCCATATACTAACCTCAATAGTCTCCGATCATCAAACAGCATCCAGATCCTAACCATTAAAGCAAAAAACTCAGGTGGGGATGCCCTTTATGCAAATTCCATTGGCAAGCAGTGGAACTCCCTGCCAAACAACCTTAGACTTACTTCTTCGCTCTATCATTTCAAAGCTAACCTTAAAGAATATCTCTCCACACAATGGACATGTCCATGTCGAGAACCTGACTAACTACATATCTCTTTACTTCTAGGTCCACTTCCCTAGCCCATTTCCCTAATTGCAGATCTCTAAAATTTCTCTTTCCTTTTAGTAATAAGGAAAATCTCTGATTTCAGTCTATTTTTCAGTATCTTTAATGAAATCAATGTTCTGTGCATAATTTCCTGTCTGTCCTTTAGTCTTATATAACATCTATGTAAATTTTCATTCCTGCATATGTAAGCTGTATTCTCTTGTTGTAACAATACTTTGAATCTTGCAATTTAAATATGTACTTCTATTGTGTATTGGAGCTTTTCTCCTCGGGCCTCTACTGAAAACGGATATGTATCCAGTTAGACCAGCCCGGTTAACAAATGTAAAATAAAATAAATAATAAAATAAATTGTCTGTCTATGGACTACAGCAATTGATACTGGAGATTTGAAGGGCCAATCATCTGTATAGAGAAAGCCCTCCAATTATGTCTAACATTCAGCCCTCTGTTAGGAACTTATGATCACAATTCTGTTGTATTTAAAATTAATGCTCCAGTATCTAAAAGAAACATCATTAGAAAATATCACTATAACAGAAGTATTTGCCTGACTTGCAACTATAATTAAATGGTGCAAAATAGCTGAAAATCAAAATAAGAAGAGGTATTTTGGATGCTTAGCTCTGGAAAACATTCTTATAATTAGTATTAGGGAAGCCTCACTTAATAAATTGAAAAGTTACTTACTCAGACTCCCTCATTGGTGGAATTATAACATTAGAAGATTGTTCATGAAGAAAAACTACTTTTTAATTCCTACAGAAAATATACGACAGGGTTTAATAAGTGAAAACACAAAATTAATAAATCCTTGACATTAAAAATAATTGAGAATATATGTATTTATGAAACAAACTAGCCAATGATGCAGCAAATAAAAAATACTTTTATAAACATATAAATCAGAATACTAAACAGCGGGATTCATTATCATCCCTGTACATGCTGAGCTGGAGCTAACACAACTTGCCAATTATATGCGATGAACAGTATTGTTAATCAAATATGCAAGATGCCAAGCTACTCCACACATCGAGCAGTTCTAGTTCAAGCCCATAACAAAGGCTCGCAGCCACAATGAGGTAAGGTGAGGCTTGTTTACCTAATGTAAACAAAAGAGAGTATCTACATCTGATAACAGTAAGTTACTGGCAGATATGAGTCCAGCTTTAAATGATGTGTTACTGTTACCTTAAAACCTATGCTTCAATTAATGCAATAAAGTTTTTAATTCATTTGAATGCATGTATGTCAGTAGACACATTATTCTAATGGTTTTTATTGGATATTCCTGGTGTTTTGTAATAGACCTGGGAAGCATAGTGTGTGAAAGTGTATAGCTTGTCTAAATGGTTATTTATAATTATTCTCCATACTTATTTGAACTGGTTCATTTTTTGTTTTGTGTTAGTATTTACCAGGCTTGATATTTGCCAGCTTTAGCTCTTCTTTTTGGTGGTGTTTGTTATTGGATGTTTTGGTTTGAAGGTGCTCGCAGGACATAGATATAAGTGAAAAAGAAGGAACATCACAGCCACTATTTTGCATTAAGCTGGGATTAATATTTTTCATCAATGTCTTTCCAAGCTACTAATTGAAGATGCAAATCCATTGTTGGATATTGCTAAGAAAGGACTGAATACTTGAGTACTGACGATGACTATAATGACATGGGAATGTTCTCTCCTGGCCGTAGATGGAAGAAAAGGATAGATGCCCTATAAGAGAACCAATGTTGTTGTGTCTTTCGGCTTTTCCCGGTTAGGGGTCGCCACAGCGGAACTCCGGTTCACTAATGATTGGCAGTTGATTTTTACATGCTGAGTTGCCAGCCCTGATGCACAACCTTCAACGAAGGTACGCCCATTCATGCATGTCTCCATGCAGATGACGCTCTAGCTGAGAGTCGAACACGTCAGCGTCTTACTGTGAGGCGACAATGCTACCGCAGCACCACCGCTGCGGATTTCCCTATAAGAGAACCAATAATGAATAATATTTCTCTCACATAGGAGAAAATAGTTATTTCAGAATCCGCAGTTAAAGCAGCAGATGTGGGTAGTTTGCCAGAGTCTCTGGGTAAAAACACATATTATACCCACTGGTGATGCTGATCTGATTACACCCCTGGATCTTCTGGATTTTCCATCACTGCAGCAGCAGCAGAGGCCAAAAAAAAAGAGGAAGGGGAAGAGGCAGGTGCTATCAAATGAGAAGCAGAGCATGAAAGTAAATGAGAGAGGTCTCAATAACTTATATTCGTATGCTTTAACTAATGCAGAATCTCTGGTATAATCCAAAGGTGTGATGTTTCTGCTACCTTCAGCTGCTAGTTTAAGTGAACCTCTTACAGATTTGAGACTGTTTATACATAATCTTAATTTAACATTATTTACACAAGACAATACTAGATTGAATGAACTGAAGATGTCAAGTATGTTTATTCCCAGTAGCTATATGGTAATACAAATATTTCAGAAACTGTAAGACTGAGATTCATGATTTATATCAAGATGAACCAGCATGTTTTATAAACGATCTACATAGGTGAAATGCTCTTTGCAGTTGTTGGAGGACAATACTGGGACTGTTATAAAAAAATGCAAGTAAAGGTGGAGGAGGAGTTGTAATGCATAGGGATATATGAGAGTAATGTGAAAAGTCCTGTTAAATGATAAGACATATTTAACTATTATTAGTACACAAGTGGAAAAAAATATTAATAAGGTTAATATAGATGTGTATGCATTACATCCAGAAGGTTTATTGATATTCAGTGAATTACAACATTTTTATACAACACATTCTTTTATATAAATTTAATATGGGTTACTTAACTCATTACATTCAAGTGACGCCTCCAGGTTCATCTGCAGTTAATGCCTACTGATGCCTCTAGGCGCCAAATTTTGCTTGTTCATATTTACATCAATAATTCCAAAACCAAACTATGTACAACATTTTAAAAGATTTCATCTTAAAGATTACACAATAGTAAACTAAACTGTGTTAATATTTGACATCTGTGTTATGCAGATAACGAGATATTAACTGTTTTTCATGATATTAATTTGTAATACATGTACTTTTCACATTTTTTTCTAAATATCTCAATAACCAAGTAATACAGACACAACTTTTTAGCGTCATGTAAAAGCTCTCAGCTAGGTGAAAAAAATGCTGGAGGCAGTACATGTTTAAGTTGAGTGGTTGCTGAGATATTTACAGAATATGAGTTGTTTACAGAATATTATAAACATAATAGTCACTATGTTTACTGTCAATTATAAAATTCAGTTTAAGACCTGGAACCTAAAGAATACTATCACTATAAAAATAGTTTGTGCGGAAAAGCTTGCCATTTATACTTCTTTCATAACCCTTTTGGTTCCAGAGATATTAACATTTGTTTGAAACTTGAGGACATAATTTGATTTTGACAAAAGGCTTTGCCCATAACTGCGATGGTGGTGCTGTGGTAGCATTGTCGCCTCACAGTAAGACATTGTCCGATTTGATTCTCAGCTAGAGCGTCTTCTGCATGGAGACGTGCGTGAATTGGTGTACCTTCGTTGAAGGTTGTGCATCAGGGCTGGCAAATCGGCACGTAAAAATCTACTGCCAATCATTAGCAGACCGGAGTTCCTCTGTGGCGACTCCTAACTGGGAAAAGCCAAAAGACACAACAACAAAAGGCTTTGCCCATTGGAAGTTACAGTGCAAACTTCCTGAGCTCCATTGGAGTGAATGAGCTAAAATCGATAAGAAACATACAGAATCCTCCTATGAGGCCAATTGTATCATCTAGGGGTTGGGTAACAGAACTGCCATCATGATATTTAAAACAGTTGTTAAAAGGCACATTAGAACTATTTAAAAGTTACTGTATATTACTAATAGTTCTGATTTTTTGAAGAAACTATATGCATGATCAAAAGTATATGCATTTTCTGATTGTTTGATGGTAACTCTGGATGCATAGTCTTTATTCACTTCCATACGGAATATGGCCATAAGGCCCCAAAAGTGCCTTTTTTAGGCAAGGTTCAAATAACAAGTTCACCACCGTAACAGGAACAGGCAAGCAAAAACTTAGGGTAATGCTACTCAATGCTAGAAGTCTAAATCTCAAAATGCACTCACTCGCACTCCTTAAAATGGAGAACATCGATATCTGTGCAGTGACTGAGACCTGGTTCAAGGCTCCAGACAGCACCCCTGCACTACCAGGTTATAACTCATACTACACTTTTTGGCCATGTAGCCTGGACCGGAACACCAAAGGCGGAAGTGTGTCCATATTCATTAAAGATATCCATACCTCCAAGCTAGTTGCTCAGCATAATGCAGCCGAGGTTATCCAAGTGCAACTAACTCTGGGCAAAACTGCAATCCAAATTGTAGCTTGCTACAGATACCCCACCATGCCCCAGGATTCCCACTCCTCTTTTCTTGATGCACTGGAAAATATTAGGGTTCAACCAAACACCCTAATAATGGGCGATTTTAACTACCCCACCATTAACTGGGAAAACTACTCATGTATCAACTCCTTCCCTCAACGCTTTCTGGAATTCATAAACTCCAATGCCCTGGATCAACTTATCTACACCCACACCAGGGGCAACAATATCCTAGATCTAGTCATTACCAATATGAGTGACCAGTGTTCCACAGCTGAAGTCAGCGCCTCATTGGTCCGATCCGACCATAAGCTAATTACCCTAGATATCCACATCCTGCCTCCACCCCCCATTAAGGAAACCATGGTAAAAAAATTTCTCCAAAGCCAACTTCATGCTTCTTAAGACAGAAGTGGTGAACTTCATGACACCCATGCAGATGGACAATACAGTTACAACTACTGAATCCTACACAATTGTACTTTATAAGCACTTAAATGAGTGCATGGATCGTGCTATCCCATACAGAACCAAGATGCTGTCCTCCAAAAAAAGGAAGCCAATCTGGTGGTCCCCTGCCATAAACAAACTGTACAACAAAAGGAAGAAACTCTTGCAAAAGAGAGTAAAATCCTATGAGTGGAGGAGCTCCCTGGTCAGCCTCAGTAAGAAGCTGCAATCCCTGATAAAATCCTCCAAAGCTAGTTACGAAAACAAAATCACCACTGATTCTAAAGACAACCACAAAGAATTCTATAGCTATGTCAAGAATCTCAATGGCAACACTCAGATCTGCTCTGAGTTACAGCACAATGGCACTAAATATACAGACTCAACTGATATTGCCAACATCCTGGCAGATAGGTTCAGTGCTAACTTTACCCCCCTCTCACCCCCTAAAGAGCCCATCTCTATACCGGAAGAATGCAAAGTTTCAGTAATCACGGCTGCACAGGTAAAAACCACACTCTCCAAAGCCAGGAACACAGCATCCATGGTACCAGACAACATCCCAGGCTGCGTTCTACATGAACTACAGAATGAACTGGCACCCCACCTAAGTACCATGTTCAATCATAGCCTCACCTCAGGCTTTGTGCCTGCTGAATGGCGCACAGCAATGGTTATCCCACTCCACAAGGGAGGCGCTCCCACGGACCCCGGGAACTACTGCCCCATTAGCCTGATGAGCCTGGTCTGCAAGGCCATGGAACGTATCATCATGGAACTTATAAACAAAGACATTGGTAATCTCCAAACTCTAGATACCACCCAGTTCAGGTTTGTAAAAGGCAGATCATGTCTCCTAAACCTGATAGACTTCTTTGAAGCAGTCACCAAAGCCGTAGACAAGGGTAAGGTGGTTCACACAGCCTATCTAGATCTTGCCAAGGCTTTTAACACCATCCCCCACTCTGGAATTATAGATAAACTCACTAAACTAGGTATAAATCCCTATGTCACAAGATGGGTTGTCAACTGGCTCACTGACAGAACCCACCCTGTGAAAATAGCAGACTCCAAATCCGACTTCAGACCAGTGAGAAGTGGAGTACCACAGGGTTCAGTCTTGGGTCCTCTCCTGTTTGGTATCTACTTCTCTGAAGTACAGGCTAACACAGAAGGTCTTTGGCTAATGAAGTTCGCAGATGACTGCAAACTAGGAGCCATAATCCAAACTCCTAACGATGTGGACATCCTACAAAAGGGCCTCACTGAGACAGATGCCTGGTGTCAAAGCCATGGCCTCAAGCTCAATGCCAAAAAGTGCATTGTCATCCCCTTTGGTAAAAACTCTGTACCCATGAACTACAACATAGGCGGTAGTATACTTAACACCGAAAGTGTGATAAGAGACCTTGGGACACAGGTGGACAGTACTCTCTCCTTTGATAATCATATCACCACAGTAGTCAGGAAATCCTTCTACGTGGCACACCTCATCACAAAAGGTTTCTCATCCAGAAAAAAGAGGTCATTGTTCCCCGCTACTCATCACTCATTAGACTCATTATAGAGTACAACGCCCATTTTGGTATGTACCTCACAAGACATCTACAACAACTGGAAAGGCCACAGAAATACCTCACAAAGAGGATTACTGGCCTCAAACAGATGTCCTATGCAGACCGCCTCAAAAAACTTCAGCTTTACTCCGTTGCATATCGCCTACTCAGAGGTGATCTCTGCCTAACATACAAAGCTATGTCAAACCCAGAGCTGTTGGACATGCTCCACTTAAAGAAATCCCAATCCCTCCGAGCTACATGCTCTAGGGACCTAAACCTTGTCACCACAATAAACAGAACATGCCGGAGGGATAGATTCCTGTCCCAGAGACTTCCCACACTCTGGAATAAACTACCTATCTATATCAAACAAAGCTCCTCATTAACACTCTTCAGGAAAATATCTTGATGATTGGATGGGAAATAGGAAATTCACCCCGGGGATCACCTCTGTGTCTCTGCTCGACAGTGGCAGAGGAAAATAATTTTCTTGGGTGGCAAAAGCAAGGGTACCTTTCTGGCTGGGCTTGTACAGGCCCCAGGGTCGATAGCCTAGTACCTGCATATGAACCTATGAATCTATACCTAATGAATTTGGTATAGAATATATCATATATGTATATTTTGAGATTTAATAATGAATGATAATGTATTCACATCTGATAAAAACTTATATTTACAAAAAAGGTACCCAATTGCTAATGCTTATGGAAATCTTGTACTTGCAAAATGGGAGATGGATTTTATTTTTGAATAACAATATATTTTTGATAATATATTGTTTTATAAAAGGCTTGTGGATGACATTTCCTTTTATGGTCTGGTAAAGTTGATAATTTGTTTTTATTTGTACACTACATGATGTCTACTACTGATTTTTTTAAGATTTAAAGTTGATTCTTCAGATGAATAAAATGGTTTTTTGCAGATTAAGTTGACTAAGTTGCAAGAAGGAGCTTTAGCTACATCAGTTTATAAAAAGGTTGTTAAGAAATACACTTTCTTACATAGAACTAGTGTGTATCCTAAACGTACATTTTCCAATAAACCAAGATGTCAAATGTTAAGAATAGGAAGAATAAACATAAGTAATGAGGTAATGAGTGTACAACTGGATGAAGTGATAGAAGATGTTATAGAAAGAGGCTATACATTTGCTAATTTAGGCAAACAATGCAATTATGTAGTACGTCAACGACAGAATAAAGGTAGACTGGTTTATTCAGGTTTAGATGAAAGTAACCTTGAAGGATTTAAAGAAGTTAATAAATTAAAGTATACACTGACATGTAATAGATGTACTAATAAAATCAAAAATATAGTGAGAAAACACTGGTACATACATTTAACAGCATTTGGGAGTTTATAGGAAAACATGTAATCTAAGAATAAATTGTACTTCCAAGATCAAAGTAGAAAAGGTGATATTAGTATGAAGAAAACAGACACCTTTTCTTGCTATAATCGCTGCTTCTGTAAATTCATTAAGAACGATGGAACCAGTATGTTTGGGCATCCAGTTATTAGAAACGGCTATGTTTTACGTGTGACTGCAACACATAATACTAAAATGTAATTTATTTTTTATTAGGGAATGGGCAACCTGTAGCTCACACCCTGATTGGAGAATGAAGATTGTCTAGCAGGGTGTTAATCTATAGGTAATGCCAGCTGAAAAATGAGTCTGTCACTTCGCGGCAGCATATCAAGCTGCCCTGCTGTTCAGACTAAAAAAACCTAATGGTGGCCATTATTTTATGCTCACAGAGCAGCACTTTTTCTTGTTTAGTGAGTGTAAAATAAATAAAAAGAAATTCAAATAAAAAGTGTGACCATGTGTGTGTATGTGTTTATGTCTGTGTGTGAGAGTGTATGTGTGCAGGAGAGAGAGAGAGAGATTGACTAAGTTATTTTACACTCACTAAGCAGTGCTTTTGCTGTTTAGTCAGTATTAAATAAAATAAATTAAACAGAAAAAAGTGTCCTTGGGATTCATGAAGCTTGCGCCAGGCGCAGGCGTAGCGTATGCGGAATAATGCCAAATATGGCCGTCGAGCGAATCAGGTACGATCCAATACCACGGGCAGTACCGGCATATGCCAGAACTGCACAGCCCTCGGCATAGGTATGCGAATCACCCCATGTGCAGTGTCGCACCATGCAAATGAAGGCAGATAGTGATTCACGAAGTGGCGCGGGTGTAATGTAAGCCCACGGAAATGTAAACCAAAAAACACTGTTTTCATTTTCCCAAACAGAACATCGGAGCTATGGAAGCGGACCAGACTCATGTATTACAAAGTTAACATATGCCAATGGCTAAATACATACCCAATGGCATAAGAAAAGATGCACGACACCTAAAAAACAACATTTAATGTCATGTCCACAGTAACGCACAGTACAACCACAGGGCATGTGTGCACAAACTGGAACATAAAGAAAATATATAAAAATGTCATAAAATCGCAATATAATACAAAGCAGGTTTACACCATAATACACAATGGTAGGCATGGAACACCACAATCAAGGTGCAAGGGTTGCTAAGGGCCTGTGACAGTGTTCGGCATGGTAACTATGAATTAGTAGTCAATGTCATGCAAATGAGGCAGATAATACTGAATCACAAATGTCCCGCCGGATGAAGGTTGAACCATACGGTGCAGTGCTATAATACCGAGGAGTGGCTCAGAGGAGATACATGACATCAGCAGAGGGGTGTGCCACCGTAGCAGCAAGCACATTGGAGCAATGCAAACTGGCCTGGCCGTTGCTAAGCAAAGCTGCAGGACAGGGGTGGGGAAGAATGTATAGAATCATTTAGCTGAGAGCACACATGGTGCCCAAAAGCGTATGTGTACGGAGATGAAAACGTGCCCAAGACCCAGTAAGCGGATGCATGCGGCGCAAACAATAGCACAAACAGGAAGGTCAGGGGAAGAAAAGAAGGAAATGTCAAAGTAGGGTAATTGGCGTACTAATGAGCAATCAACACCAATCAACTCACAGTGGCCAATCGACAGCAGCTGTCAAGTCTGCTCGCAGAAACCTGCAAAACAGGATAGGGGAGGCATTGGAATGCAAAGAAAGGAGGGGAGTCATTGGATTGCAAAGATAGGAGATCTGTCATAGCAGAGCAAAGCAAACTGACAGTAGACCGGCAATAGCACACATTACGCAAGATACACCAGGTCTAGGAAAGTACAAATGAAAGCAGGCTGCTGGATGCATGCCATAAAATGGTAGGTAGAATGTGCAGAAATGTAAAGGGAAGGTCAAGAGGTAATCCACGACAGCCAAATGTAATTCAACACCAAAGGCACCACAATAGTAGTTCCGGTAGTAAAACACATAAGATACCCTGTAGCTACGATCGTACATGCACACCCTATGACATCATCGGTGTTCACAGCACAATAGTATAAAGTGTGAAAGCACCCTACACACACCTGTGAATTCCCAAACACTGCACCATAGGTGTAAACACACAGGGAACTTTTAAAATGTACATGTTGGGAGCTGCCATAGCTGTGATTCATCAGCATGTGTTAGAGACTGACGGTGTTGTGGAGGATGATGCCGACAACCACTGCAGGCCCCGGAGGAGGAGAAGAGTGTTCAGACCAAGGGTAACCTACCAGGGGCTACATGATCTGGAGATAGTGGAGCATTACAGGGTGGACAGGGACATCTTACAGCAAATAGTGGAGCTGTGCCGACCACACCTGAGAACCAGAAATAACAGAGGGGAACCCATCCCAGTGGACATGAAGGTATGTGTAAGCATGCGAATACTAGCCACAGGTACCTTTCAAAGGCCAACTGTAGATATAATGGGGATCTCACAGGCATCAGCATCCAGGGTACTACACCAGTTCCTGGATGCCATGTTACCACATGCCAATGAGCATATATACTTCCCCCAAATTCAGGAGGAGTTGGCCAGCAATATGCGTCACTTCCACCGTGTGGCACACTACCCGGAGGTACTGGGTGCGATAGACTGCACGCACATACAAATCAAGTCACCACCGAGTGAGCATGGTAGGCGATACATAAACCACAAGGGATTCCACTCCATCAACTGCCAGGTCATGTGCAATGCCCAGGGCATTATCATGGATGTTTGTGCTGGCAGCCCTGGAAGCTACCATGACTCCCATATCTGGCATGCCTCACAGCTGTATCAGGTATTTGTCAGGGGGGACATCCCACATGGCCACCTTGTGGGGGATGCTGGCTATGCACTGGAGCCGTGGATGATGACTCCCATCAGAAATGCACACACACCCATGCAAGAACGCCATAATGAGGCACACGCACAAACCAGAATCATCATACAGCGTGTGTTCGGGATGCTGAAATCACGGTTCCGGTGCTTGGACACATCTGGTTGAGCCTTGCAGTACTCTCCAGGCACGTGTGCCCACATTGTCATAGTATGTGCCATGCTACATAATATGATCCTGTGGAAACAGCTGCAGCAGGGACAAAATGGTGAAGGCCCTCATAGCCCACCGCAGTTGCCAAGGCCATCACAGGCACAGAGGGATTCAGATCATGAACACTGTATGCCAGCCCCAGTAGGCAGATGGAGGCATGCCCAATATGCCTACGCCTTGCCAAAGAGGGAACATATAGCACATACTCTGACATTTAGGCCTCTATGGACTGACACACCTCTCCACCTGCACACACAGTAAAATGGATGGCACACAAGCACGACCACCTGTTAATTGTAATGTATAGGTGGCCCCACTGTGTGAATCCCACATAGGCAGCCCTCAAACATTGTACACACAACAGCTATTGGAACAAGGAATGTCAACACCTGAACAGTACATGCGCATATCAGCATATGGTGGTGCTGTGTGTATAGGTTCCCAGGTACAATGGTAGGTTCATGGCCGACTGTCAGAGGCCATACACCAAATGGGGCAAACAGTGTCCGCTGTCGCCACAACATCGAGTAACCAACTGTCGCGTAGAGGAGCAGAGGCAATCGTGGGAGCACATGTGTGTAAGCACTGTTCTGCACACACTCAGCACAGAGTCCCTGCTACGTTAATGAGGGGCTCCACATAATATAATCATGGATGTTGTGTCAAGGCATGGGGTGTACCCACGACAGGTATTTGCCACCCCAGCATGCTCCACCCACGGTCATTTGAAGGTGTAGCACAGTATCGTGTGTGGCTCACTGAGATATACATACCCAATGCCGGAGCACATCCAGTAAACATCACATGGACATACCATTAACTGGACTCATCAATATGTAAACTAACTGAGTTACCCATGTGAGTGCAGTATGGAGTAACAGCTGTAGTATACTCCACGTACAAAATGACGTAACACGTGTACAAATCCCAGATGGCCATATGTTAAATGCAGTGACCGTCGTGCATGTTCCCGGTCCCACGTCCTGCAAGGGATGTAACGTAATCCCACAGGCACGAGTAATGCATGTCGGATGCAGGTCAGCAGATCATGTTTAGCACACGTTACCGGGAATATGCATTGCCCACTGCTGGTAAGCGACGTTTAAATATGACTATATGGATATGCACGAAACAGGGATAAGCTACTCCGAATATCACGCAGATCACGGTCAGTGATGTCCAGAACAGGTGAAACCAGCATTATTCACCCCTGTACTAATAGTTCCTGCTCTGAAGGGTAAAACGACCACTGCCAGGTGTAGAACACGCAATCATGTATAGAATCACCTAACACTATTGCTAGGCAAGATGTACCTATGGTAGGGTTGCCACCTCTTCAAATGACCAATGTGGGACATACGTCAGATGTCTGCAGGCCGACACATACACCCGGCCAGTACAAAATTCAGAACTTCACTGTTTTGCCTAGATAAAAGCTCATTCTTGTAATGTTTACTTATTTATTCTGTTTCTAGAACATATAGGTGGTTCAGATACAGAATAACTGTTTTATGCAACTATTACATAAACTATAGGAAATAAGTGTGTTCTAAAATCCCAGGACATTTTCCATGTTCACAAATATTTTGCAGGACACAACTGCCCAAAGAGGGATTGTCCCTCACAGAGTGGGACAGCTGCTAACCCTAACCTATGGCAGGTGTGTAATGTGACAGGTACAGACACAAACGTGCGGAGTCCAGGAAACAGTATACGCCAACAAGTACACAATGAAAGGTGTAGCTTGCCTGTCACTTACCCCATCAGATATATATATATATATATATATATATATATATATATATATATATATATTTATATATATATATATGTACACATATATACATATATATAATACAGATAGAAGGGCGATAGAGTGATATATGTTGATATATACGGATTCAGTGATATCTGCAAATATATATAGATAGGTCAATGACATTCATAACACCTTGGAGGTACAAATAAATAGGATACCGCCAACTATGGAATGTGCAACATACCGACATGCGTAACCACGAGACTGAAAGACCGAAAGAACACAGTACCGGAACAGTACAACCGCGAGTAATAGTATGATGATATGAAGGGACATTCAGTTACCACTGCCGGTGTTGCGGTCCACGTAGGTACTGTGTTCAACTGTGTTTGTGAGCGCCGTAGTCTGTGTATGTGTGTGTTGAGGGTGCTGTGTGCGTCTCCATGTGACTGTAATGTGTGTGTGTGTGTGTGTTTCCGCATCATGTGTCTGTTAGTGCCAACCCAGAGGTAGATCATTATGGTAGGTGTGGGTATAGCTAGCCGTAGGCATACAGTTACCACCTGTCCCACATTAGGAGGGACAGCCCCTCCCTGGGCAGGTGTGTCCTGACATAAAACTACAAAGGGCAAATGTCCGGGATTGTAGGACATTAATATGTCCCATATATAATGTAATAGTTGCATTAAATACTTATGCCTGTATGTAAGAAACGTAAATGTTACATGCAATATGATAAGTAGCCAAAGTCCCACAATAGGTATGTATTGAGGATAAAAGTATGTGCTAACCTGTGTACTGACCGTGGCTATGTGTTGGCCTGTAAACACCGCTAAGCGTCCCACAAGTGTCCAACAATGGCCATATGAAGAGGTGGCAACCCACGGCAAAAAGGTTCTGTTACCAACACAACCGCAATGACTGCAAATATCTGGGACAGAAATACACGGGATAGCTGTCAGTTAGACATATCCCTTTACATATCGCTGCAATTCCGGAGGTATGGAAGTATCAACCTCACCTGCATACTATATAGAAACCAATTAACAATGGCCCAGTGTACAATCCCGTAACATAAGTCTTCTAACTGATAGCTCTTTAATTAGGGACGGAGCCCACACACATATATATGGAATATGTAGAAATGCAAGCCCCATAAACCTGTATATACTATTACACCCACCGACATCCCCCACACTAGAAACTATAGCAATACAGACTGCAATAACAGCACAAACATCCAGTTAGTCAATTACATCTGCAGAACCGTCAACATACCTTGTGAGAGATACAATTAAAGGCGCCATGCAAAATTGCAGCCGTTATATAATGGAACAAATGGCGATGTTACAGGTTTTGTTTGCAATAGTCCGTTATCAGACGTTGGGATGACAGGAACACCCACATGTTGAACCACATACTCTAGCTGTCACACACAATCCACGGGGGACATGAATCCAAAGTATAATTGTCTCTATGCATAGCAGTTGAAATTACACATAACAAAACACAATACAGGCCGTCTCCCCGAAGGTAGGGCAAATGGGCAATGCCCAAGAGGAGAATTAAATTATACCCCACTGTTGCCACGTAATTGGTGAATGAAGTAGCTGCACAGCTGATATGCAAGTAATTAGTCACTCAGGAACACCAATTGGCGGGAGGAAACCACGTTACAGGTATCGACGTATATAAGGATGACTTGCCAGACATTCAAACCGTATGCTCATACAAAATACCTGTTTAAGCAGTGTGAGAGAGATAGAGATGAAAGTCCGTAATGATAACAAGGTATGTAGAACACTTGGTATGTAAGTTTATGTATAGCATTTTTTTTTATTAATTATTTACTGTATGTATAGCCTGGTTTGCATTAATTAAAAGTGTCCGCAATGCATAAAGTGGGAAAAGGTATTTATGTAGTGATGTCTTGCTGAGCATACTAACGCATGTAGAAACTGTGCATCCAGCAGTGAGTCACAAGGTACACATCACAGACACCACAAGGGATGATACATGAGGGCTTTAAACAGAACAATTCCATACCAGCCGCCGTCAGTGGTAGGGTATGTCCAACAAGTACGTGCCATAGCAGGGGATAGTATATGTTGATATACTGTCACAGTAGGCATGTGTATAGGCATATAATGACAATGACATGTCTAAGGTGGTCCCGCTGTGCAAGTATGCTTTGCATTATGGGATACTATGTGAAATATGTGTAATGTATAGTATTGTAGGTAGATATGTCAGATATTCTACACAACATAATAGGCATATCATGCATACCAAAGGTATTGTCTATTGGCATGTACAATAACAGGATACATATGGCTTGTAGGCATGGGACATTGCAATAGCATGATAGCTAATCTAAATGGAAGGGCTACCAAGTAACCATGCACAAAGGACATGTAATAGCTTCACAGGTTCATAGTGGGGTACTATGCAGTCTGGCAAGTCTATGTGTAAGCACAACTACAGTGTTCACACCAGTGGCACCTCTCTAGGGTAGTGTCCTGTGAACAGCAGAGCCATGTGTTACCTGCACCTCTGCACAGTACAGCCACTGCAGTGATCCCTGGCGTACATGTGTCTCCCAACCACCAAGGGAGGTATCACATGAACAGTGCTACTGAGTGTCCCTGCGCGATGTACATAGGACTCATGTTCAAAAGCATGGTGAGTAACCGGTTTGGGAATGTAACCCTCAAGCACATCCCACTCATTGTTGCATTTATGCACATATCCATGAGCATGTTGCTCACAGTGGCTTTTTCTTATGTCGCATATGTGGAGTATATCCATTAATATTGTTGTGGACATGGGCCCTGTCTGTTCAGCAGAGGTCACCCCTGAGTATGTAGTATGCAAATGTGTACAGACGTGGTGTCAGTAGTTCAGCCGCATACTTTAACTGTCAGAGCTCAATAAACGTCATGGCGTGTTAATGGTGTGGCATGTAAAGCTGTAGCTGTTGTGTAAGGTACACCCTAAATGGGGTGGTGTACCCTTGAATGTGTGTAGAAATCTTGAGTTCCAGAGGTACAATGGGTGCCTATGTACCAGCTACACACCCAGTACAGATACGTGTGGCCACATAGAAGGATATCCACGCCACAGTGGCAGTACGGTAACCACAGGAGTGGGTGTGACATACGTGTGTACTACAAACATGTACAATGTGACATGTATGTAGGGAACTACCACCTATGTGATAATCAGTGGGTGAATGGTGTAATGCAAAGGTGATGTTCATGCACCTTGTGTCATGCAGCTTAAGGCCATGATATTCATATCAGGTATCTGTCACAGTGACACCCATATGGATGGAGTCAGTATCAGCTGGTGGATCAATCATGGTGCTTTGTATGCAGAGGTTTGTAAAGCTAGGCAGGGAAAGTCCCTCTGTGCTAGCCTGTACCTCAGGGAAGCATATACTGAACATGAGGGGCCCAATGACTGAGGACTGTGGTATGGCAAATGTAACTGAAATGCAGTAGGTACTATGGTATGCTACCCTCATTGTGTGTGTCCTGTCCATGAGCCACATTGCATAACATCCTGAGACATAGGGTACGATGTGCAGGTGGATGTGTATGTTGTCAATACCAGAATGGAGAACGGTGCTGAAAGGCAATGAGAGGACAATGTAGGATGTGTGGACTCCCATACCATCATCAACTACCCTGGTAACTGTATGAAAGGAGTCCACCAGGTGTAGCGGCCATGCTGTGGCCCTAACAAGTCCAAACTGGGTGGCATCAAAGGACCAGAGCCCAACAATGTCTCTGTGAATGACATCCTTGATGATGTGCCCCATAGCCGTGCAGAACAGTCCAGTCAGGTGTGTAGGACTATAGTCCCACTCGTGCATTGTGGAGCCACCTGTGTGGAGTGTGATAAATGTTGCTGTGTGCCATTCAGGGGCCACAATGTCTGATACAAGGCTATTACTGAATATGGTGGCCTAGTGGGGAGACATGTCATTCAGAGGTTTGTGGACATCACAGCCTGGGACTTTGGAAGGTGACATGGGGCCAGTGTCCCAGGACATATAGAGTGCAGGTTAGTACCGTGTAGGTGTGACCGGAGGGACACTGCAATGTTCCTGCATGGATTGTGGCCCTGTAGTGAGTGAGAGGGTGTAATGTTAGCATTGAATCCATCTGCCAACCCCCTGGGTTT
>NC_056726.1:1053285453-1053296784 GCF_019279795.1 Protopterus annectens | reverse complement strand
TTTTCCCCCTTTTTTAAAAAGGGGGGGAAACAACCATGGGCCTTTTTAAAAAAAAGGGGGGTTAAAAAAAAAAAAAAAAAAAAAAAAAAAAAAAAAACTTTCCATCTTTTAAAAAACCAACTTTTCAAAAGGGTTTTAAAATTGCCAAAAAAAAAGCCCAGTTGGTTCTTAAACTTTTTAAAAAAAAAAACCCCAAAAAAAACCTAAAACTTGGAAGGCATTTTTCCTTTTTTTTAAAAAAAAAAAATTGGAAAAATGCCAAAAATATTCATTAAAGATAAATACACCTGCAGATTGGTTAAACAGTATGATTCCAATCAATATTCATTAAAGATAAATACACCTGCAGATTGGTTAAACAGTATGATTCCAATCAATATTCATTAAAGATAAATACACCTGCAGATTGGTTAAACAGTATGATTCCAATCAATATTCATTAAAGATAAATACACCTGCAGATTGGTTAAACAGTATGATTCCAATCAATATTCATTAAAGATAAATACACCTGCAGATTGGTTAAACAGTATGATTCCAATCAATATTCATTAAAGATAAATACACCTGCAGATTGGTTAAACAGTATGATTCCAATCAATATTCATTAAAGATAAATACACCTGCAGATTGGTTAAACAGTATGATTCCAATCAATATTCATTAAAGATAAATACACCTGCAGATTGGTTAAACAGTATGATTCCAATCAATATTCATTAAAGATAAATACACCTGCAGATTGGTTAAACAGTATGATTCCAATCAATATTCATTAAAGATAAATACACCTGCAGATTGGTTAAACAGTATGATTCCAATCAATATTCATTAAAGATAAATACACCTGCAGATTGGTTAAACAGTATGATTCCAATCAATATTCATTAAAGATAAATACACCTGCAGATTGGTTAAACAGTATGATTCCAATCAATATTCATTAAAGATAAATACACCTGCAGATTGGTTAAACAGTATGATTCCAATCAATATTCATTAAAGATAAATACACCTGCAGATTGGTTAAACAGTATGATTCCCTGGAGATACTTTAGATGCAATTAACTATTGGTAGGACACCTATTCAAGTAATTGCCAGTTATAGGACTCCCTTCCTGATTTAGGACACCCACTCTGCCTATTTGGATCTACTTAAGTCTATCAAGATAAATCTGAACACCATGGTTTTAGGTGAATTTAACTATCCTTCCACTGAGTGGGTAAATTACTTGTGCTCAAACTCACTTGCCCAAAGGTTCTTCAACTGTGTTAACTCTAATGTCCTGCACCAGTTGACACCCCCACAAGGAGTGCAAACATCCTGGATCTGGTGCTTACCAATATGGGGGACCACTGTAGCACCCCTCTGTGAGGTCTTCCCTGGGGAGATCTGACCACAAATTAGTCTCATTTGACATAAGTGTCACACCTGATCCCCCCCAAGCAGCAAATAAATTAAAAAACTTCTCAAAAACAGATTATAACCTCTTATGGAATGGTATAAATAGCTTAACTGCATCTCCCGGCTCAGATGGAACTGGCAACTATGTCGACTTCTACACCAATGCTTTATACAAACAACTGTATAACTGCATTGACTCAGCCGTATCTGATAGGACCAAAACAAGCTCCTCAAGGAAGAGCAAACTTGCCTGGTGGACAACTGCCATACAATAAAAGAAAGAAATTGCTATCTAAGAGTAAGATGGAGTGAGCCCTAAACTGGAAACACTCTCTTCTCAGCTTAAACAAGCAAATAAGACTTCTTGTGAAGTCCTCCAAAGCAAACTATGAATCCAAATTAGCTTCCTCAACTAAAGACAACCATAAGGCATTTTTTAGTTACATCCATAACCTAAAAGGAAAGGTCCAGATTTATGCTGAACTGGTAGTTAATGATACCACATATACTGAACCTGTGGGTATAGCTAACCTGTTGGCCGACAGGGTCTGCAAAAACTTCACTCCCATGTCTCCACCACATGTACCCCATGATATCCAAATCACCTGTCCCCTACCTTGTATTTCTAAAGAGCAGGTCATAAATGCCCTCTCTCAGGCCAAAAACACAGCATCATGGGACCTGATAACATCCCAGGCTGTGTCCTACATGGGCTCCAACAAGAATTAGCAACACCACTGGGTACTTTTTTCAATCATAGTCTGGCTTCATCCCAGCTGAATGGAAAATGGACACCGTTTTTTCCTTGCACAAAGGTGGTGCTTCCACTAACCTTGGGAACTATAGAACTATTAGCCTGACTAGCCTTATCTGCAAGGTCATGAAGTGAATCATTATGGACCTTATCAATATAGGTAATCTCCAAACACTTGACCCTAGTCAGTTTGGATTTGTCAAAGGGAGATCACGCCTGTTAAACCTGTTGAACTTCTTTGAAAACAGTCACCAAGGTACTGGACAAGGAGAAATCTGTGCAGACAGCTTACTTAGACTTAGCCCAGGCTTTTGACAATATCCCCCACTCAGGCATCATTGACAAACTCACCCAGCTAGGTATCAACCCTTATATCATTAGATGGGTCGCTAACAAGGTCACTGATAAAATCCATTTAGTCAAAATAGGGGAAGCCACCTCCAACATTAGAACTATAACCACTGGTCTTCCACAGGGATCAGTTCTGGGACCTCTAATGTTTGGAATCTATTTCTCCAAAGTAGAAGCAAAAATTAACAGTCTGTGGCTGACAGAGTTTGCTGATGACTACAAACTGGGAGCGGTCATAGAATCTCCAAATGATGTCAACATACTACAAGAGGGTCTTACACAAAGAAATGATTGGTGCCAAAGTCATGACCTTTACAAAGATCTGCAAGTACCCATGAAATAAAATCCAGGACAACTAAAGTCATATGCAATAAATTCTGTCATCTCTATACAAAATGCTTGCCAGTGAGAACATGCATCAGATGCTCAGTAACCTTTAACCCAGATAAGGCTGGGGTAGAGCAGTGGGGCAGCCACCTTGGGCTAAAAGATGTCTGGGGTGTTATCAGTAGATGCCAGTCTGGTGGTAGTACAATAGCAGAATTTAGAAATCAGTACTGATACTACATTTGCAGTCAGGATTGTAGAGCTTCAGTACTTTGTGTTTGGTAGAAGCAGTTCCATCAGTCAGAAATTAATGCTGATACCGCTCTCAATCAGGGCTGAAGTCAGAAATTAATGCTGACACCGCTCTCAATCAGGGCTGAAATCAGAAATTAATGCTGATACCACTCTCTCAATCAGGGCTGAAATCAGAAATTAATGCTGACACCGCTCTCAATCAGAAATTAATGCTGATACCGCTCTCTCAATCAGGGCTGAAATCAGAAATTAATGCTGATACCGCCCTCTCAATCAGTAATTAATGCTGACACCGCTCTCTCAATCAGGGCTGAAGTCAGAAATTAATGCTGATACCGCTCTCTCAATCAGTAATTAATTCTGACACCGCTCTCTCAATCAGGAGTCGAGTGCTTATTTGGCTCCCCAGTTTGGAACAGAAGATCCCCTTTCCTTTCTTGTGCTCATCTGGTTGGAGTAAAAGACCTTTTACTTGCTCCTCATACTGGAGCATAAGACTTTTTTTTCTCCTCGACCTTTAGTTGAGGGGACAGCAGATCAGACAACTGCACAGAATCCCTCTTTCTTAACCCCATTATTGATTTTCTAGTGGACTGCCCCCAAACTACTGACCGTATTTAGCTATTTTTGTTTATTATCACAAGAACTTCATCAGCCTAATGCACATCACTTCTTAAGTTCACATTTAAGTTATATAGCAGATCATCAGAAGCATAGCCAGGGTGGGATGAAGGATTCAGTTGCCCCCGGTGCTAGGTGTTAAGAGGTGTGATTGACAGATGCTATCAGTCATCAGTGCAGTACCAGCATTCATTTCTATGCTAGCATTGAAATACTGGTACAGAAGTGAATTTAATATTGTTATACTGCTTTTGTGTCAGGACTGAAGTGACTAAAATTTAGAGGTGAGGCGGGTCAGAGCAAGAAGTTGCACTGGGTACGAAATGGACCAGCTATGGCACTATAAATCATGCTACCTTTGTACCGGTCACACTGTTTGCAGCATTTTTTTACAAACGGTAAACTGCTTTTTTTTTCATTTAAGCATCTCTATAATCCCTTTACATTTTTTATTTGTGGGTGTCAACATATTTACATCTTAATACTAAAACTTTTGCTGTTTTCTTGGCATGTATTACTGTCACTTTAGCCTTACTTATTTAAATCAGACCTTATTCTAAGAAATTCATTTTTAAGCCTGGTGGTGCTTTTGCTCCAAACTAATACTGTATGAACAACTTTGCCTATCCAGTAGTATTTCACACCTCCACCTCTTTCAGGCACTTCTGTTTTTTCTTATACAAAAAAAAGAATCTTTTCAAAGTTTACAGACATAGTGGAATGTTAATAAAAAGTGCCGTAATTCTTTTTCCTTTTAATAGTCTACATATGGCTCTGAAAACTTTGCTCTAACTTTCTTTATGCTCATTCACAGATTTTTATTATATTCATGTTAACCTTTCAAGCTTTAATTTTTCAATACGTTTATGTTTTTCATTTAGTACTTTGCCATTTATACATTTGCATCTGTGCCCAAGGTTATAAACAAGATGAGACTTTTGACCACTTTACCTACCCTGTTAATGAGTGCATAAAATAAAATATGGTTATTCATGGCAAAATAAGTAGTGTTTGGGAATGGTAATCCAGAATGTGGACACTGGTGTTTTCTTTGGCCCTGGTGGCCCTGGCTATTTTCACAACTCTTCACTCTGTGAACATGAAGAAAACTGTCTACAGCAAAGTAACCATGTAATGCAAACCTGCTAATATGAAAAGCAAGGGGCGTGGACCTCTGAAAAGCAGTACTTATGTTTAGTGGGTTTAACTGGTTAACTGATAAAATAAAAAATACATTAATACAATGTGAGTGTGTGTGTGTGTGTGTGTGTGTGTGTGTGTGTGTGTGTGTGTGTGTGTGTGTATGCATGTGTGCACATCTGAGCATGTGTGTGTGTGTGTGTGTGTGTGTGTGTGTGTGTGTGTGTATACGCGTGTGTGTGGGTGTGTGTATTTGTGTGTGTGTGTGGGTATACATGTGTCTGAGTATGCATGTGTGCACATCTGAGCATGTGTGTGTGTGTGTGTGTGTGTGTGTGTGTGTGTGTGTGTGTGTGTGTGTGTGTGTGTGTGTGTGTGTGTGTGTGTGTGTGTGTACATGTGTCTGAGTATGCATGTGTGCACATCTGAGTGTGTGTGTGTGTGTGTGTGTGTGTGTGTGTGTGTGTGTGTGTGTGTGTGTGTGTGTGTGTGTGTGTGTGTGTGTGTACGTGTCTAAGTATGCATGTGCGCACATCTGCGCATGTGTGTGTGTGTGTGTGTGTGTGTGTGTGTGTGTGTGTGTGTGTGTGTGTGTGTGTGTGTGTGTGTGTGTGGGTATACATGTGTCTGAGTATACATGTGTGCACATCTGAGCATGTGTGTGTGTGTGTGTGTGTGTGTGTGTGTGTGTGTGTGTGTGTGTGTGTGTGTGTGTGTGTGTGTGTGTGTGTGTGTGTGTGTGTGTGTGTGTGAGTGTGTGTGTACATGTGTCTAAGTGTGCATGTGTGCACATCTGCGTGTGTGTGTGTGTGTGTGTGTGTGTGTGTGTGTGTGTGTGTGTGTGTGTGTGTTTGTGAAGACTGACATGGCTACATATGAGACTGTGGAATATTTTAAATAATTATTTTATTAATTAGCGTAGTAAGGTCTATCCTGTTCTGCTGTTCATGATTGTATGACAGTATTACTCACTTGATAATTGTTATTTATATTACTTATCTTACACACTGGATTTCTTACTACAAAATTTGCTTGTGGGTCTCAACTGTTGTGTGAATATTATTCATGGCTGATAAAAAATGCCTGTTAATCTTATTCTTTTTACTGTTTTTTTTTTTGTTTATCATATGCATTTTTCTGGTATTACATAGAATTACTTTGCTTATGCCCCACAACATGACTGAAAAAAAAAACATTTGCTCTATTTCCACTACTTAGATTTTCAAAGCACCAGTAAATAAACAAGCAAACCTACAAATAAAAAATGATTTAAGTACATCAGAAATGGACTTCAACATCGTAAGGTCTCCTTTGCCTTTGTGAGTCTGCTTCTCAGGCCTTCTCTGTGCTGATGAGAGACAGACTGTGTACTCTAATGAATATTGCTAATGTAGGGACACTGTCTAAATCAGTTGTTTTACCACTTATAAAAGCATCCTTAGATAAATCTTTCCCTCCACTACAGATCTTTTGAATGGGTACCTTTAACTCCCAATGGGTGTGGCTTGAGCCTTTAAAAAATGAAGTTATCACCTTACAGTTCCAACAGATACTCATTGACAGAGGTCAAATATCAATACAATTATGTTTGCCATCATGTATGCTTCAAGATGAAATATTCTGATACCTTGTATGTAGCATGGTTTTGTGATCATTAATTCAGATATGAACAAGTAATATTTGTTGCCTAGAGGCATAGTAGAAGGTAACTGCAGAAACGTCTGTAGGCGCACACAGCTGTAATGAGCTTAAAGCAACACGTATATGTACAATGTATGAATAAATTGGATCAATTATTGGTGCTTCACTGACAGGCAGGGCATAATGATTTTAAATTACAAGAAAACAAATCTTTCTACAAATATTAATTGGGCAGATTTCACATAGTAGAACAAAGCTGGATTTAGAAGCTGATAATAAAGTGTATTTTTCTAAATGTTAGTAAAAAAAACTATACTCTACACCCAAGGAAATGGATCTGACTTAGAATATCAAAGAATGGAAAAGGAATGACCAATGGGACTGACGATGTGAAGAGACAAGGGTTACTTAGGTCCATTAAAGAGGGAGAAAAGAACAAAAACCTAGTCACGTAACAGACTGTAGAAGTACTGAGTGAGAATTTCATCTTGGCCTTAAGAGAGAAGAAACCAGGGGGACAGTTATGACTTGAAACAAGGCACAGATTGTAAGAAACACAAAGTTTAGCAACATGCAACCAACTTGTAATAAAGCAGGTAGAAGGCATTTATGAGGCAGGAAACACCTAGTAAGAAATCTGTAAGAAAATAATAACAGTATGTAAGTGGTTAGAGAATTAGTACGGCACACATCTAGATGGAATAAATCTAGAATGAAAAAAGAATGACACAAAAGGTGCATGTAGCAAGGTATAAATCATGGATAAGTGTGAAGAACACAGCAAGAACTGAGGTGAAAGTCAGAAAAGGAAACCATGAATTGAGGAGAGAGTCAGTAAAGGGAAGTGAGAAACTTCATCTAACATATAAATGCTTCATGATGCCAAATCGATAAATGGAGCTTAATACATTACAGCTGAAATAGAAATAAAAGTGTATAAAATACCCCAATAATATCCTTGTAAAAAAGCTATAATGTCATTTAGCGACATTGGTAGATGCACAACAACAATAAACCCCCTTAAGACTGCTTGATTTATTTTACCCTTACCTTAAGAAATGCCTCTTCAAAATATTCTGTAACTAGTAAAATAAATCCAGAATAATGTGCATTTTACTCTCAAAGTATTGTTTCTTCAAAAAATCTGACTCTCGAAAATCCTCAGATATTCTACGTTTTTCTTTCAAAGTATTGCCTCATATATGACACTAACCTAATTCAGAACTGCTTTTCAGATTTTAAACTACAGTGAAGTCAATGACGCATCAAAATGTTACGCAACAACTGTCAGAATAAAATTGGTGTGCTTCTTACAAACCTGTAACTGCAGGAGTTTCTTTTCTAAAGTATATGAAATCGTGTCCAGCAATGCATTATGCAAATAAAGTATATGTAAGGAAGGTACGTTTCCTATAATTTTACCACCATTATAGGCAAAAAGTATACAATTCTATTCATAAAATCTGAGAAAAAATATTTTTCTTTCCCCCCTATCCAGTAAATAATAAGCAAACCTACAAAAAATGATTTAAGTACTTCAAAAGAGTATTTGAACATTGTTAGCTGACTTTTGCCTTTTTAAGTGTGCTATTCAAGCTTTCTCTATGCTTATAAAAGACTGTGTATGTACACTAATGACAATTTTTGAACCTTGTCTAAATCAATTATTTTACATTTAAGACAACCTACTGTTTGTGTCCCAAATGAATGTTTGCTTTTCTTAGTAAAAGCAGCATATATATGTACTTTGTATGAACAAGCTGGCTGACTTACAGGGGTTTGACTGACACGTAGGACAAAGTGATTCTAACTGGCAAGAGGACAAATCTTCCTGGTAAATACTTACTGGGTTTCTGTCAGTGAGAGTACCAAAGCTAGAGTTAGTGTTTTAACCAATCTGAAGCCAATAATAAAGTGCATTTTTCCAACAATTAATAAATATCTAGCTTGCACAGACAAGGAAATGGATCTGTCTTAGAATGTCAAAGAATGGAAAATATAATAATGGATGGGATTGAAAACTGGGAGTGACAAAGCTTGCTTAGGTTCATGACAGATGGGAAAGGGACAAAAACAAATATAATCATGGAACAGGTTGGTAGGAATCTGTGAATCAAATAGAAGTGCTGAATGAGTACTTCTCCATGGTCTTCAGGATGGGAAATGAGAAGGCATATAGGATATGGACTGAGGCATAGACTGGGACAGTTTTAAGCCCTTTAACTGGTTGTGACAAGAAACACAACATTTAATAACATGTAACACTCGTGTAATAAAGCACATAGCAGTTGATGTGGTGCAGATTTTATGACATAAGAAAAATAGCAAGAAATTCTTTAAAAAATAACAGTATATGGATTAAGTGCTTAGAGAACCAAATACGACACATATCTACATGCAGTAACTCTAAAATGAAGAAAGGACAACATAAAAGTTGTAGGCAGTAAGGTATACATCATGGTTAAGTGTGAATCAAGATGTGAGTCAGGAAAAGAAACAGTTTTCTTAAGAAAGTTAAGTGAAGAACTTTGTTATCTTACATATAAATGATTCTCCATGCAAAGTAGAATAAACTGTCAATACTTCACAGTTGTAACAGAAATAATGGTACACAAAACATCCCTGTAATGTTCTAGAAAAAGAACTATCATGTCACATAAGGAAATATGAAGAAACATGTAAGCAGTAATACTTCTTAGGACTGCATAATATACTTTATCCTTACCTTAAGAATTGTTCTTCAAAATATTCAGTAATAAATTCAGTAACAAATACAAAATAAATTCTGTTTTTCGCTCAAAGAACTGCTTTCGCTGTGAAACAAAGTGCTTTCTATAGTCAAGTATGATATATTGTGTTTTTCTTTCCAAGCGTTTCTTCTTATATAAGACTAAATTCTAGAACCTTTTCTCACAATCTACATCACAATGACGTTTATGATGCTGCATCTTGTTTCTATGGCATCACTAAGTGACACCTCATACCTTACATCACACCTTCATGCAATAACAGTCAGAACTTAACTGCTGTGTCACTTAAGAACCTGAAACTGCAGCAGTTTCTTTCCTAAAGTATATGAAAACACATTAAGCATTTATTTTAAATTGTTTATCTAGTAAGGTCTATAGCCTATATCCAGCAACACAGTATGCAAATAAATTTATATTTTACCTGTATTTTTGAGTATTGCTATAAGTTTGAGAAGGCTGTGAAAAGTATCTAAAGAAAGGCTTAGGTGGTCCCAGAATGACTTTATACTCCTGCCAAAGTCAGCCTATTGGTGCCCAAACCAGGCAGGTCTTGAGTCCACATCTGAATCTATGCATACTGTACTCATCAGTTCTGTATCATTGCAGACTAGACACACACACACACACACACACACACACACACACACACACACACACACACACACACACACACACACACACACACAAAAATAAACCTACCTATCTGTCAATATTTATTTATTTATTTAGTTATGCATTTATAGTTTGTTAACTGGGAAAGTCTATTGGGCCATAGTGAGCCCTTTTTCAATGGAGGCCCTTGGAGAAAAGCTCCAAGTATATACATTAAAAAAAAAAAAAAAATATATATATATATATATATATATATATATATATATATATATATATATATATATATATATATATCAGTGGTAAAAACAATTAATACAAGAAATTATTGTGACTACAGTCACTGGGATTCTACACATTTTTACACAGCATAACATATTTATTATGCAATTTAAAACAATATAAAGACAACAACACTGAGGGGTTAATTAGATTCTTGAGGAGATAAGAGGCAGAGATATATGGAGAGATTAGAGGAGACAAAGTGGGAGAAGTACAGTAGGGGGAAAGTTAGCGCTTTTAAAAAGTGAAGTTTGATTGCAAGATGGATGTAGATGACATTTAGGAGGGGTGGGAGCAGGAACATGCCCAGGTTGACGAGAGATAAGAGTGGAGTAGGGTCTTCAAGGCAGAAAGATTCTGGGTAGTCTGAATATGGGGGGAGGGGAAGAGAGTTTAATTTTTGAGCATTTATATCAAATATTCATGTGTCATTAAAAGGTCTTTTTTAGAACAAACATCCTTTGCAGTGTTTCTCATAAATTTCACTTCTAAAGCAATACTTTCATTTTGCTGCAATAAAGACTGCCTTTATATGATGTATATAAAGAAAGGGTTCAGTATACCTTTCTCTTTCAGTCACAGTGACTGTGTAGAAAGTTAGAACTCATTATTTCATCCCACCTTACATAGTTTCTTTCATGTGTTACGTCACATAACATTATTGCCTGTCCAGTTTATGGGTTTTTTATGAGCTGCAGTTTATCCTGCAATGCATAACTTTATTTTTTTAAAGTGTCTCTCTGTCAGTTTTGGGGAAAATCCCCAGATTCAAAAAGCATACCATAAATCTCTCTCTCTATATATATATATATATATATATATATATATATATATATATATATATATATATATATATATATATATATCTATATAGGTTCATAGGTTCATACTAGGCTATCTGCCCTAGGGCATTTATAAGCCTAGCCAGAGTGTGTTTGGCTTTCGCCACCCATTTTAAATGAATTTTGCTATGCCTTTTTTCGAGGTTAGTATACTGTGCCTCTGTCTAACAGTGACACAGAAGTGATACCCGGGATAAACCTACTATCTCCCATCCAATCATCAAGATTCCTCTTGAAGAGAGTCAATGAGGGACTCTGTCTAACCTGGACTGGGATTTTATTCCAGAGTGAAGGGAGCCTCTGGGTTATGAATCTGTCCCTCCAGCATGTCCTATTTATTTCAGTGCTGAGGTT
>NC_056726.1:1053265453-1053280453 GCF_019279795.1 Protopterus annectens | reverse complement strand
AGGCCTCCTCCAAGCACCCATAACAGCCCTTTTGTGTGGCACCAAGCCCTCATGATGGCTACCAGGAGAAACAAACAGCTCTACAACTGGAGTAACCACACTACCCTTATCACCATCATCATCATCAAAGGCTACTGATACTCCAACATCTGGTGGTAGGAGTTCCTCGTGCCATGTTTAGGACCACTCATGATAATAAGCAGTAAACATAACAAACAGAAAAAGAGAGAGAATAAATTTGATGACATATTTCCTTATGGGTATTTAAACGCCAACAGATGATAAAGCAACACCTCAGAAAAGCTCCATGGTGGCGAAAGGCCTTGATAATGACCGCATTTTCTGCATCAGTGTATGGTGACTTTTGGGATACATATTTCTTCTTGGGTGCCATATCCCCGTGTGAGATGAAACAGAAAGCAGATACACATAATTACATATATAATACACAAACAAGATGGCTGTGAACTCAGTTATGTGTGACTACATGCATCTAACTTTGTTCTCATAACCTTATATACAGTAATAGTAATAACCAAATGTGTGCATCTCACGTGCAGGTGGCTGGAAGCCTGCAATCCAGAAGTGCCTGTATGTGAGAAATGGAAAGGAAAGAAGTCTGCTAAGTATCACAATGCAAATGAAACAAGGACAAGAGAACAATCCTCTTCACAAGTGGAGATTAAAAATGTTCCCATACAAAAATGTAGTCAACAGTTTGATTCCCCCCAAAACACCCTCCACTGTTTCTGTATGACTGTAGTCTGTCTCTCAGTTAGCACTGGCTTTGTCTATATATATAGCAGAGATCTCTGATATATGGATATAAACGCATATAAAGATATAACACTGACACTTGCTTTTTCATACCAGGAAGGTCTGCATGTGACATTCTGAGTCTGTCGTCCTCATCTGCACCAACATTAGAGATTCTGTGGGCACCCCCTGCCAAGCTGTCTGGATTTATAACAGTGGACAGGATTTCCTCTGTTTCAGTTAGTGGTGTTTCAGTAGCAGGACCAGTTGCACCCCCCCATAGCCACCTCTTCCTGGGCAGCTGTCCTACACCAGGCAGACATTATCATATCACATATCCTGCATCATACCTGGGAATAAGTTCTTCCATGCTCCCCCCCCCGACACCACCTGCTGCCATATCCTCTCTTTAGCAGATTGGTCACCTCTACCTGTCTGTAACAGAAAAGCTCCATGGTGGTGAAAGGCCTGGATAATTACCTCATTTTCTGCATCAGTGTATGGTGGCTTTTGGGATACAGATTTCTTCTTTGGAGCCATATCCCCGCATGAGATGAAACAGAAAGCACACACATAATTACATATATAATACACAAACGATGGCTGCAAACTCAGTTATGTGTGACTACATGCATCTAACATGCACATAACAATTTAAGAGTTAATGCTCCATATGACTACACAGAAGTTAGGACAGCCCCCATCAAAAAAAATTCTAAATCAAATAACAACGATTTGTAACAGTTCAGTAATGCAGATAACACTAGTTTAACAGTATTAACAATAACAATTAAAAATGTAGCAGTAGAAATGTAAGACAAAAGTATTATAAATGCCAGCTCTACTGCTGAGGAGGGCAATCAGGTAGAAATCAACAAACAGAACACATTTTTCTTTTTCTACTAACATGTAAAAATTGCAGACTTCCTACAAAGTTATAATACACTCACCTGCATTAACTGTGTAAACGTCAAATAAAATACAAACTAAAAAATAGGTCATGTAGTATTCTGTAGCATACATTTTGTAATGCAAACATGGCTATGCCAAACAAAAGGGCTTAAGAAAAAACAAGATAAAAAAATGCTTTTCTTCAGTCAGTATAATTTTAATGTTAAACTAAAAGCATTATGTAAAAAATAACAACAAACCCTGAAAATACAGCAGTATAGAAAACAGATAATTCTCCAAAAGTTTTTTTTTTCAGTATTGAGCTATCTGGATCCAGTCTTTAAGAAAATGGATGCCAAGAAATTGACCTTGAGAGCAAAGCTGGAGAGGTGACTCATGACATCTATGTTGAGAACACATAATAAACGGCTAGGTCTGTGAGACCCGATCATAATTCTTTGTAGTACCTGGAGCTTTAAGTGCTCCATGCACTCCTAGTTATGAAAAAAAATGCTTTTGCCATAAAACACTTAACAGACACTGTCAGAAGTGTAACACAGGCTGTTACATTTACATTTACACTTACCTTTCATGTCTCTTAACTGTTCACATTTGCACAGAATGTTCAGATAATTGCTTCATATTTTTGGTCAGTTCTTCAACAAAACTTAAGTGATGCACTTCTTAAAGGGTACATCAGACTTCCTTCAATGCCAGATGAGGTATGCTAGATGCAAGTTGGACATGTTCACCTTAGAAATATTTGCAGTCCTGAGGACACTCTTCCTTCTACCACATGCTTCCTTTTCCCCTTTCACCTTCCCTACCACCTGCTAACACATTACCCATGGGAAGACAAAGTAGAAGCATTTAAATCAGCATTTTTCAGTCTTGTTTTGCAAAGTTTCCAGGTTACTGTCCCATTTTTAGGGACTCTATTAATTTACTTTACACACTGCACTACCCTCCTTTCCTTGCAGTGAGTTCAGCTACCTGATGTTAGATTTTACCCCTAAAGCTAGTGTCACAGCCTAGAGGTCAGCTTGATGGTATATGGTGTAGCTAACAGTGGAGAGGTGGACAGGGGACTGGATCTTTCTGGTGGTAGTTTCATAGGTTCATAGCTGTATACTACACTAACAACCAATAGGTTCATAGGTGTGTACTAGGCTAATGGCCCTGGGGCCTTTACAAGCCTAGCCATAGGATTACCCTAGCATAGTGCCACCCGACCTTAGTTCCCAGTGTCTCTGTTGGATAGAGACACTAGTGTTATCCCCGGGGTGAATTTTTGATTTCCCATCCACTTGTCAAGATTTCTCTTGAAGAGGGTCAGCAAGGTGCTCTGCTTGACATGTATGAGAAGTCTGTTCCATAGCATGGGCAGTCTCTGGGTTATGGACCTGTCCCTCCAGCATGTTCTGTTAATTGTAGTAAGGAGGTTGAGGTCTCTGGAGCATGAGGTGTGGAGGGATTGGGATTTCTTTAGATGTAGCATTTCTAACAGAGCTGGGTCAGACATGGTTTTGTAAGTCAAGCAGAGATCGTCACTAAGTAGGCGATATGAGACAGAGAATATTTGGAGTTTTTTGAGCCTGTCCATATAGGACAAGTGTTTAAGGCCTAGGATCCTCTTTGTGAGGTACTTTTGTGCCCTCTCCAGGCGTTGCAGATGTCTAGTGAGGTACATGTCAAATGGGGCATTGTACTTAATGATTGGCCTAATGAGGGAAGAGTAGAGGGAGACAATGACCTCTTTCTTCTTGGATGCAAAACCCTTAGCAATGAGATGTGCCACATAGAAGGACTTTCTGACCACAGTGGCAATGTGGTGATCAAAAGAGAGGTTGCTGTCAACTTGTGTTCCCAGATCTCTTATAACGTTTTCTGTGTTCAGTGGACTACCATCAATGTGGTAATTCTTGGGAACCCGGTTTTTCCAAAAGGGGATGACGACACATTTCTACACAGCAACTCCACCACAGTGTTTGTAAGGAAGGCACGAGCACCAATAAACAAAAGTTCAATGATTTTATTCCAAATTGACGAAAAAGACTGAGCGCTTTCACCAGCGAACCTGGTATCATCAGAGTCATATGACTACATTCAAAAACATTCATATGAAAAATATTTTAGAAAAAGAAAACACAAGACATATGAGGTCACGTATGAGTAAATGTGGTAAATGCACTAGTTGTAGATTTATAGCTGAGGGAACGTATGTCTGTGTGGTTGGATACAGACGTACAATAGCATGTCCAGGTTTATGTAATTGCAATACGAAGAATTGTGTTTACATTGCATCCTGTGTGGCATGTGATGCATATTACATTGGCATGACTACTAGGAGATTAAGGGACAGAATTGGTGAGCACAACAGATGTATAAAAAGGAGAGATGAACATAATGCTTTATATTTACATAGTAAAATTTGTAGTAATTTCACTAGATTTTTATTTTTTATTATTGATAGAGTGATGCCCTTTACAAATTGTGATATTAGTAACAAAGTTGCGTTACTGGAAATGGAATGGCAGATAAGGCTTAATGCCACTAAGTTTCCAGGATTAAATGAGTATATTTCTTTAAAACCTCAGTTAAAATACAGAGCAAGTGTGATATAACACAAACTAGAATCAGTTTATGAATTCATTATTAATTTTCACATTTCAATATATTTATATTCATATATATGTTGTTTATTTTAACATTATGAAACAACAGTTATTTAATATGTATGGACAGTTAATCAATTTTAATTATAAATGTATTTTATTTTATTTTATACATAATTAGGATTGTAATAATTGAATAATTAGTTAATTAATTAAGCTGTAGGATGAGTGGGTGTGTATATAAAGGTGAATGTTTTTGAATGTAGTCATATGACTCTGATGATACCAGGTTCGCTGGTGAAAGTGCTCAGTCTTTTTCGTCAATTTGGAATAAAATCATTGAACTTTTGTGTCTTGGTGCTCATGCCTTCCTTACAAACACTGTGGTGGAGTTGCTGTGTAGAAATTCGTGGTCTGGATCCTGTATTGGTTCTCCTCATTGTGTGTTCATTTTGGGGATGACGACACATTTTTTGTCATTGAGCTTAAGGCCATGATTCTAACACCAATCATTGGTCACACTGAGACCATTCTGTAGGATGTCAGCATCACATGGGGAGTTAATAATAGCTCCCAACTTGCAATTGTCTGTGAACTTTGTCAGCCAGAGTCCCTTCGTGTTGGCCTGGACTTCAGAGAAGTAGATACCAAACAGGAGAGGACCCAGGACTGAACCCTGTGGGACTCCACTCATGACTGGCCTGCAGTCTGACTTGGAGTCAGCTACTTTCACACTGTGGGTTCTATCTGTGAGCCAGTTTGCAAACCACCTAGTGATATAGGGGTTGATGCCAAGCTTAGTGCATTTTTCTATGATTCCTGAGTGGGAAATGGTATCAAAAGCCTTGGCCAGATCAAGGTAGGCTGTATGGACCACCTTGCCTTCATCCACAGCTCTGGTGATTGACTCAAAGAAGTCAACCAAGTTGAGCAGGCATGATCTACCCTTCACAAAACCAAACTGTGTGGGATCCAGAGTTTGGAGATTCCCTATATCCTTGTTTATTAGGTCCATGATGAATCGTTCCATAGCTTTGTATAGCAGACTCATCAGGTTAATGGGGTGATAGTTCCCAGGGTCTGTATTCACTCCTCCTTTGTGGAGAGGGATAACTGTAGCAGTGCACCATTCGGCAGGGACAAAGCTTTAGATGAGGCTGTGGTTGAAGAGAGCACACAGATGAGGAGCCAGTTCACTCTGTAGTTCATGTAGAACACAACCAATGATATTGTCAGGTCCCATAGAAGCTGTATTCTTGACCTTGGACAGTGCTGTTTTAACCTTTGCAGCAGTAATACTGGTTGCCTGGCAATCTACTGTTTTATGATTGGTCCTTTTGGGGGAGGGGGCATAAAGATGGCACTGAATCTGTCGGCCAGTATACTGGCAATATCTGTTGGCTCTGTATAGGAGGTACCATTATGCAGTAGCTCAGAGCAAATCTGGGTATTGCCATGGAGATTCTTTACATAACTATAGAAGGCCTTCTGGTTGTCTTTACTATCTGCTGAAATTCTGTTTTCATACCTAGCTTTAGAGGATTTGATGGGGGATCTCAACTTTTTGTTGAGGCAGATAAGGGAGTTTTTCCAGTCTTGAGACTTCACCTTATTCTACATTAGTTTCCTCCTTCTGTTGTAGAGTTTGTTTATGGCAGGGAACCACCAGATTGGCTTCCTTTTTTGGAGGAGAGTGTCTTGGTTCTATTGGGTATGATGAGATCCATGCATTTGTGTACGTGTTCGTACAGTGCATTGGTGTATGATTCTGCAGTCACGCAACTATACTCCATTTGCATGGATGTCATGAAATTAGCCACCTCTGTTTTTTAGGATCCCAAAGTTAGCTTTGGAGAAGCTTTTCATGGTGGCTACCTTTGCTAGGGGGGTGGGAGGGATGTGGATTTCCACGGTGATTAGTTTGTGGTCTGATCTAACCAGGGAGGAGCTGACTATTGGTGTAGAGCAATGGTCGCCCATGTTAGTAAAGACCAGGTCAAGGATGTTGCTACCTCTAGTGGGGGTAAGAATGAGCCAGTCCAGGGCATTGGAATTAATGAACTCCATGACATATTGGGCAAGTGTATTGGTACATGAGTAGTTTACCCAGTTAATGGAGGGGTAGTTGAAGTTGCTTAGTAAGAGAGTGTTAGGTTGGAGCCTAATATTCTCCAGGGTGCTTAGAAACATGGCGTGAGAGTCTTGGGACATGGTTGGGGACCTAGAGCAGGCTACAACCTGAATCGCTGTCTTACCCAATGTTAGCTGCACCTGAAGTATCTCTGAAGCGTTATGTTGGGCTACCAGTCTGGAGGTGTGCGCATCCTTTATGAATATGGAGACACCACTGCCTTTGTAGCTTTGGTCTAAGTTCTGGGGCTGAAAGGTGTGGAATGAGTTATAGCCTGGTAGTGCAGAGGTACTTTCTGCTGCCATGAACCAGGTCTCTGTTGCAGCACAAATATCGATGTTCTCCATTTTAAGGAGTGCCTCAAGCGAGTGCATTTTGAGATTTAGACCTCTAGCATTGAGCAACATGACCATCATATTGCATTTGTTTGTAGCTGTTATGGTGTTCATTTGGTCTTTGGAACACCAGCTAAAAAAGGCACTATAGAGGTGGCAAGAGCTTTGGCCAGTATCCAGAAGCCATGGGTGACAGATGCAGGCCATCTCTGGCAAAGCATCGAGGTCTGTCAATCATGTCATCCCAGGCAAACAGATTCTGGTTCCCCTTAGAATGACACCAGAAACTTAGCCAATTGTTGAAATCAATCATTTTCTGCTTGTACAGAGGGCGATGTGTTCCATGTGGTGTGGTGCAAGTGCTGACCTTCTCCTCTTGACCAGCTATTCTGGTCTTGGCTGGAGAGTGCGTGGCTTCCAGTTTGGATATATAAATGCATTTCTCTCAAGTCTGAGTGTTGGAAGGTAAGAGGAGAGGGTTGTCTGTGTACATGAGGCAGTTGCTACATTGTGTCAGGATGCCCAAGTTCACCAGGTCAGTAGGAGAAAGCACAGGGAACTGACCTTTAGACATGCCTGGTGGGGTGGGCATTAATAATAAGTACTACATCTGTTTCCTTGTAGAACAGTTATTCCTGGTAGCACTTGTGTAATACAATAATTGCTACAAGAAGTCTGGTAAAGTGCTAGACTAATAAGCTAGTATAAGTGCAGGAGAGGAGAGAACTAGTAGATCTAAGGGAAAAAATGAAGACCAGGCTCTGGCACCGCTTAGAAGCTTGCAAACAGTCCTTGATACAGCAAGTCTGTATCTGGACTAGACTAGTTACAAGAAAGGTGGGAAACAAGAGCAAACAGCTTTTAAACCGGAAAGTTGAGAGAGATGGAAAAACTGCCCAAACGGCCAATAAACTCAATGTCTGGGCCAGGAACCACTCCTCTTGTGGTAGATAGGCTACCTAGTGTTTACCACTCCCACTGACAAGCTAGAAGGCTTCCCTTCAACACAGAAAGGCTTGGGGGGCTCAGAATATTACAGTCCTGGACACAACAAATCTGTATCTGGACTAGACTAGTTACAGGAAAGGGGGGAAACAAGCACAAACACAGGCTTTTAAGCCAGAAAGTTAAAAGAGATGGAAGAAACTTCCCAAAAGACCAATAAACCACAAATCTGGGCCAGAAACCACTCCTCTTGTGGTAGATAGGCTACCTAGTGCTTACCACTCCCACTGATAAGCTAGAAGGCTTCCCTCCAATACAGAAAGGCTTGAGGTGGCTCAGGAGCTTACAAACAGTCCTGGATACAGTAAATCTGTATCTGGACTAGACTAGTTACAAGAAAGATGGGAAACAAGCACAAATGCTGTCTTTTAAATCAGAAAGTTGTAGAGATGGAAAAACTGCCCAAACAGCCAATAACTACAATTTCTGGGCCAGAAACCACTCCTTATGTGGTAGATAGGTTACCTAATGCTTACCACTCCCACTGATAAACTAGAAGGCTTCCCACCACCACAGAAAGGCTTGGGGGCTCAGGAGCTTACAAACAGTCCTGGATACAGCAAATTTGTATCTGGACTAGACTCGTTAGAGAAAAGGGGGGAACAAGCTTAGAATTTTTTGGGGGGCCTTTATAAGCTTATATATGCAACCCAAATGTACCCCACAATTTACTGTGCCTTAGAGGCTATGTTAGTTAGGGTATGATTTAATGGCAGCCTCTCTCCATCAGATACATAGGTGTCAGACCAGGGGAGAATTTCTGATTTGCCATGCAATGGTTCAGGCTGTACTTAAATAAGGTTAGGAAAGGGTTCAGCTTCGTATGGATGGGAAACCTATTTCAGAATCCCCACTTAGCAATATCACTCCAACAAGATGCCATTTTTGTTCTTTTTTTTGATTTACAAGATTTTTCTTAATATAACCTTATCTATCCTGTTGTCCCACAAAGGGGATACTAACTTTGGGATTTCCTGCCTCCACCAATATCTTCATTGTGTAAGTCATCTATCTCTTTATTTCCTCCATTCTAAGAGAAGTTTACTTGCTCAAGGGTTACTCCAGCCTTTCTTCTCAGCAAGTGCTACTCTAGCTACCTCTGCATGACCTTTGAACTGGCTATTTATACCAAGATCATGTTACTAGGAAGCTTCATCTCTCAGAATAAGATTTTTTTTTCTAACTCTATGAATAAACTATGAGTATTAGATTTATGATAGATGTCCTGCTACTTTGGGAACGTATTCTCCATCTTCTGTCTGGATTTATACTATGACAGTATACAACTTCTTATTTTTGCATATATATATATATATATATATATATATATATATATATATATATATATATATATATATATATATATATATATATATATATATATATATATATATATATATATATATATATATATATATACATATATATATATATATATATATATATATAGAGAGAGAGAGAGAGATAGTAGAAGAAAGTCTTAATGATAGAGGAGTACATTCCCAGTGAACCAATTACCTTCTTCACCAAACCACTTTACCACAATGGCTTACCATGGCCTTTACAAATAGCCTCTATTTTCTAGCATATTCTTTATGATACTTCGTTCCTTGTTCTTCTTAAGTGAAAATTGCTCACTGGTTGAACTCAGCCATTTCTATTGTTTTTCATTCTCTCTAGATGGCTTCATATCTTTGAGAAAATAAAAGTAAGTGGGGACATGAGCAAATATTTTAAATACCTTAAAACCATCAATAAAGTCCAAGATGGCAACCTCTTGTATTCGAGCCATTCAAAAGGAAAAGAAAATGTACTTTGTAGACAGTGGGTGAGTATATGATGGCAGCGACAAAAACATTTTGTTTGCATTGAGGATGATAAATCAATTGCTTGTTTGATGACTGTCTAAATGATTTTTGCATGTATACACGTCTTTTTATTAACGCAGATGTTCTAATGCATCAAAATGTATTTTACAGTGGATGCCTGAAAGAAAAGCTCCATATTATATACTTTATCTACCATTACAGATACGACTGCATGGATTACCTCTCTAGGAGGCTGTAAAGTGAAAAACGTCAGAGAAGGAGTTGAAGAATCCATGGAACAGACACAGCAATTCCCAGAGGTAGATTTGTGAAAACGGAAGAGCTGAAGTCTAGGTTTGGGGCAACTTGCAGTTTATACAGTAGATAATGCATGAAAAAAGGGGAATGCTACAATGGTAACGTGGTCTTTATAAGCTGCCAAACCTGAATTTTCTGTGTAAAATACTGTAAAATATAGCCATGAGCCCAGTATACCTGCAAAATAAGCAAGCAAGCAGCAGCTGAAAGTGAATGCTATTTTTGGTCTCTTCCTCATAAAATTTGTGATTTTTCTGGACTTTTGTGGCAAATCCATGAGGACTGAATTCATTAAATAAAGACAGGCATTTCAGTTTCAGACATCAAATCCTTCAGAAAATGCATGGTAACACAAGACCTTTTATTCTATCAACTTTCTAAGTTTATAAGAGCAATATTTCATTTTTTTCATTACTTTTGGCACTTTGCCCCCCCCCCATTATTTTTGGCTTTGTCCAGATTTTCTGTGCAAAGAGGCTGAGAACTATGTAGTACACCAAATATATTAAAACAAAGAAGCTTAACAAATTGAAAGAGACGCAGACTGTCCTCTTCCAGTCCATTAACCCTAGCATTAACTCTGGCCATACTTCATCAAAATAGTGGTAGCGTTACAGGAATTTTTTTCTAAGGTCAGGTGAAGCAGTATGGTGTATGGTTAATATACATGAGTAAAGTTGGCAGAGAAGCTGTCCTAAACCTAACTCAACACATTCTTCTTCTTCTTCTTTTAGCTTTTCCTGGTTAGGGGTCGCCACAGCAAATCACCTGTCTGCTCGTGACTGGCAGTGGAATTTTACGGTGTCGAGTTGCCAGCCCGTGCCCAACCTTCCACAGAAGGCACACACACGCATGTACACACTCATGCCTAGGGCCAATTTAGAGTGTCCTATCCACCTACAGCATGTCTTTGGGATGTGGGAGGAAACCCAAGCGACCACAAGGAGGACATGCAGACTACACACAGAAGGCACCCCAGCCGAGGATAGAACCGGAGAACCTCTTGCTGTGAGGTGGCAACACTAATTGCTGCACCACCGCGGCTGCCCCTAACTCAACACATTATGTTATTTAAAACCCTTTCTCTAACAGTGCAACTAATCAAGACAAAAAAACACAGACAACGCACAGCTCCATAAGGACCCAACAGTAAAGTTATCCTTTACCTAACCCTCACCTTAACCTGCAAATGCCCGCACCTACACACTACACACTGTAATGCAATCTTGCACATTTTTACAAGTACCCCTTTTCAGTCAAGCATTAATTTTCCTGTACACTCCTATATGTTTACACTATATAAAGTTTGAATTTATTCAAATGTGATTCACACAAATGTGCAGTCACTCATTTGTGATGTCGCTCAATATTTGTCACTCATTTGTTTGTTGCTCATTTGTATCATCATAACCATCTCAGAGTTGGCATCTTTAACTAGTTGGGGAGTGGCTGCACACCACAAGAAAAAGGAAGTTTTCTTTGTTTTATAAAAGACGTTCAAAGTATTTTCAATTGCTGAAATATATGTGTGTGTGTGTGTGTGTGTGTTTGACATTTTTATGATACTGAAAATACAGAGTATATTCAAATCATGATTTGCTTCATCTAAGGTTGCAAAGCATATTTAAAAATATTACAGTCTCTTCTTCCTGATCTCCCAAAGCAAGACTGTTTCAAGTCCAATGTGCTGATTTGTATAGTCAACTCCTATGCTTCTTTCGGTCTTTCAAGCATTTTCCTTTGGAACAAAGGAAACTGCTTTTAATGACAAAGTCTTTCTATGAGCTTTATTGTCAGAATAATGAGAAGCAGAGACTCCTTCTGCTTGATAGCTCACATTTTGTTAGATAAACATTTTTATTTCCTCCCTAACATATTCCTCTTCCAAAAAATGTCTTTGATCCTCCAGGAAAAAAATATTCTGAAGACTGTTGTATACAGTGGCTTTAATCTTACACCTGCTTCTTGACATTCTTAATTGCTGGGATAAATTCCCTTCTCTTCTGCCTGGAGTACAGAGAATAATCATTTTAAACAAATATTCATGTCTCCAGTTTTTAAAATATTTCCTTTCTGCCACAATTTTGTCAAGATCAGCTTTTTCTTCTGGTATGGTTGTATCTTTACTAATATAGGTCTTGGATGCTTTCTCATAGCCAGGTTTGGAGCATACTCTTGATGTGCCATTTCAATTAACCAATCGTCCAGTTGCTTATTTGTGCTTTCATGGAATTAATAAAGTCTGTCCCTTCTAGTTTATCTGGTAGAGCAGAAAATCTCAGTTTTTTTCTGTGTGCCCTGTCTTCTAACTACTACTTTTTTGAAATAGCTCTTCTTGAGAAGCCTCATAGCCAAGATTTCTTCATCTTGACCTCTAATTTTTGAAGTTGTATCAGTTCATCTGAATACCTAGTTAAAACTTCTATTTTTCCATTGTTTCTTGCTTCAGTTGATATATTTCTTCAGTGTTTCATTTGTTTTAATCACCTCTGAGTACATTTATTTTTTCCTCTAAATTACTGTAAGCCATCTTTTGTACTAAAGCTGAAGCTTGAAGTGGTTTTGCTGAATAGCTGCAGGATTCTTCCCAGCTAGTGTTTTCTCTTCGCCTGTTCTGGTTGATTTTATTTAAGGTTTTGTAAATTCCTTCTTTGCTGGCATCCAGGTAGAGTATTTACTAAAATGACATTTTTACTGGTTCCCTTTTCTCAGTTTCTGTTTTCATTCTGGAAAAGCTGAAATTAAGCTGTTGATCCACTACTGTGCAGCCATCTTGGAAGTCATAAGTGCTGTGGGATCTTTTACATCCACCTGAACTCCCATCATCTACATAATCACATAGATCAGAACTCCTGCCCTCTCCACATTCTTGAGGAGGACTTATATTGTCTTATATGTCTTTCTTTCTTTTTTTATTTCCTAGTGTAATAGATTATATTTCTTATACTTTTGTACGTACCGGTTTTTATACTTTTTGTTATATTATTTTACCTCCTCTTGCATTTTTGTATCTTATGTGTGCCACTGAAAAATTGTATCTTTATTTATTTTTTTAATTACATCTTTATTGCTGTTTTGTGCTGTTATTAAACTCTTTGGAGCTTTTCTTCCAGGCCCCCACTGAAATGGGCATTTATTAACCCATTGGACTTTACCAGTAAATGAATGTCAATAAATAAAATAAATAAATAAATATTTTAGAAAATTTAGATGTAATGTGTTCCTAGTGTAGTGAGGGCCTTTTTTACTTAGAACTGTAAGTTATGGATGTATTTTTAATGTGTAGGTTTTATTTAGCTGAACTTAGATTTGCAGTTTTCAGTCATATCTGTCAGTAGTGCTGATTTCTAGCTAACAAGTTGAAGTCTTTTTTCAACTTGTGTTTTCTTACTTTGCTTAGTTTTTTTGTTCTAATTAGAATCTATTTTGTTAAGGTGCTTAAATTTAGGTAAAAGTCTATATGGGACTTATATATTTAGAGCATATGGAGTGTGTGAAACTGCTATTTGACATTGACCTGAACAGGAGATGCAGTTGTTTTATTTTTTTATTTTTTAGAGTTGTTTTAGCTGTTCAGTGGTGCTTTCTTTTAAATACATTTATTAACTACACATATATTGACTAATTGCATGGGTACACATACATTAACCCAAAAGAAAACAAACCACTACAACCATTTTTCATTTTGGTGCATTCCATTATACATATATATTTTCTAACAATTATCATTCATGCCAACATTACATAAATTGCTCAAGTCCTGCTTTCCCAAAAATGTTATTCCTCCTCCTCCAGAGCACTATTCTGCATGTGTTATTCCCACAAATGTCATTTATTTCTATGTTGTTTGCTCCTTCCCTTTTATAAAGTTCCCACCTCCACTTCTTTTATCTCCTTTACAACATTCAATACTTTAGTTATGGTTGGTTTAGATTTTCATTTCCATTTTCAGGTAGTTGTTTTTTGACAGCCAATAGCATTACATTTTGGTAAGGCCATACCATGACTAGCCAATTCACTTTCGATATCCCAGCTCAAAAGAATATTTTCCTTAATTACAATAATTTGGTCCCCCAACATTTCTGACAAATATGCATATCCACAGCTAGTGGGGTTTGGCTTTATTGGCCTGAAATTGTCCATTAAAATGACAAAACAAGTCATGGGCATTCAGAATTGCCAATTAGCTGAAAATCTTGTGAAAATCTTAAACATTCTAGACTTTTTACATACTTTAGATCCATATAAATGTTCTCCCGTTGTTCCTTTGCATATCACCTTTCCATTCTCACTGCCCACTGTTTTCTAATCTTTTCTGACGGATTCTTACATTTACTGTGCATCATTTTATACACCTTACTTACTATTGCCTTTGTAACAGCAGTTTCTATTCTAGACCCAAATAAAAACTCAACCAGAGCTGCTCTTTCACTGAGCATTCCTCCATCTCCTTCCATTTGCCTGTACTTTGTTTTCAATCCCTGCTAGGGAAGGCATCTCCAACCTGCAGCCCAAACTTTTGCTTGGCCTCATCCCACTCTCCAAGTACATTGGATGGTGTGTTAAGTTTCTCCAATAAATTTAACCCCCCCTTGCTTATTTTCTACTACCCTACATATAAAAATAATGAGTGAGAAGGTCACACAGAAAAATCAATCAGTAAAGACTAAATGAAAACTCCAGCTGAGCCGATCAGGTCATAACAAGGCTAAAATATGCATACCCCAGGGATTACCTCAGTGTCACTGCTCGACAGAGGCACAGCAAAATAATGGGTATAGTTCCCCATACTAAAGGGGTGGTGTAAGCCACAAAACTATGGGCTAGGCTTGTAAATGCCCTCGGGCAGATAGCCTTTTATGAACCTATGAACCTATGAACCTATATCCACAGCTAGTGGGGTTTGGCTTTATTGGCCTGAAATTGTCCATTAAAATGACAAAACAAGTCATGGGCATTCAGAATTGCCATTTAGCTGAAACACCCGGTGTTCATAAGGGTCATTTGCATATATCCCAAGTGCCTCTGATTCAAGACATTTGAGAGGTCACTCATTGGAAGTTCCAAATTGGCTGGAGTTTTAATTTAGTTTTTACTACCCTACATACAGTCATCCCTACTGGTAAAATCTCATTTCTCCA
>NC_056726.1:1053255453-1053260453 GCF_019279795.1 Protopterus annectens | reverse complement strand
CCACCTTTTATGTTGTCAACCTATAAGTCAGTGAATGCACTGTAAACACGTATTGATCATGTCTATCTGACAATGGTTGTCACATTTACCTGCCAATCAACCTTATGCTGCAGACTATACTGAGTCTGAAACTTAAGTCCAGAGGGAATGGTGAATGTGCATGTTGTACTGTTTTCAGCATGGATGCTCTTGTAAAAATAAGCATGTTAAGGGTGTATGTCCAAGTATCTTTGCAAAATATATATTATTTATATTATATATATATATATATTATATATATCATATATATATATTATATATATAATATATATATATATATATATATATATTATATATATATATATATATATATATATTATATATATATATATATATATATATATATATATATATATATATATATATATATATATATATATATATATATATAATATATAAAAACACAAAAATAATATATATATATATATATATATATATATATATATATAAAATATATATATATATAATATTATTGATATATACACATATACAAACATATATATATGTTGTAGATATACACATGTACATAACTAGGTTTTAAAAATTACGGGTAACATATGTTCAGCGGGCATATGTTACTGGGAGGTCCAATAAACAAGCGTTTACCTCCACACCACCCAGCTAGGCGGTCAGACATACAGACAGGCAATAAAAATAAATACACTGCTGCTTTCCAAACCACGCAGGAAAGTACCAGTGGGAGAGATCTGTAAGGTCTAACTTTAAACATGGATAAGGGGACCAAAAAATTTACTTTACTTGTGAACCCTTGGATTGATGAGCAGATGTAGGTGTACAAAGAACAGTAGGTTGAGGAAGTGTAATAACACATGGGTTGACAAAAAATGACATGTGTCCGAGATGGGGGGAGTGGGCAATGTGTAGGGAGTGTCATCCCAGCTGGGTACAGTAAGTATTTGTCATGAGTGCTGTAGAGGGGTGTCAGGTAGGTGAATCATGGGTATGCAATAATGGGCCTAAGTGTGCAGGTGCAGGTTGGCAGAGATGTAGTAGGCCCGTCCAGTGGAAGTAATTAATATTCCTATGTGGGCATAGCAGATGCCTATACCTCCCAAACCTGAAAAGCACATCTACTGGATAGTCTGTAAACCACTGGGGGAACACATAGGGGCTATATCAGTGCCGTATACCCGATTAGCATGGATGTCCATATTTATGAATCAGAATGTAACAAAGTCCAACTAAACACTTCCAGAACTAGTGATATTAGGTGGACAGGTGGCAGAATACACGTAATGACTTATGACAACATGTATGAGTCATAAACAGCATGTACCTCGACAAACGTGAGTGAATACATATGCCCTGTGACTGTCAACGTGTCAGGTTAATAGAATCAATCATCTAAATGTGTCCCTCAGGGTGTTATGCAGTGTCCCTGATACAGTGTTCATTCTCCCCATTGGTATGTGAGGTCTGCTAGTGACGGAAAGAGCATATTCTGCTGACCACCTTAAGTAGATGATAGCATAATAGATTTGGATTGCCACCTGTTCGCCTTTGTGAGGGACACACCACTCTGGGCAGTTGTGTCCTGCAAAATGAATGTTACAGCACATGGCCTGTGAATTCAGGAAAGCAGGTCATATATTGTGCGTAGTGGTGTCATAAAATGATTTTGTTGTATCAGAAACAGTACATGTTATAGGAAACAGTATTAGCAACTATAATGCTACAAGAATAACCTTAAGATGAAACTGGTACAGTAGTCAGTTATATGGTATGGGTATGTGTTGCCTTCCAAATGTGAATATACTAGGTCCTATAGGTGCACCATTCGAATGGCCAAAGTGGGACCTGCTCTGTAGAAATGTCAGAGTACCAGAGCAGAACATACCTACAGCCATGCATAGTACAGAAATTAATATTAGCACAAATCAAAGCTAGTCTAGAGCAGTCAAGTTGTTATGCTACTTCACATAACTATGCGTGTCATGTACATAACCATTACATGCAACTGTTACAGACATAGAATTAATAATGTCCTCTAATCAGGACAGTTGCAATGGCTAGAGTATTCTTGCATACACATATGCCTAATGAGGGACTGTCCCATGCAAAGTGGAAAGGTGTTATCAGAGTCTCAGGTAATCTAAAGGTGGAAAACCTACAATATTGGTATGCTATGACCCAGAGAGAGTTTCAAAACTTTAATGTCAGTATTCAGAGTATAGTTCCCATGTATCAGCCAGATGGGAGCAGATTGTATGAGGAACTAATATAATATGATTATGTCACTGGACAGCCACCGAGTCTGCACAGTGACATGCATGTAATGGTTAACATAGATACTGTAGTCATGTAGTCCGATGTAATAGGCATCACAAGGGATCGTGCCCACCCAGCATGAGTGACAAATGTAAGCACTAATGTCGGTGCACGTGCAAGTGAGTGAGCGAGCAGGTGTAAGCATGTTTGTCTACCACTATGCCAATATTGCACTGTTAAAGAAATGTGGAGTCTAAACAAGTATAAGGAGCTGTAACCAGAGGTCAGCAGTTCTTAACACCATGCAAACCCACACACAACTACTCCCACCTGCTGGAATGTGCCTTACCCACTCAATATCCAAAGGTGTCGTTCTGGCCCCAAACAAAGAACCGTCCTTTGCACATGATGGTAGCAATACCCTGCGCACACAGCTCATGTGAATTACCAATACACCATGGCATATGTACAGACAATAGACAGTAACACACACATACCATACAGCACAGTAATCCAACAGTATAGCAATGTACTGGCAGATATGTCTGGAACACTGGTGTTTGCAGACCTGGCCGTCCTGTGTTTCAGTGTGTGAGCATGCCCAGTATGACTGTTACGCATGTTGTCGACTGACATTACCATCATACCTTCATGTGTTTGAGCATGCCAAGTATGGTCAACTGGATCGCATGTGTCACATGTCCAGATAGTCAGTACTGTGGTGCCGACCCCTGTGTTGTACACCGACAGGTGGCATGCTGTGTCTGCAGGGTAGCTAATGGTCATGTGGCATTGACTGTTGCTACATTTCTGCACAGAGTGGGGGGACATCCAACTGTATCCACAGTCCTACACAGCATGGGGGTGGTGCACATGACTCTCACATGTGTACACTGGAAGGGGGGCACAGCTGACAGTTGTACACATTTGCTACTACTGTACTGGTATGCCAGGTACTCCATTTCAGTGTTTGGACCTACCTAAATTGCTGGTTGGAGGCATACCAGTGTACGTCAGATCCTAGCTTTAATTACCAGTATAGTGGTTTCAGACCTAGCACAACCTACATCCAACTCTGGCCTGCTGTAGTCTGTGTGTGTGTCTGTGGGGTTGAGGTCATTCATTGGCATATCCAGAGGCAATTGTATAGCATTTGTTGTATTGGTCTACACCTGTCCAGCTGTATGAGACTTGTGTGTGTGTATGGACACACATGATGTTCAGCCATAACCTGCAGTGGGTTAGGACACTGTGTATGGCCATATTGTACGATATTGTACAATGTCAGTGTACATATGGACGTACATCACTCACAACAATGGACCAAATTCATTATGCCACATCCATAATACAAGAGGTAAATCACATTCTAATACAACTCCAAAGTGTGGTCAATTACATTACTTGTATTCAACCAGAGGATGGTCTGGAGGCTATGTCAGATGCACACAGTGCATTCGATAATGGCTGAACAATGCATTGTTTGGATCCATTTACTGTTGTGAGTCGAGGTGAAACCTGGTACCTACTGTGTCAGTGCATATGCCAAGATAATATTTGCCAAGGGCAGGTCATAATGTACCATTGATACTGGACCCAGCTCAGGCAGTTCCTCCTCCAAGTCACACTGGGCCTGTACAGGCCTGCGCATTGGTGACCTTGTGCCCTGCCCCATGCTGTTCTTGCAACTGTTGCAGTCAGATTGATCATAGCAATACCATAACAATTGTGTGCATGTAGCTGGAATATGCAGGGCTCGATGTCCAGACACCAGGCCTGTGCCCTCAGCATCCCAAAGGTCATATGTCTTGCTGTGCATTCCTGATTATGGTGTGGTTGTTCAGGTGTGTGTGCATTGCTGATGGGGGTCATCAGCCACTAGGGACTGTAGATGTCCATATTGGAAAGTGTGGTACAGCTGCATAGATGCTATATATCTGGAATCCACATAGTTTCCAGGGCAGACAGCACACACATTCAGTTTAATGCTGGCCAATCAATATGGCCTAGCTGTTGGAGGGTATGCCTCCTGCAGTTAATGTAGGCCCTACCACGCTCACGGGTGGTGCTTTGATGCGTAGTGCATGCAGGCTATAGCACCCAGTACCCCAGGTTAGTCAGCCATTTGGTGGAAGGAGCATATTGCTGGTCAACAAATCACATGTGTTGAGGACATTATAAGGCTAATTTGTACATTATTTTTATATTATGTTTGCCTTTCATTTGAATACTGTGTTTGGGGGTTTACCTTTTTTGTTGCATTCTGTTAACAGCTATTAAAACTTCAAAGAACACAGTTCCTGTTCTGAGTCAGGCGAATTTCCCTCAATTTAATTGCTTGTTAAATACCATGTCAGTTGCCCCCTCTTAGTAATCGACATACCATTCCTACTTACGGCTATGGATAATACAAAATATCATTTTGAAATCACTTCAATATTTAAATTTATGCCTCCTACATATCATGTCAAAATACAATACCATTTCATTCATCTGTTAAAAATAGAATTATAATTTAAACAGGAAAATCAAGTCTTTATCTAATTCTCTAGTCAATCAGAGTGCTCTTTAATCTTCCTTTGCATCCCTTGCTAGCACTTTCTCTAATACCTGCTGGTGAAAAATTTTGTAATATCTAACAGCTATAATTGAAAGTACTTCAAACATTAAAAGAAAAAAACCACCCGCTCCTCAGCTCTTTTGTACTGAGGTCTCAGAGATGTCAGCATCTC
>NC_056726.1:1053243894-1053254953 GCF_019279795.1 Protopterus annectens | reverse complement strand
TATACGGGAAACAATTAATACAAAGAAATTGGCTGTGACTACAGCCACTGGGATTCTACACATTTTACACAGCATAACATATTTATTATGCAATTTAAAACAATATAAAGACAACAACACTGAGGGGTTAATTAGATTCTTGAGGAGATAAGAGGCAGAGATATATGGAGAGATTAGAGGAGACAAAGTGGGAGAGGTACAGTAGGGGGAATGTTAGCACCTTTAAAATGTGAAGTTTGATTGCAAGATGGATGTAGATGACATTTAGGAGGGGTGGGAGCAGGAACATGCCCAGGTTGACGAGAGATAAGAGTGGAGTAGGTTCTTCAAGGCAGAAAGATTCTGGGTAGTCTGAATATGGGGGGAGGGGAAGAGAGTTTAATTTTTGTGCATTTATATCAAATATTCATGTGTCATTAAAAGGTCTTTTTTAGAACAAACATCCTTTGCAGTGTTTCTCATCAATTTCACTTCCAAAACAATACTTTCATTTTGCTGCAATAAAGACTGCCTTTATATGATGTATATAAAGAAAGGGTTCAGTGTACCTTTCTCTTTCAGTCACAGTGACTGTGTAGAAAGTTAGAACTCATTATTTCATCCCACCTTACATAGTTTCTTTCATGTATTACGTCACACATTATTGCCTGTCCAGTTTATGGGTTTTTTATGAGCTGCAGTTTATCCTGCAATGCATAACTTTTATTTTTTAAAGTGTCTCTCTGTCAGTTTGGGGAAAATCCCCAGATTCAAAAAAAAGCATACCTATAATCTCCTCTCTCTCTCTCTCTATCTCCCATATCTATATATATATATATATATATATATATATATATATATATATATATAGATATATATATATATATATATATATATATATATATATATATATATATATATATCGTTCCAAACAACGAGATGTGAACTAAATAAGGTGCACGGACCTCAACATGTAATCCACAAATGAATCCAGCACTCAAAAACATGTAAAAATCCACAATCAGCAGAGTTTGAACTGTTTATTAAACAAAACAGTCCTTAGATACACAGACCGGTGGTTGGAGCTCAGAAGCGTCTTCAGTGTGCGAATACTAGCTGCCAAGGACCCGGATTCTATACGTGAACTGCCATAGCAGCCACGTATTAAAGGAGACAGTGCTCCAAAGTGAACAGATACCCTAAAATGCACCATAAACACAAATAAGAAGAACCCAACAATCCCTAGTGGAATAATTATACTATTTAAACTGTAAAGATAGTGTGAAAAGCCCCTATATTACCCTATATAATTTCCAAAAGCGTATTTAATATTAAATCTATAATATTCAATATTATACCAGAATATTGCAAATTTCAACAAGATCTATTTCATAATGTATGATGTCCGAACAATTAACACTATGAATATGGAAAACTACCTTACTAACCTACCATACTGTATGAACAAACATTATAATGTGTATATATATATATGTATATATGTGTTTTTATATTATAATTGCACTACCAATGGTCATTTAAACCTGGCTTAAATAAAGCACCCAGGTTAACTATCCATCTACGCTCCTTTTGTTTTAACATATCATGCTTTCTTTGTTCATTAGTAATGTGTGTAGATACCACATCCAATCCTATAAAAATAAAATGGGCAGTCTCATGTACCAATTTATGCTTATATACGGCACTTCTATTACACTGACCCTTAATATCACTAATATGTAAAGCAATTCTTTGCTTGAAGGTACAAGAAGTTTGCCCCACATAAAAAGCACCACATTGACAAACCGCCATATATACTAACCAGGTAGTGTTACAGGTTATAAGACAACGAATATCATAAACTTTTTTGGTATTAACGGATGTAAAAGATTTTGTTTTAGCCATTATTTTGCAATATTTGCAATCCCCACAAAAAATGCTCCCCACAGACTCCACGTGGGCCAGCAGAGTAATCCAGGCTGCAGAGAGCTGAATAAGCGACTTTTCTTGATACTAAGTATATTTTTTGTTGCTTTCCACATCTGAATACCTAGCAACTGTATTTCGCCTGCCTTTCTGTTACATTGAAGCTGTTTTTACTGCATTTAACTTAATATTGCACTTGGAATCCTTGTTTGTTACTATTTGACTGTATTTGTAGCAAATTCTTCTGTGTAAGCTGTAGTAGCTGATTCATAGCATTTATAAGTGTTTGCTGTACCTGTTTCTACCTGTTTTGTGAAAAAAAAAGAAGAAAAAAAATATATATCTCTTGTTTTTCCTGCTTTACTAGTTTAGTCCATTTTCAGAGTTGCTGATTCCTGGGCTTTGGTTGTAGTTCCTGTGTACTGTTTCCTTGCCTTATTTGGGGGAAGGGAAGCTACCTTGCTTACCAGTGGGAGTGGGAAGCATTGAGCTGCCTTTTGTCCAGTTTTGTGAGGTTTCAGCCAGTAACTAGTAGTTTACTGGTCGTGTTGGGCCAGTTTCTAGCTTTTTCCAGCCCCTGGTATAAAACTTTCAGCTTGTACCTACTCAGCACAGACTCCACGTGCCAGCAGAGTAATCCAGGCTGCAGAGAGCTGAATAAGCGACTTTTCTTGATACTAAGTATATTTTTTGTTGCTTTCCACATCTGAATACCTAGCAACTGTATTTCACCTGCCTTTCTGTTACATTGAAGCTGTTTTTACTGCATTTAACTTAATATTGCACTTGGAATCCTTGTTTGTTACTATTTGACTGTATTTGTAGCAAATTCTTCTGTGTAAGCTGTAGTAGCTGATTCATAGCATTTATAAGTGTTTGCTGTACCTGTTTCTGCCTGTTTGGTGAAAAAAAAAGAAATAAAGGAAAAAATATCTCTTGTTTTTCCTGCTTTACTAGTTTAGTCCAGTTTCAGAGTTGCTGATTCCTGGGCTTTGGTTGTAGTTCCTATGTACTGTTTCCTTGCCTTATTTGGGGGAAGGGAAGCTACCCTGCTTTCCTGCTTTACTAGTTTAGTCCAGTTTCAGAGTTGCTGATTCCTGGGCTTTGGTTGTAGTTCCTGTGTACTGTTTCCTTGCCTTATTTGGGGTAGAGTAAGCTACCTTGCGTACCAGTGGGAGTGGGAAGCATTGAGCTGCCTTTTGTCCAGTTTTGTGAGGTTTCAGCCAGTAACTAGTAGTTTATTGGTCGTTTTGGGCCAGTTTCTAGCTTTTTCCAGCCCCGTGGTATAAAACTTTCAGCTTGTACCTACTCAGCACAGACTCCACGTGGGCCAGCAGAGTAATCCAGGCTGCAGAGAGCTGAATAAGCGACTTTTCTTGATACTAAGTATATTTTTTGTTGCTTTCCACATCTGAATACCTAGCAACTGTATTTCGCCTGCCTTTCTGTTACATTGTAGCTGTTTTACTGCATTTAACTTAATATTGCACTTGGAATCCTTGTTTGTTACTATTTGACTGTATTTGTAGCAAATTCTTCTGTGTAAGCTGTAGTAGCTGATTCATAGCATTTATAAGTGTTTGCTGTACCTGTTTCTGCCTGTTTTGTGAAAAAAAGAAAAAAAGAAAAATATCTCTTGTTTTTCCTGCTTTACTAGTTTAGTCCAGTTTCAGAGTTGCTGATTCCTGGGCTTTGGTTGTAGTTCCTGTGTACTGTTTCCCTGCCTTATTTGGGGGAAGGGAAGCTACCTTGCTTACCAGTGGGAGTGGGAAGCATTGAGCTGCGTTTTGTCGAGTTTTGTGAGGTTTCAGCCAGTAACTAGTAGTTTATTGGTCGTTTTGGGCCAGTTTCTAGCTTTTTCCAGCCCCTGGTATAAAACGCTAAACGCCGAAGTTAGCGATTTAGAGCGATTTAGCCGAGCTGCCACTGTTGCACACTAGGGCAGTGCCGGTTAAGCAGGTTTAAACTATTCGGCTACCTAAAGTCCACTCTTCAAATTTTCCCTTAAAACTACCTTCCTCGAACTATACTACTGATCAAATCAGCGTATCCTATAACTAAAAAGATCAACTCTACTTGACTCCAAGTAGACTATTCTCTATCTATTAAACCTAGCACTTGCTCCTACAGTACTTATTACCTTGATACGCACTCTTGTCATAGATAGTACCCCAAAAGGCAGCCCCCATTTCTCGGTCACCCACGCGTCCCCGAATCTTTTTAAAGTTTTCGTCTACCCTTCTAGCATGTCGAGGGATCAGTTGCTAGTGTCCTCTCCTGCTCAGCTGGTGAACCTGGGAATATTGAGGCAATGTTTCAATTGCCTCATGTACACTGAACAACCCTTTCCTCCTCCCACAAAACACAAATACATGCGAGAGATGCAACTATACGGCCAAACTGGAGGCTGAGCTCTCTCAACATAGGACTGGCAAGACCAGTCAGGAGGAGAAGGTTACCACACACTATAGACCCAGTCTCACATAGTACCATTACAACCTCAAATCATACACATAAACACACAAAGACATACTGGAGGCTCTGATCAAAATCTACCAAAACAGCAGAGGCCACCAAAGCAGACACCCAAACAACCACCACCTCAGGACACAACACCGTGAACACATAGACCTCACAGTCAGAGTATCAAACAGTCACAGCCCTTAAGGCCAAACACAATGCCAGACACACTAGTCATTGGTGACTCCATAGTCAGACACATTGATGTCCCGCTCACCAGACTGAGTAAGGAGAAGGTCACAGTAAGCTGCCTGTCGGGTGCTAGAATCCGCCACATAACGCAAGCACTCAGGTCTCTCAACAGCAGGTACAAATATGACTCAGTCATTGCCCACGCTGGTGTAAACGACCTGAGACGCACTCCTTGGACTACATGAAAAGAGACATTGAGGAGCTCTCTGATTATGTAGCCCAGGCAGGTATGACCCTGACCTTGAGCAGTATCCTACCTTCACCAAGAATGATGCCACAATACAGAGATAAGATGATCAGCTTTAACAATTGGCTTAAACACTGGTGTCATTCAAAGGGGATCCAGTATCTGTCTGCCTGGGATGACATGCTGGACAAGCCACGCTGCTTCACAAGGGACGGCTTGCACCTGTCACCCCTGGGATTCGGATATTGGCAGAGGCTCTTGCCACCCCATAGTGCCTTTTTAGGCAAGGCTCAAATTCTAAACCTACCACCCTAGAACACAAAAAAGGAAAAAAACTAAGGGTAATGCTGCTCAATGCCAGAAGTCTAAATCTCAAAATGCACGCACTCGAGGCCCTTCTCAGTATGGAGAACATCGATGTCTGTGCTGTGACAGAAACCTGGTTCAAGGCTCCTGAGAGCACCCCAGCGCTATCAGGTTTTACCTCATATCATGCGTTCCGGCCCCAAAATCCGGACAATACCAAGAAAGGAGGGGGGGTATCCATATTCATCAAGGACACCCACACCTCAGGACTGGTGGCAACGCACGATGCATCGGAGACCATCCAGGTGCAATTAACCATAGGCAAGACTGCTCTGCAAATTGTAGCATGTTACAGGCCACCCTCACAAACTCAGGAAACTCACATGGCCTTCCTGAAAACACTAGAGGGGATAAATGTATCACCAAACACCATCATACTAGGTGACTTCAGTTACCCTAATATAGACTGGGAACACTACTCAAGCCCAAACACCCTAGCCCAAAAGTTCCTGGAATTCATAAACTCAAATGCCATGGAACAACTAGTCACCATCCCCACAAGAGGAGATAACATACTTGATCTCATCATCACGAACATGGGAGCACAATGTTCAACACCGAAGTATACCCCTCACTGGTGAGATCAGATCACAAACTAATCTCGCTGGAGGTCCTCATCCCACCCCACCTGAAATAAAAAAGACCACAGTAAAGAACTTCTCAAAAGCCGACTTCACACTTCTAAAGACTAGTGTGGTCTCCTTTCAGGCCCCGAGCCGCGGAAAGCAATACTCAAGCCGCTGAATCACTTACAAACGCCTTCTACCAGCACCTGCAGGACTGCATGGATAAGGCAATCCCAAGCAAAACAAAGACTCTTTGTACCAAAGGCAAGCGTCCAGTCTGGTGGACCCCAGCCATAAACAAACTCTACAACAAAAGGAGGAAGCTACTACAAGATAGAGCAAAATCCTTAAAAGGTAAGACACCCTTGATCACTATAAGTAAAAACTAAGAGCTCTCATAAAATCATCCAAAGCAAATTTCGAGAGAAAAATAGCTAAAGACTCAAAAGACAATCATAAGACCTTCTTTAGCTATGTTAGAAACCTAGGAGGAAACTCCCAGATATGCTCAGAACTAGTTCAAAATGATGTGAAGATTACTGATCCTACAGACATTGCCAACATACTGGCTGACAGGTTCAGTGCAAACTTCTCCCCTCCCCCAAAAGGAGAGATATCTATACCAAATGAGTGCAGCCCCCAAACATCTCCAGCGCCCAAGTGAGAACTGCTCTCCAAAGCAAAACACAGCATCCATGGGACCCGATGGTGTCCCCGGCTGTGTGCTCCACGAACTCAATGAGGAATTAAACCCACAGCTAGGACAGCTGTTTAATCAAAGTCTTACCTCTGGATACGTATCCAGGGAGTGGCGCACTGCAACTGTGGTCCCACTTCACAAAGGCGGTGCCTCCACAGACCCTGGAAATTACCGCCCATTAGCTTGACAAGCCTTATCTGCAAAGCCATGGAGAGGATCATAATGGACCTCATAAATAAAGACATAGGGAATTTGCAGACTTTGGATCCAACCCAGTTTGGCTTTGTCAAAGGCAGATCATGCCTTTTAAACTTGGTTGACTTTTTCAAACAGTCACCAAAGCCATTGATGAGGGAAAGGCAGTCCATACAGCCTACCTCGATCTGGCTAAGGCCTTCGATACAATACCCACTCGGGTATCATTGAAAAGCTCATCAGCTTAAATGTTAACCCATACATCACAAGATGGGTTGCAAACTGGCTGAGTGACAGAACCCACAGGGTCAGAGTTGCTGGCGCCATGTCAGACTCAAAGCCTGTCACAAGTGGTGTCCCACAGGGCTCAGTCCTGGGCCCACTCTTGTTTGGCATCTACTTTTCCAAGTACAAGCAAACACAGGAGGGTTATGGCTGACAAAGTTTGCAGATGACTGCAAACTGGGCCATAGTAGAAAACACATCTGACACAGATATCCTTCAGAAGGGTCTCACAGAAACGGATAACTGGTGCCAGAGCCACGGCCTAAAGTTAAATGCCAAAAATGCATAGTCATACCCTTCGAAAAACAAGGTTACCCCTAGCTACCAAATAGGTGGCAATCCACTGAGCACAGAAGAAGTTATCAGGGACCTGGGGACCCAGGTTGATAGTAGTCTGTCATTCGACACCCATGTAGCTAAAGTAGTTAGGAAGTCCTTCTACATTGCCCACCTTATCATGAAGGGATTCTCATCTAGATCAAGGGAGGTCATAGTCTCCCTTTACTCATCACTCATCAGACCAATGATTGAGTACAATGCCCCATTCGAATGTATCTGACCCGACACTTGCAGCAGCTGGAGAGGCCACAAAAGTTCCTCACCAAAAGGATAAAGGGTCTCAAAATCTGTCCTATGCTGCCCGACTGAAAGAACTCCAGCTCTATTCAGTAAACACGCTGCTCAGAGGTGACCTTTGCCTAACATACAAGGCCATGTCAAACCCAGATTTGATGAATATGCTTCACCTCAAAAATCTAGATCCATCAGAGCCACAAGGGCGGAGACTTAAACCTCGACACGGCTATTAATAGGACGTGCTGGAGAGATAGATTCATCACCCAAAGACTCCCTATGCTGTGGAACAAAATCCCGGTACATGTGAGGCAGAGCACCTCGCTGGCCTTGTTCAAGAGAAATCTTGACGAATGGATGGGAGATCGCAGATATACCCCAGGAATTACCTCAGTGTCACTGCTCGACAGAGGCACAGCAAAATAATGGGTATAGTTCCCCATACTAAAGGGGTGGCGTAAGCCACAAAACAATGGGCTAGGCTTATAAATGCCCTCGGGCAGATAGCCTAGTATGAACCTATGAACCTATGAACCTATAACACATCTTACACCTCCTTTTTTGAAGGATGAAAAATGTTGTCCCAAATTTTTTCCTCTTCTGTAACCAAATTGACAATGGTCATCTACATATTGTGAAAAAAATTGATCAGACTTTAATATATGCCAGTGTTCAGCCAGTACTCTTTTGATGCAATATGTGTTGCTACCATATGTTGTTATAAATCTGATAAACTGGTTATCATCCCTATGTTGACAATCCTCCAATAACGTGGTTCTATCAATTTCCTTTGCTTCATTGTAAGCCTGTTGGACCAAATTTTTATTGTATCCCCTATTGTGGAATCTAAGCTTTAAATCCACTGCCTGATTCTCAAAATTTGTCTCCGAAGAGCAGATCTTTTTAATTCTCCGGAATTGAGATCTTGGTATATTTTGGATAGTGTGGGGGGGGGGGGTGACAGCTCCCTGCATAAAGAAATCCATTACGAGAAAAAGGCTTTCTATGAAGGTCTGTATATAGCAAGCCTTCATCGGTCTTACCAACTTTAACATTCAAAAATTGGACTTCACTATTATCTATTGTACCAGAGAAATAAATTCCAAATCTATTGGAATTAAGATATTCTACAAACTGCACCCATTGTATGAAGGTACCCCCCCACACTATCCAACAATCATCCAAGTATCTCCGCCACATCACTAATGATTCTTTAAAACAAACTGGCATAGAGTAGACATAAAGCATTTCCAAATATCCCATAAAGAGATCAGCATAAGTGGGGGCAAAAGTAGCCCCCATAGCTGTTCCCTTAATTTGTATATACCAGGCCCCATCAAAGGTAAAGGTATTATGTTCTAGTACCAACTGCAACATTTGTATAAGAAATTCCTGTTCTGATCTAGAATATAAGCCTGACTGTGACATCCAGTATTTTACAGCTTCCATGCCTCCATCATGAGGTATAGAAGTATACAGCGATTGTACATCTAATGTACCCAGAAATTGTTCTTTAGTAACTTGCATCTCATCAATCAAAGCCAAAAATTGCTGCGTATCTCTTATGCGTGCACTGACAAAATTTAACAATTTCTTTAACCTGTATTCAAGATACTCAGAAAGAGGTTCTGTCAAAGAACCCCTACCTGCCACAATAGGGCGTCCAGGAGGATTGATAATACTCTTATGTATCTTTGGAAGCATGTAAAAATATTGTGTCATGGGATATTGTACTTGTAACTGTTTCAACAATTGTAGACTAATAGTCTGCCTTGAATAGGCCTGTTCTAAAAAAGCATCAATCCACTGTTTATGTTGTTGAATAGGATGTGTGTTTAAACGTAAATAATATTCAGTATTTGTTAACTGCCTATCTGCTTCACTCAAATAGTGTGTCTTATCCCAAATAACAACTGCACCACCTTTATCAGCTCCGACAATGACTATATCCTGATTATTCATCAAATTATCTAAAGCCTGTCGTTCATCTGTATTCAAATTGTGTGAACAGATATTGAAAATATTTGATTGATTAACATGTAAATCCTTCAAAACAATCTGCTTCATTTGTGGATTTTATATATATATATATATATATATATATATATATATATATATATATATATATATATATATATATATAGATCTATATAGGTTCATAGGTTCATACTAGGCTATCTGCCCTAGGGCATTTATAAGCCTAGCCAGAGTGTGTTTGGCTTTCGCCACCCATTTTAAATGAATTTTGCTATGCCTTTTTTCGAGGTTAGTATACTGTGCCTCTGTCTAACAGTGACACAGAAGTGATACCCGGGGTAAACCTACTATCTCCCATCCAATCATCAAGATTCCTCTTGAAGAGAGTCAATGAGGGACTCTGTCTAACCTGGACTGGGATTTTATTCCAGAGTGAAGGGAGCCTCTGGGTTATGAATATGTCCCTCCAGCATGTCCTATTTATTTCAGTGCTGAGGTTCAAGTCTCTCGAGCGCGTAGCTCGATGGGATTTGGATTTTCAGAGGTGCAGCATGTCCATTAATTCCGGGTTGGACATGGCTTTATACGTCAGGCACAGATCGCCTCTGAGCAGGCGGTATGCCACTGAGTAGAGCTGGAGTTTCTTTAACCGGGCAGCATATGGCATCTGTTTGAGCCCTTTGATCCTCTTGGTGAGGTACTTTTGGGGTCTTTCCAGTTGCTGCAGGTGTCTGGTAAGGTACATCCCAAAAGGGGCATTGTACTCAATTATGGGCCTGATGAGGGATGAGTAAAGAGGCACGATGACCTACCCCGATCTAGATGTGAATCCCTTCATGATTAGGTGGGCTATATAAAATGTTTTTCTAACCACTTTGGCCATGTGGTTGTCAAATGAGAGATTGCTATCAACTTGGGTCCCCAGGTCCCTAATTACTTCATCCGTACTTAATGGATTACCACCTATGTGGTAATTTGTGGGCACTTTGTTTTTGCCAAAGTGGATGACTATACACTTTTTGGCGTTTAGCTTGAGGCCATGGCTCTGGCACCAGTTGTCTGTTTCTGTGAGGCCCTTTTGTAGGATGCTTGTGTCGGCTGGAGAGTCAATTATGGTGCCCAGTTCGCAGTCATCTGCGAACTTGGTCAGCCACAGTCCTTCCGTGTTAGCCTGTACCTCCGAGAAATATATACCAAACAAGAGAGGTCCCAGGACTGAGCCTTGTGGGATGCCACTTGTAACTGGTTTGGAGTCTGACATGGCTCCAGCAATTCTAACCATGTGGGTTCTGTCCTTGAGCCAGTTTGCAACCCACCTAGTGACATAGGGGTTTATATTTAAGCTGGTGAGCTTATCTATAATGCCCGAGTGAGGTATTGCATTGAAGGCTTTTGCAAGGTCCAGGTAGGCTGTGTGGACCACCTTCCCCTCGTCAATGGCCTTGGTGACTGTTTCAAAGAAATCAACCAGGTTTAAGAGGCAGGATCTGCCCTTAACAAAGCCGAACTGGGTAGGATCCAGTGTCTGTAGGTCCCCAATATCTTTATTTATGAGGTCCATGATGATACTTTCCATAGCTTTGCAGACAAAGC
>NC_056726.1:1053221394-1053241394 GCF_019279795.1 Protopterus annectens | reverse complement strand
GAATTGCTAGACAGACATCTGCCAGCTGAAAGAAAAATAAAGAATTAATAGGTGACTTTATTTATGTGTTGTTCACTTTCAGACATACAGGGTGGATAGGGAAACATTGGAGGAAATATGCAACCTCTGCCGCCACCCACCCCCCAGCCGGGGAAATTGTGGAGAACCCATCCCAGTGAAAATAAAGTTATGTTTAGCATCACATATACTAGTTAATGATGTTTTCCAGAGAACCACAGGGATGCTGTACTAGTGGTTTCCCAGGCATTAGCCTCTAGAATATTACATAAGGTTTAAATGCAATGTTAATACATACAAGGGAGGATATCTGTTTTCCACAAACCCCACAAGAGAGAACACAAAACATGCAGGAATTGTATGTAATAGTACACTTCCCTGAAGTGTAGGGAGCCATACATTGCACACACATAGAAATAAAAGTGCCACCTGGGGAACAGGGAAGGAGGTACATCAACAGAAAAGGTTTCCGGTCTATAATCTGTCTGTAATGCTGAAGAGATCATCTACTGTGCCTGTGCAAGTAACCCAGGTAGTTTCCACAGCTCACACATATGTCACACTTGTGAGTTGTACACTAGGTTTGCTAGGGGTGACATTCCTCAAAGTCATCTAGTGGATGATGCAGGTTATGTACTGGAGCCCTGGCTCATGACACCCATGAGAAATGCACACAACCCCCTCTGAGCAAGGATACAATAATACCCACATTCAAACTAGGAATATCATATAAAGTGTATTTGGATTGCTGAAATCAGGTTTCCATTGTCTAGACATATCAGGAACTGCACTGCATGTGACCCGGACACCTGTGCCAAAATACTTACAGTCTGTGCCATGTTACACAATATAATACTCAGGAAATAGCTTCAAGAAGGACAGCAAGGGGCTGGACCACAGTTTCAAGGACCACAGGTAGGGCCAGCAACTCCCATGGCCCTGGCTAGAAGCTTGGGTACTACCTGAACGTGAGTGACGTCTGCTGGATGAGCTGTCCTCACAACTATGTACAGCACCATGACTCCATGGCCTACCACATCTGGGTGTGCACATCACAATCACTGATGGACCAATAGATGTAGTGTCACTATGGGGGCAGAATCTTACAAGACCATGTCTGCTATCACCAGAAGATGTAATGGCTCTCCAGCTACAATGATGCCCACCCTCCCCCAGCAGACATTCCATCACAGATACAACCCATCCAGTGTGTCATTCATCCTGTCCAAGGAGTTGCCCACATGCTTCAGGGAGTCACTCATGTCAAAATATACATTGTTTAGTAATCACACTATCTCTTCCAAATCCCTGGGAGAACTTGTCTGTGCCTCCACTGTGGCCCTACACATACATCTGTTGGCACCAAATGACACACCAGTATCAGGAGGAGAATGGTCAGCAGGCCTCCTCCAAGCACCCGTAACAGCCCTTTTGTGTGGCACCAAGCCCTCATGATGGCTACCAGGAGAAACAAACAGCTCTACAACTGGAGTAACCACACTGCCCTTATCACCATCATCATCATCAAAGGCTACTGATACTCCAACATCTGGTGGTAGGAGTTCCTTGTGCCACGTTTAGGACCACTCATGATAATAAGCATAAACATAGCAAACAGAAAAAGAGAGAGAATAAATTTGATGACATATTTCCTTATGGGTATTTAAACGCCAACAGATGCTAAAGCAACACCTCAGAAAAGCTCCATGGTGGCGAAAGGCCTTGATAATGACCGCATTTTCTGCATCAGTGTATGGTGACTTTTGGGATACATATTTCTTCTTGGGTGCCATATCCCCGTGTGAGATGAAACAGAAAGCAGATACACATAATTACATATATAATACACAAACAAGATGGCTGTGAACTCAGTTATGTGTGACTACATGCATCTAACTTTGTTCTCATAACCTTATATACAGTAATAATAATAACCAAATATGTGCACCTCACGTGCAGGTGGCTGGAAGCCTGCAATCCAGAAGTGCCTGTATGTGAGAAATGGAAAGGAAAGAAGTCTGCTAAGTATCACAATGCAAATGAAACAAGGACAAGAGAACAATCCTCTTCACAAGTGGAGATTAAAAATGTTCCCATACAAAAATGTAGTCAACAGTTTGATTCCCCCCAAAACACCCTCCACTGTTTCTGTATGACTGTAGTCTGTCTCTCAGTTAGCACTGGCTTTGTCTATATATATATATATATAGCAGAGATCTCTGATATATGGATATAAACGCATATAAAGATATAACACTGACACTTGCTTTTTCATACCAGGAAGGTCTGCATGTGACATTCTGAGTCTGTCGTCCCCATCTGCACCAACATTAGAGATTCTGTGGGCACCCTCTGCCAAGCTGTCTGGATTTATAACAGTGGACAGGATTTCCTCAGTTTCAGTTACTGGTGTTTCAGTAGCAGGACCAGTTGCACCCCCCCCCCATAGCCACCTGTTCCTGGGCAGCTGTCCTACACCAGGCAGACATTATGATATCACATATCCTGCGTCACACCTGGGAATAAGTTCTTCCATGCCCCCCCCCGACACCACCTGCTGCCATATCCTCTCTTTAGCAGATTGGTCACCTCTACCTGTCTGTAACAGAAAAGCTCCATGGTGGTGAAAGGCCTGGATAATTACCTCATTTTCTGCATCAGTGTATGGTGGCTTTTGGGATATAGATTTCTTCTTTGGAGCCATATCCCCGCATGAGATGAAACAGAAAGCACACACATAATTACATATATAATACATAAATGATGGCTGCGAACTCAGTTATGTGTGACTACATGCATCTAACATGCACATAACAATTTAAGAGTTAATGCTCCATATGACTACACAGAAGTTAGGACAGCCCCCATCAAAAAAAAAAATTCTAAATCAAATAACAACGATCTGTAACAGTTCAGTAATGCAGATAACACTAGTTTAACAGTATTAACAATAACAATTAAAAATGTAGCATTAGAAATGTAAGACAAAGGTATTATAAATGCCAGCTCTACTGTTGAGGAGGGCAATCAGGTAGAAATCAACAAACAGAACACATTTTTCTTTTTCTACTAACATGTAAAAATTCCAGACTTCCTACAAAGTTATAATACACTCACCTGCATTAACTGTGTAAACGTCAAATAAAATACAAACTAAAACATAGGTCATGTAGTATTCTGTAGCATACATTTTGTAATGCAAACATGGCTATGCCAAACAAAAGGGCTTAAGAAAAAACAAGATAAAAAAATGCTTTTCTTCAGTCAGTATAATTTTAATGTTAAACTAAAAGCATTATGTAAAAAATAACAACAAACCCTGAAAATACAGCAGTATAGAAAACATATAATTCTCCAAAAGTTTTTTTTTCAGTTTTGAGCTATCTGGATCCAGTCTTTAAGAAAATGGATGCCAAGAAATTGACTTTTGAGAGCGAAGCTGGAGAGGTGACTCATGACATCTATGTTGAGAACACATAATAAATGGCTAGGTCTGTGAGACCCGATCATAATTCTTTGTAGTACCTGGAGCTTTAAGTGCTCCATGCACTCCTAGTTATGAAAAAAAATGCTAAGTGTTTTGCCATAAAACACTTAACAGACACTGTCAGAAGTGTAACACAGGCTGTTACATTTACATTTACACTTACCTTTCATGTCTCTTAACTGTTCACATTTGTACAGAATGTTCAGATAATTGCTTCATATTTTTGGTCAGTTCTTCAACAAAACTTAAGTGATGCACTTCTTAAAGGGTACATCAGAATTCCTTCAATGCCAGATGAGGCATGCTAGATGCAAGTTGGACATGTTCACCTTAGAAATATTTGCAGTCCTGAGACTTCTACCACATGCTTCCTTTTCCCCTTTCACCTTCCCTACCACCTGCCAACACATTACCCATGGGAAGACAAAGTAGAAGCATTTAAATCAGCATTTTTCAGTCTTGTTTTGCAAAGTTTCCAGGTTACTGTCCCATTTTTAGGGACTCTATTAATTTACGTTACACACTGCACTACCCTCCTTTCCTTGCAGTGAGTTCAGCTATCTGATGTTAGATTTTACCCCTAAAGCTAGTGTCACAGCCTAGAGGTCAGCTTGATGGTATATGGTGTAGCTAACAGTGGAGAGGTGGACAGGGGACTGGATCCTTCTGGTGGTAATTTCAACGTTCATAGCTGTATACTACACTAACAACCAATAGGTTCATAGGTGTGTACTAGGCTAATGGCCCTGGGGCCTTTACAAGCCTAGCCATAGGATTACCCTGGCATAGTGCCACCCGACCTTAGTTCCCAGTGCCTCTGTCGGATAGAGACACTAGTGTTATCCCCGGGGTGAATTTTTGGTTTCCCATCCACTTGTCAAGATTTCTCTTGAAGAGGGTCAACGAGGTGCTCTGCTTGACATGTATGAGAAGTCTGTTCCATAGCATGGGCAGTCTCTGGGTTATGAACCTGTCCCTCCAGCATGTTCTGTTAATTGTAGTAAGGAGGTTGAGGTCTCTGGAGCGTGAGGTGTGGAGGGATTGGGATTTCTTTAGATGTAGCATTTCTAATAGAGCTGGGTCAGACATGGTTTTGTAAGTCAAGCAGAGATCGTCACTAAGTAGGCAATATGAGACAGAGAATAGTTGGAGTTTTTTGAGCCTGTCCATATGGGACAAGTGTTTAAGGCCTATGATCCTCTTTGTGAGGTACTTTTGCGCCCTCTCCAGGCGTTGCAGATGTCTAGTGAGGTACATGTCAAATGGGGCATTGTACTTAATGATTGGCCTAATGAGGGAAGAGTAGAGGGAGACAATGACCTCTTTTTTCTTGGATGCAAAACCCTTAGCAATGAGATGTGCCACATAGAAGGACTTTCTGACCACAGTGGCAATGTGGTGATCAAAAGAGAGGTTGCTGTCAACTTGTATTCCCAGATCTCTTATAATGTTTTCTGTGTTCAGTGGACTACCATAAATGTGGTAATTCTTGGGAACCAGGTTTTGCCAAAAGGGGATGACGACACATTTTTTGTCATTGAGCTTAAGGCCATGATTCTAACACCAATCATTGGTCACACTGAGACCATTCTGTAGGATGTCAGCATCACATGGGGAGTTAATAATAGCTCCCAACTTGCAATTGTCTATGAACTTTGTCAGCCAGAGTCCCTTCGTGTTGGCCTGGACTTCAGAGAAGTAGATACCAAACAGGAGAGGACCCAGGACTGAACCCTGTGGGACTCCACTCATGACTGGTCTGCAGTCTGACTTGGAGTCAGCTACTTTCACACTGTGGGTTCTATCTGTGAGCCAGTTTGCAAACCATCTAGTGATATAGGGGTTGATGCCAAGCTTAGTGCATTTTTCTATGATTCCTGAGTACGAAATGGTATCAAAAGCCTTGGCCAGATCAAGGTAGGCTGTATGGACCACCTTGCCTTCATCCACAGCTCTGGTGATTGACTCAAAGAAGTCAACCAAGTTGAGCAGGCATGATCTACCCTTCACAAAACCAAAATGTGTGGGATCCAGAGTTTGGAGATTCCCTAAATCCTTGTTTATTAGGTCCATGATGATGCGTTCCATAGCTTTGTATATCAGACTCATCAGGCTAATGGGGTGATAGTTCCCAGGGTCTGTATTCACTCCTCCTTTGTGGAGAGGGATAACTGTAGCAGTGCGCCATTCGGCAGGGACAAAGCTTGAGATGAGGCTGTGATTGAACAGAGCACACAGGTGAGGTGCCAGTTCACTCTGTAGTTCATGTAGAACACAACCAATGATATTGTCAGGTCCCATAGAAGCTGTATTCTTGACCTTGGACAGTGCTGTTTTAACCTTTGCAGCAGTAATACTGGTTGCCTGGCAATCTACTGTTTTGTGATTGGTCCTTTTGGGGGAGGGGGCGTAAAGATGGCACTGAATCTGTCGGCCAGTATACTGGCAATATCTGTTGGCTCTGTATAGGAGGTACCATTATGCAGTAGCTCAGAGCAAATCTGGGTATTGCCATGGAGATTCTTTACATAACTATAGAAGGCCTTCTGGTTGTCTTTACTATCTGCTGAAATTCTGTTTTCATACCTAGCTTTAGAGGATTTGATGAGGGATCTCAACTTTTTGTTGAGGCAGATAAGGGAGTCTTTCCAGTCTTGAGACTTCACCTTATTCTGCATTAGTTTCCTCCTTCTGTTGTAGAGTTTGTTTATGGCAGGGAACCACCAGATTGGCTTCCTTTTTTGGAGGAGAGTGTCTTGGTTCTATTGGGTATGATGAGATCCATGCATTTGTGCACGTGTTCATACAGTGCATTGGTGTATGATTCTGCAGTCACGCAACTATACTCCATTTGCATGGATGTCATGAAATTAGCCACCTCTGTTTTTTAGGATCCCAAAGTTAGCTTTGGAGAAGCTTTTCATGGTGGTTACCTTTGCTAGGGGGGTTGGAGGGATGTGGATTTCCATGGTGATTAGTTTTTGGTCTGATCTAACCAGGGAGGAGCTGACTATTGGTGTAGAGCAATGGTCGCCCATGTTAGTAAAGACCAGGTCCAGGATGTTGCTACCTTTAGTGGGGGTAAGAATGAGCCAGTCCAGGGCATTGGAATTAATGAACTCCATGAAATATTGGGCAAGTGTATTGGTACATGAATAGTTTACCCAGTTAATGGAGGGGTAGTTGAAGTTGCTTAGTAAGAGAGTGTTAGGTTGGACCCTAATATTCTTCAGGGTGCTTAGAAACATGGTGTGAGAGTCTTGGGACATGGTTGGGGACCTAGAGCAGGCTACAACCTGAATCGCTGTCTTACCCAATGTTAGCTGCACCTGAAGTATCTCTGAAGCATTATGTTGGGCTACCAGTCTGGAGGTGCGCGCATCCTTTATGAATATGGAGACACCACTGCCTTTGTAGCTTTGGTCTAAGTTCTGGGGCTGAAAGGTGTGGAATGAGTTATAGCCTGGTAGTGCAGAGATACTTTCTGCTGCCGTGAACCAGGTCTCTGTTACAGCACAAATATCGATGTTCTCCATTTTAAGGAGTGCCTCAAGTGAGTGCATTTTGAGATTTACACCTCTAGCATTGAGCAACATGACCATCATATTGCATTTGTTTGTAGCTGTTATGGTGTTAATTTGGTCTTTGGAACACCACCTAAAAAAGGCACTATAGAGGTGGCAAGAGCTTTGGCCAGTATCCAGAAGCCACGGGTGACAGATGCAGGCTATCTCTGGCAAAGCATCGAGGTCTGTCAGTCATGTCATCCCAGGCAAACAGATTCTGGATCCCCTTAGAATGACACCAGAAACTTAGCCAATTGTTGAAATCAATCATTTTCTGCTTGTACAGAGGGTGATGTGTTCCATGTGGTGTGGTGCAAGTGCTGACCTTCTCCTCTTGACCAGCTATTCTGGTCTTGGCTAGAGAGTGTGTGGCTTCCATTTTGGATATATAAATGCATTTCTCGTAAGTCTGAGTGTTGGAAGGTAAGAGGAGAGGGTTGTCTGTGTACATGAGGCAGTTGCTACATTGCGTCAGGATGCCCAAGTTCACCAGGTCAGTAGGAGAAAGCACAGGGAACTGACCTTTAGACATGTCTGGTGGGGTGGGCATTAATAATAAGTACTACATCTGTTTCCTTGTAGAACAGTTAGTGCTGGTACACTTGTGTAATACAATAATTGCTACAAGAAGTCTGGTAAAGTGCTAGACTAATAAGCTAGTATAAGTGCAGGAGAGGAGAGAACTAGTAGATCTAAGGGAAAATTGAAGACCAGGCTCTGACACCGCTCAGAAGCTTGCAAACAGTCCTGGATACAGCAAGTCTGTATCTGGACTAGACTAGTTACAAGAAAGGTGGGAAACAAGAGCAAACATGGGCTTTTAAACCGGAAAGTTGAGAGAGATGGAAAAATTGCCCAAACGGCAAATAAACTACAATGTCTGGGCCAGGAACCACTCCTCTTGTGGTAGATAGGCTACCTAGTGTTTACCACTCCCACTGACAAGCTAGAAGGCTTCCCTTCAACACAGAAAGGCTTGGGGGGGGCTCAGAAGATTACAGTCCTGGACACAACAAATCTGTATCTGGACTAGACTAGTTACAGGAAAGGGGGGAAACAAGCACAAACACAGGCTTTTAAGCCAGAAAGTTAAAAGAGATGGAAGAAACTTTCCAAAAGACCAATAAACCACAAATCTGGGCCAGAAACCACTCCTCTTGTGGTAGATAGGCTACCTAGTGCTTACCATTCCCACTGATAAGCTAGAAGGCTTCCCTCCAATACAGAAAGGGTTGAGGTGGCTCAGGAGCTTACAAACAGTCCTGGATACAGTAAATCTGTATCTGGACTAGACTAGTTACAAGAAAGATGGGAAAGAAGCACAAATGCTGTCTTTTAAAGCAGAAAGTTGTAGAGATGGAAAAACTGCCCAAACAGCCAATAACTACAATTTCTGGGCCAGAAACCACTCCTTATGTGGTAGATAGGTTACCTAATGCTTACCACTCCCACCGATAAACTAGAAGGCTTCCCACCACCACAGAAAGGCTTGGGGGCTCAGGAGCTTACAAACAGTCCTGGATACAGCAAATTTGTATCTGGACTAGACTCGTTAGAGGAAAGGGGGGGACAAGCTTAGAATTTTTGGGGGCCTTTATAAGCTTATATATGCAACCCAAATGTACACAACAATTTATTGTGCCTTAGAGGCTATGTTAGTTAGGGTATGATTTAAAGGCAGCCTCTCTCCATCAGATACATAGGTGTCAGACCAGGAGAGAATTTCTGATTTGCCATCGAATGGTTCAGGCTGTACTTAAATAAGGTTAGGAAAGAGTTCAGCTTCGTATGGATGGGAAACCTATTTCAGAATCCCCACTTAGCAATATCACACCAACAAGATGCCATTTTTGTTCTTTTTTTTTGATTTACAAGATTTTTCTTAATATAACCTTATCTATCCTGTTATCCCACAAAGGGGATACTAACTTTGGGATTTCCTGCCTCCACCAATATCTTCATTGTGTAAGTCATCTATCTATTTATTTCCTCCTTTCTAAGAGAAGTCTACTTGCCCAAGGGTTACTCCAGCCTTTCTTCTCAGCAAGTGCTACTCTATCTACCTCTGCATGACCTTTGAACTGGCTATTTATGCCAAGATCATGTTACTAGGATGCTTCATCTCTCAGAATAAGATTGTTTTCTCTAACTCCATGAATAAACTATGAGTATTAGATTTATGACAGATGTCCTGCTTCTTCTGTCTGGATTTATACTATGACAGTATACAACTTCTTATTTTTACATATATATATATATATATATATATATATATATATATATATATATATATATATATATATATATATATATATATATATATATATATATATATATATATATATATATATATATATATATATATATATATATATATATATATATATATATAGATATATAGTAGAAGAAAGTCTTAATGATAGAGGAGTACATTCCCAGTGAACCAATTATCTTCTTCACCAAACCACTTTACCACAATGGCTTACCATGGCCTTTACAAATAGCCTCTGTTTTCTAGCATATTCTTTATGATACTTAGTTCCTTGTTCTTCTTAAGTGAAAATTGCCCACTGGTTGAACTCAGCCATTTCTATTATGTTTTTCATTCTCTCTAGATGGCTTCATATCTTTGAGAAAATAAAAGTAAGTGGGGACATGAGCAGATATTTTAAATACCTTAAAACCATCAATAAAGTCCAAGTTGGCAACCTCTTGTATTCGAGCCATTCAAAAGGAAAAGAAAATGTACTTTGTAGACAGTGGGTGAGTATATGATGGGCAGCGTCAAAAACATTTTGTTTGCAATGAGGATGCTAAATCAATTGCTTGTTTGATGACTGAGTAAATGATTTTTGCATGTATACACATGTCTTTTTATTAACGCAGATGTTCTAATGCATCAAAATGTATTTTACAGTGGATGCCTAGAAAGAAAAAGCTCCATATTATATAATTTATCTACCATTACAGATACGACTGCATGGATTACCTCTCTAGGAGGCTGTAAAGTGAAAAAAAAGTCAGAGAAGGAGTTTAAGAATCCATGGAACAGACGCAGCAATTCCCAGAGGTAGATTTGTGAAAACGGAAGAGCTGAAGTCTAGGTTTGGGTCAACTTGCAGTTTATACAGTAGATAATGCATGAAAAAAAAGGAATGCTACATTGGTAAAGTGGTCTTTATAAGCTGCCAAACCTGAATTTTCTGTGTAAAATACTGTAAAATATAGCCATGACTCATGAGCCCAGTATACCTGCAAAATAAGCAAGCAAGCAGCAGCTGACAGTGAATGCTATTTTTGGTCTGTTCCTCATAAAATTTGTGATTTTTCTGGACTTTTGTGGCAAATCCATGAGGACTGAATTCATTAAATAAAGACATGCCTTTCACTTTCAGACATCAAATCCTTCAGAAAATGCATGGTAACACAAGACCTTTTATTCTATCAACTTTCTAAGTTTATAAGAGCAATATTTAATTTTTTTCATTACTTTTGGCACTTTGTCCCCCCATTATTTTTGGCTTTGTCCAGATTTTCTGTGCAAAGAGGCTGAGAGCTATGCAGTACACCAAATATTTAAAACAAAGAAGCTTAACAAATTCAAAGAGACGCAGACTGTCCTCTTCCAGTCCATTAACCCTAGCATTAACCCTGGCCATACTTCCTCAAAATAGTGGTAGTGTTACAGGAATGTTTTTCTAAGGTCAGATGAAGCAGTATGGTGTATGGTTAATATACATGAGTAAGCAGCAGAGAAGCTGTCCTAAACCTAACTCAACACATTCTTCTTTTTCTTCTTTTAGCTTTTCCTGGTTAGGGGTCGCCACAGCAAATCACCTGTCTGCTCGTGACTGGCAGTGGAATTTTACGGTGTCGAGTTGCCAGCCCGGTGCCCAACCTTCCACAGAAGGCACACACACGCATGTACACACTCACGCCTAGGGCCAATTTAGAGTGTCCAATCCACCTACAGCATGTCTTTGGGATATGGGAGGAAACCAGAGCACCTGGAGGAAACCCAAGCGACCACAAGGAGGACATGCAGACTCCACACAGAAGGCACCCCAGCTGAGGATAAAACCGGAGAACCTCTTGCTGTGAGGTGGCAACACTAATTGCTGCACCACCGCGGCTGCCCCTAACTCAACACATTATGTTATTTAAAATCCTTTCTCTAACAGTGCAACTAATCAAGACAAAAAAACACAGACAACAATAAGGACCCAACAGTAAAGTTATCCTTTACCTAACCCTCACCTTAACCTGCAAATGCCCGCACCTACACACTACGCACTATAATGCAATCTTGCACATTTTTACAAGTACCCCTTTTCAGTCAAGCATTAATTTTCCTGTACACACCTGTGTGTGTGTGTGTGTGTGTGTGTGTGTGTGTGTGTGTGTGTGTGTGTGTGTGTGTGTGTGTGTGTTTGACATTTTTATGATACTGAAAATACAGAGTATATTCAAATCATGATTTGCTTCATCTAAGGTTGCAAAGCATATTTAAAAATATTACAGTCTCTTCTTCCTGATCTCCCAACACAAGACTGTTTCAAGTCCAATGTGCTGATTTGTATAGTCAACTCCTATGCTTCTTTCTGTCTTTCAAGCATTTTCCTTTGGAACAAAGGAAACTGCTTTTAATGACAAAGTCTTTCTATGAGCTTTATTGTCAGAATAATGAGAAGCAGAGACTCCTTCTGCTTGATAGCTCACATTTTGTTAGATAAACTTTTTTTATTTCCTCCTTAACATATTCCTCTTCCAAAAAATGTCTTTGATCCTCCAGGAAAAAAATATTCTGAAGACTGTTGTATACAGTGGCTTTAATGTTACACCTGCTTCATGACATTCTTAATTGCTGGGATAAATTTCCTTCTCTTCTGCCTGGAGTACAGTGAATAATCATTTTAAACAAATACTCATGTCTCCAGTTTTTAAAATATTTCCTTTTTGCCACAATTTTGTCAAGATCAACTTTTTCTTTTGGTATGGTTGCATCTTTACTAATATAGGTCTTGGATGCTTTCTCATAGCCAGGTTTGGAGCATACTCTTGATGTGCCATTTCAATTAACAAATCGTACTGTATAACAGCAGTCCAGTTGCTTATTTGTGCTTTCATGGAATTAATACAGTCTGTCCCTTCTAGTTTATCTGGTAGAGCAGAAAATCTCAGTTTTTTCTGTGTGCCCTGTCTTCTAACTACTATTTTTTTGAAATGGCTCTTCTTGAGAAGCCTCATAGCCAAGATTTCTTCATCTTGACCTCTAATTTTTGAAGTTGTATCAGTTCATGTGAATACCTAGTTAAAACTTCTATTTTTCCATTGTTTCTTGCTTCAGTTGATATATTTCTTCAGTGTTTCATTTGTTTTAATCACCTCTGAGTACATTTATTTTTTCCTCTAAATTACTGTAAGCGATCTTTTGTACTAAAGCTGAAGCTTGAAGTGCTTTTTGCTGAATAGCTGCAGGATTCTTCCCAGCTAGTTTTTCTCTTCGCCTGTTCTGGTTGATTTTATTTAAGGTTTTGTAAATTCCTTCTTTGCTGACATCCAGGTAGAGTATTTACTAAAATGACATTTTTACTGGTTCCCTTTTCTCAGTTTCTGTTTTCATTCTGGAAAAGCTGAAATTAAGCTGTTGATCCACTACTGTGCAGCCATCTTGCAAGTCATAAGTGCTGTGGGATCTTTTACATCCACCTGAACTCCCATCATCTAAATTATCACATAGATCAGAACTCCTGCCTTCTCCACATTCTTGAGGAGGACTTATATTGTCTTATATGTCTTTCTTTCTTTTTTTATTTCCTAGTGTAATAGATTATATTTCTTATACTTTTGTACGTACTGAGTTTTATACTTTTTGTTATATTATTTTACCTCCTCTTGCATTTTTGTATCTTATGTGTGCCACTGAAAAATTGTATCTTTATTTATTTGTTTAAGTACATCTTTATTGCTGTTTTGTGCTGTTATTAAACTCTTTGGAGCTTTTCTTTCAGGCCCCCACTGAAATGGGCATTTATTACCCCATTGGACTTGACCAGTAAATGAATGTCAATAAATAAAATAAATAAATAAATATTTTAGAAAATTTTGATGCAATGTGTTCCTAGTGTAGTGAGGGCCTTTTTTACTTAGAACTGTAAGTTATGGATGTATTTTTAATGTGTAGGTTTTATTTAGCTGAACTTAGATTTGCAGTTTTGTCATATCTGCCAGTAATGCTGATTTCTAGCTAACAAGTTGAAGTCTTTTTTCAACTAGTGTTTTCTTACTTTGCTTAGTTTTTTTGTTCTAATTAGAATCTATTTTGTTAAGGTGCTTAAATTTAGGTAAAAGTCTATATGGGACTTATACATTTAGAGCATATGGAGTGTGTGAAACTGCTATTTGACATTGACCTGAACAGGAGATGCAGTTGTTTTATTATTTTATTTTTTAGAGTTGTTTTAGCTGTTCAGTGGTGCTTTCTTTTAAATACATTTATTAAATACACATACATTGACTAATAGCATGGATACACATACATTAACCCAAAAGAAAACAAACCACTACAACCATTTTTCATTTTGGTGCATTCCATTATACATATATATTTTCTAACAATTATCATTCATGCCAACATTACATAAATTGCTCAAGTCCTGCTTTCCCAAAAATGTTATTCCTCCTCCTCCAGAACACTATTCTGCATGTGTTATTCCCACAAATGCCATTTATTTCTATGTTGTTTGCTCCTTCCCTTTTATAAAGTTCCCACCTCCACTTCTTTTATCTCCTTTACAACATTCAATACTTTAGTTATGGCTGGTTTAGATTTTCATTTCCATTTTCTGGTAGTTGTTTTTTGACAGCCAATAGCATTACATTTTGGTAAGGCCATACCATGACTAGCCAATTCACTTTCAATATCCCAGCTCAAAAGAATATTTTCCTTTATTACAATAATTTGGTTCCCCAACATTTCTGACAAATATGCATATCCACAGCTAGTGGGGTTTGGCTTTATTGGCCTGAAATTGTCCATTAAAATGACAAAACAAGTCATGGGCATTCAGAATTGCCAATTAGCTGAAAATCTTGTGAAAATCTTAAACCTTCTAGACTTTTCTACATACTTTAGATCCATATAAATGTTCTCCCGTTGTTCCTTTGCATATTGACTTTCCATTCTCACTCCCCACTGTTTTCTAATCTTTTCTGATGGATTCTTACATTTACTGTGCATCATTTTATACACCTTACTTACTATTACCTTTGTAACAGCAGTTTCTATTCTAGACCCAAATAAAAACTCAACCAGAGCTGTTCTTTCATTGAGCATTCCTCCATCTCCTTCCATTTGCCTGTACTTTGTTTTCAATCCCTGCTAGGGAAGGCATCTCCAACCTGCAGCCCAAACTTTTGCTTGGCCTCATCCCACTCTCCAAGTACATTGGATGCTGCGTTAAGTTTCTCCAATAAATTTAACCCCCCTCTTGCTTATTTTATACTACCCTACATATACAAATAATGAGTGAGAAGGTCACACAGAAAAATCAATCAGTAAAGACTAAATGAAAACTCCAGCTGAGCTGATCAGGTCATAACAAGGCCAAAATATGCATATCCACAGCTAGTGGGGTTTGGCTTTATTGGCCTGAAATTGTCCATTAAAATGACAAAACAAGTCATGAGCATTCAGAATTGCCAATTAGCTGAAACACCCGGTGTTCATAAGGGTCATTTGCATATATCCCAAGTGCCTCTGATTCAAGACATTTGAGAGGTCACTCATTGGAAGTTCCAAATTGGCTGGAGTTTTAATTTAGTTTTTCCTACCCTACATACAGTCATCCCTACTGGTAAAATCTCATTTCTCCATTCAAACCTCAATTTAATTACTTTTTAACTGAGTGTTAGTTTACCTGCACATTTGATTAATAGGTAGATCTGACAAAGCAACTTGCGAAAGCACTGGTTATAACGCAGCCAGTCTCTCCCCTTTAACTTCAGTCTTTGCGATACGTTTATTTCCATAGCTCCATCTCTATACAAAATGAATGTAACACTGTTAACCAATAAGAATAGAGAGTTTGTATCTGTATCTTCATAAATTAATGTAACTCTGTCGACCAATGAAAATAGAGTTTTTATATCCATATTTACATATTCATAATGTGCTGATGCTGTACAAAGTATAACTAACTTGACTGTCTGTGGAGTAGTTGTTACAAGACAACTGAAATAAAACAAAGAGAAATTTTTGCCACAGCGCTCACCTACCTATGTTGGACGTTCTTCAAAAATAAAGCTTTTGAAAACCAAAAGGAAGACTTTAGTGGTTTTATTCAACTTTTTGAAATAGGAAAATATGAGATCATAGATTGAGGACTGGGGTTATTCTCTTGAAGTGACTTGGAAGCTTGTCTGACTAGATTGAGTTCGTCAGCTGGAATTCAATCTTTGTATGTGTATTTTTTGGATTTATCAAGTACAACATAATAGCATCTTCACATAGGGCTGTTTTTTCTTAATTACCATTCCAGTTATATCCTTCAATTTGTGAGCTCCTTATTTTCAAGACCAATGGCTCTAAGTACAAAGCAAATAACAAAGAAGGAGGAGAAACCCCCTGCATGGTTCCTCTGTTCAAACACCGTTTGTCAGAGAGGAACCCTCCCGCCTTAATTCTTACATCTGAATTATTATATATCTTCCTACTTAACACCATTATTCTATCAGACAATGCAATTCCTACCATAGCCATACTTATAAAATCCAAGCTGACTCCATTGAATGCCTTCTATATATATATATATATATATACAGAAGTGTATCCCTCACTGGTAAGATCAGACCATAAACTAATCTCACTGGATATTCACATTCCGACCCCATCCCCTGCCCAGAAAACCACAGTGAAAAACTTCTCTAAAGCAAATTTCACACCCCTCAAAACCAAGGTGGAATCCTTCAAAGCCCCCGGGCCTGTGTAAAATACGGCCCAGACCGCAGAATCCTTTATAAATGCATTCTATGAACACCTTCAGGAATGCATGGATCATGCGATCCCAAATAAAACCAAGACCCAATCCTCCAAAGGCAGACGTCCTGTCTGGTGGACCCCAGCCATTAACAAACTATACAATAGAAGGAGGAAGCTACTAAATGATAGAGCAAAATCCAAAAAAGGGAAGGCATCACTGATCAGCATTAGCAAAAAACTACGGGCACTCATAAAATTGTCTAAGGCCAGCTTCGAGAGAAAAATTGCACAGGACACTAAGGATAATCACAAGGCTTTCTTTAGTTATGTTAGGAACCTGGGTGGTAATTCCCAGATATGCTCAGAATTAGTCCAAAATGACAAAAAATACACTGAACCCACAGACATTGCCAACATCCTAGCTGGCAGGTTCAGCGCAAACCCCCCCCCCACCAAAAGGGCAAATAACTATCACAGCAGAGTGCTGCCCCCTGACATCTCAGATGCTCAGGTAAGAGCCGCCCTCTCCAAATCAAAAAACACAGCATCAATGGGACCAGACAGTGTCCTGGGCTGCGTCCTACATGAACTTCAAGAAGAGCTAAACCCAAACATAAAACTACTGTTCAAGCTCAGCCTTACTACAGGATATGTGCCCAAAGAGTGGCGTACAGCAACAGTGGTCCCTCTCCATAAAGGTGGTGCCTCAACGGATCCTGGAAACTATCGCCCCATAAGCCTGACTAGCTTGGTCTGCAAAGCTATGGAAAGGATCATCATGGACCTCATAAATAAAGATATTGGGGACCTACAGACACTGGATCTTACCCAGTTCGGCTTTGTTACGGGCAGATCCTGCCTCTTAAACCTGGTTGATTTCTTTGAAACAGTTACCAAGGCCATTGATGAGGGGAAGGTGGTCCACACAGCCTACCTGGACCTCGCAAAAGCCTTTGATACATTACCCCACTTGGGCATTATAGATAAGCTCACCAGCTTAAATATAAACCCCTATGTCACTAGACGGATTGCAAATTGGCTCAAGGACAGAACCCACATGGTTAGAATTGCTGGAGCCATGTCAGACTCCAAACCAGTTACAAGTGGTGTCCCACAAAGCTCAGTCCTGGGACCTCTCTTGTTTGGTATATATTTCTCAGAGGTACAGGCCAACACGGAAGGACTGTGGCTGACCAAGTTCGCAGATGACTGCAAACTGGGCGCCATAATCGACTCTCCAGCCGACACAAGCATCCTACAAAAGGGCCTCATAGAAACAGACAACTGGTGCCAGAGCCATGGCCTCAAGCTAAATGCCAAAAAGTGTATAGTCATCCCCTTTGGCAAAAACAAAGTGCCCACAAATTACCACATAGGTGGTAATCTATTAAGTACAGAATAAGTAATTAGGGACCTGGGGACCCAAGTTGATAGCAATCTCTCATTTGACAACCACATGGCCAAAGTGGTTAGAAAAACATTTTATATAGCCCAACTAATCATGAAGGGATTCACATCTAGATCAGGGGAGGTCATCGTGCCTCTTTACTCATCCCTCATCAGGCCCATAATTGAGTACAATGCCCCTTTTGGGATGTACCTTACCAGACACCTGCAGCAACTGGAAGGACCCCAAAAGTACCTCACCAAGAGGATCAAAGGGCTCAAACAGATGCCATATGCTGCCTGGTTAAAGAAACTCCAGCTCTACTCAGTGGCATACTGCCTGTTCAGAGGCGATCTGTGCCTGACGTATAAAGCCATGTCCAACCCGGAATTAATGGACATGCTGCACTTCAGAAAATCCAAATCCCATCGAGCTACACGCTCGAGAGACTTGAACCTCAGCACTGAAATAAATAGGACATGCTGGAGGGACAGATTCATAACCCAGAGGCTCCATTCACTCTGGAATAAAATCCCAGTCCAGGTTAGGCAGAGTCCCTTATTGACTCTCTTCAAGAGGAATCTTGATGAGTGGATGGGAGATCGTAGGTTTACCCCGGGTATCACTTCTGTGTCACTGTTAGACAGAGGCACAGTATACTAACCTCGAAAAAGGGCATAGCAAAATAAATTTAAAATGGGTGGCGAAAGCCAAACACATTCTGGCTAGGCTTATAAATGCCCTAGGGCAGATAGCCTAGTATGAACCTATGAACCTATGAACCTATGAAAAGGTGGCAACCCTACCAATGGTCATAGCATTCGGCCAAAATCCGCCCATACGCGGTCCAAGCCATTCTTGTCAGGATGTATCACAGTTGAACGGGTATTACCCAGGTGTACTTACCATGTCATGAAAGTTAAGTATGTACGTGTACCTATGTGTGTGATGTACAGCATGTGGAAGGTGAAAAATGCTAGGGTAGTCCTCACAACCATACAGGTACTTGACATATGTAGTGTATGCAATGAGTTCCCTTGACCGTGTCATGGGCCATCAACCAAAGAAGCGATGGATGGAGTGTCAGGAATATGTGTGGGGGGGTGGGTAATGCTATAATCCACAAAGGCGAGACTGTGTTGGATGCACAATAGGTGAACTGGAGGTGTATGAGGGAGCAGTGGGTGAATCAGAAAGAAACACAAAGAACAAGCATACACATCTGCAATACAACCTGACAGGCCATACTGTAGAACACAATCACACAAACATATGAATATTAAAATGTGCGATACACATGTACAGAAATGTCACCGGCACATACTCACAGAATGGTCTGGATGGAACTGGCCCATCCAAATGCAACACACCTGGATGCATAACTGAATACCCATCAACCCCTCCAAAGCACACAACCCGCCCCCATACCTGAATGTCCACCAAATCCAGCCATACTCGGGCTACTAGCTTGGCGCAGCCATATCTACACATAGTGACCACTACTCATATGTAGTAGGCAGTGTCACCCTAGGCAGTGTCAGGATTGCAAACTATGTATCCCTTGCATGTAAAACCCTAACACATTTCGTAAATCCAAAAGAATGGACGGTATTTGGCTTGTTCAATTTTTGGATATCCCTCATGGGATAAGTATCCTGCGTAAACATCAGACTTGGTATCATGACACAATGTCCAGTCCTGTAGACATCTGGACACAAGTTGTATGTGCAGTAGTAGTGCACAAGACTGTTCAGCCTCTAGACGGTCATGCAGAACCTACTACCCAGGATCAAACACCTGCCCATGACGCACGTCTCCCCACATGAATAATCCAGAGAATATATTGTACACATTCACATAGTGGCACTTGGAAATAGGGTGATTAAGGCGCTGACGTAAACAGGGTACCTCCTGACCCACTGTGTGAGGGACAATCACTGTTTGGGTAGGTGTGTCCTGACCAAGAATGATACAATGGCAAATGTCCTGTGATTGTAGGAAATAACTATGTACCATACTTCATGTAACAGTTGCCTAAAGCAGTTATTTCTGGATATAAAATACGTAAATCATACAAGAAACAGAATAAGCAACTAAAGTGCTAAAGAATAGGCTCTCAGCTAGGAAAATACTGAATGTTCTAAACCCTGCACTGACCATGGGTATGTGTTGGCCTAAACAATCTGGTGTCTCCAGAATATATCCCATCCTGTACATATGAAAATGTGGCAACCCTACCAATGGTCAGAGCATTCGCACAATAACTGGCCAGCCTCTTAATCACTCACAAAACCAGTGACCTTTGGAGGAAAGGTGTTGAATGAGAATGACTAATGACAATAATTAAGAGTAATAGATGCTTTTAACTGCAGAAAATAAGTAGTAATACATATGTCCCCAAATCTGTCAACACGTTTCAAGTTAATAGTACTAATATTATAGAAGTGTCCGTGATTGTCCTTGATTTGTCATTGCCTTGTCCCTGTCACTGTTGAAATTAGTCCCTGAGTTTCACAGAGGTCCGTACACATATGTACACCAACCAACTGTCACATTTGTTGA
>NC_056726.1:1053163894-1053218894 GCF_019279795.1 Protopterus annectens | reverse complement strand
TACATAACTAGGTTACTTTACAGCAATTACGGGTAACATATGTTCAGAAGGGGCATATGTTACTGGGAGGTCCAATAAACAAACATTTACCTCCCACACCACCCAGCTAGGCCGGTCAGACATACAGACAGGCAATAAAGATAAATACACTGCTGCTTTCCAAACCACCGGCAGGAAAGTACCAGTGGGAGAGATCTGTAAGGTCTACACTTTAAACATGGATAACGGGGGACACCAAAAATTCACTTTACTTGTGAACCCTTGGTTATCGATGCGAGCAGGATGTAGGTGTACAAGGAACAGTAGGTTGTGCAAGTGTAATAACACATGGGTTGACAAAACGTACGACATGTGTCCGAGATGGGGAGAGTGGGCAATGTGTAGGGGAGTGCTCATATCCCAGCTGCGCTCACAGTAAGTATTTGTCATGAGTGCTGTAGAGGGGTGTCAGGTAGGTGAATCATGGGTATGCAATAATGGGCCTAAGTGTGCAGGTGCTGGTTGGCAGAGATGTAGTAGGCCCGTCCAGTGGAAGTAATTAATATTCCTATGTGGGCATAGCAGATGCCTATACCTCCCAAACCTGAAAAGCACATCTACTGGATAGTCTGTAAACCACTGGGGGAACACATAGGGGCTATATCAGTGCCGTGTACCCGATTAGCATGGATGTCCATATTTATGAATCAGAATGTAACAAAGTCCAACTAAACACTTCCAGAACTAGTGATATTAGGTGGACAGGTGGCAGAATACAGGTAATGACTGATGACAACATGTATGAGTCAAAAACAGCATGTACCTCGACAAACGTGAATGAATACATATGCCCTGTGACTGTCAACGTGTCAGGTTAATAGAATCAATCATCTAAATGTGTCCCTCAGGGTGTTATGCAGTGTCCTGATACAGTGTTCATTCTCCCCATTGGTATGTGAGGTCTGCTAGTGACAGAAAGCGCATATTCCGCTGACCACCTTAAGTAGATGATAGCATAATAGATTTGGATTACCACCTGTTCGCCTTTGTGAGGGACACACCACTCTGGGCAGTTGTGTCCTGCAAAATGAATGTTACGGCACATGGCCTGTGAATTCGGGAAAGCAGGTCATATATTGTGTGTAGTGGTGTCATAAAATGATTTTGTTGTATCAGAAACAGCTACATGTTATAGGAAACAGTATTAGCAACTATAATGCTACAAGAATAACCTTAACGTATGCAAACTGGTGAAGTAGTCAGTGTACTACTGGCTGTGGGTATGTGTTGCCTTGCCAAATGTGAAATATAGCTAGGTCCTATAGGGCTGCCACCATTCCGAATGGCCAAAGTGGGACCTGCTCTGTAGAAATGTCAGACGTACCAGAGCAGAACATACCTACAGCCATGCATAGTACAGAAATATACATATTAGCACAAATCAAAGCTTAGTCTAGCAGCAGTCAAGTTGCTTATGCTACTTCACATAACATATCGACGTGTCATGTATACAATAACCATTACATGCAACTGTTACAGACACGTAGAATATAATAATGTCCTCTAATCAGGACAGTTGCAATGGCTAGAGTATTCTCGCATGACACATATGCCTAATGAGGGACTGTCCCATGCAAAGTGGTAAAGGTGTTACTCCTAGAGTCTCACGTCGTCCAATCTAAAAGGTGGAAAACCTACAATAGGTATGCGGTAGCATGACCCGGCAGAGAGATGCATTTCCCAAAAAACGTTTACATGTCAGCATTGCAGAGTATTGGTTCCCATGTATCAGCCAGATGGGAGCAGATTGTATGAGGAACACGCATATAATATGATTATGTCACTGGACAGGCCACCGAGTCTGCACAGTCGAACGCCTGCCGTCGCCTAATGGTTAGACATACCCGATACTGTAGTCATGTAGTCCGATGTAATAGGCATCACAAGGGATCGTGCCCACCCAGCATGAGTGACAAATGTAAGCACTAATGTCGGTGCACGTGCAAGTGAGTGAGCGAGCGGGTGTAAGCATGTTTGTCTACCAGTATGCCAATATTGCACTGTTAAAGAAATGTGGAGTCTAAACAAGTATAAGGAGCTGTAACCAGAGGTCAGCAGTGCTTAACACCATGCAAACCCACGTACAACCACTCCCACCTGCTGGAATGTGCCTTACCCACTCAATATCCAAAGGCGTCGTTCTGGCCGCAAACAAAGAACCGTCCTTTGCACGTGTTGGTAGCAATACCCTGCGCATACAGCTCATGTGAATTACCAATACACCATGGCATATGTACAGACAATAGACAGTAACACACACATACCATACAGCACAGTCATCCAACAGTATAGCAATGTACTGGCAGATATGTCTGGACCACTGGTGTTTGCAGACCTGGCCGTCCTGTGTTTCAGTGTGTGAGCATGCCCAGTATGACTGTTACGCATGTTGTCGACTGACATTACCATCATACCTTCATGTGTTTGAGCATGCCAAGTATGGTCAACTGGATCGCATGTGTCACATGTCCAGATAGTCAGTACTGTGGTGCCGACCCCTGTGTTGTACACCGACAGGTGGCATGCTGTGTCTGCAGGGTAGCTAACGGTCATGTGGCATTGACTGTTGCTACATTTCTGCACAGAGTGGGGGGACATCCAACTGTATCCACAGTCCTACACAGCATGGGGGTGGTGCACATGACTCTCACATGTGTACGTTGGAAGGGGGGCACAGCTGACAGTTGTACACATTTGCTACTACTGTACTGGTATGCCAGGTACTCCATTTCAGTGTGTGGACCTACCTAAATTGCTGGTTGGAGGCATACCAGTGTACGTCAGATCCTAGCTTTAATTACCAGTATAGTGGTTTCAGACGTCCTAGCCTTCACAACCTACATCCAACTGCCTGGCCTGCTGTAGTCTGTGTGTGTGTCTGTGGGGGTTGGGGTCATTCATTGGGCATATCCAGAGGCAATTGTATAGCATTTGTCTGTATTGGTCTACACCTGTCCAGCTGTATGAGACTTGTGTGTGTTGTATGGACACACATGATGTTCAGCCCATAACCTGCAGTGGGTTAGGACACCCTGTGTACTACTGGCCACTATTGTGACCTCGATATGTGCTACAGATGTCATGGTGTCACTATGGACGTGTACTGTCTGCTGCCCTAACAGTCGGCCACCAAATTCCCTTGTATGCTCACATCCATACCATAGCAACGGGTAAATACACATTCTAATACAACTGCCAAGTGGTAGGTCAATTGACTTACCTTGGGGGTGTTCCAGACCTGAGGATGGTGCTGGAGGGCTGCCTATGTCAGATGCACACAGTGCACTTCCTATACATGGCTGAGCACAAGTAGTGTCATGTTTGGCATCCATTGTACTGTCTGTGCGAGTCAGAGAGGGTGAAATCCCTGGGTACCTACTGTGTCAGTGCATATGCCAAGTGTTGCCTGTTTGCCAAGGGCAGGTCATACTGTGCACGGCCCTTTCGCCTACTGGACCCAGCTCAGGTAGTTCCTCCTCCAAGTCACACTGTGCCTGTACAGGCCTGGGCATTGGTGGGGGGGGGGCTGTGTGGCCCTGCCCCATGCTGTTCCTGCTGCAACTGTTAACGCAGGATCAGATTGTATAGCATAGCACATACCATAACAATTTGGGTGCATGTAGCTGGTGAATACTGCAGGGCTCCGGATGTGTCCAGACACCAGAACTGTGACCTCAGCATCCCAAACACACGCTCAATTATATGTCTTGCCTGTGCATCTGCCTGATTATGGTGTGGTTGTTCAGGTGTGTGTGCATTGCTGATGGGTGTCATCAGCCACTAGGAGACTGTAGGGGATGTCCATATTGGCAAAGGTGTGGTACAGCTGCGTCAGATGCTATATATCGGAATCGTCATAGTTTCCAGGGCAGACAGCACACACATTCAGTTTAATGCTCTGGCCATCGCATATGGCCTAGCTGTTGGAGGGTATGCCCCTGCAGTTAATGTAGGCCCTACCCCGCTCACCGGGTGGTGCTTTGATGCGTATGTGCATGCAGGCTATAGCACCCAGTACCCCAGGTTAGTCAGCCATTTGGTGGAAGAGACGCATATTGCTGGTCAACAAATCACATGTGTTGAGGACATGTAAGGCTAATTTGCTTTTATTTTTTGTATTACTGTATTGCCTTTCTATATTTTGAATACTGTAGTTTGTTTTCTTTACCTTGTGTTTTGCTTGCATTCTGTTTTAACAGCATATTAAAACTTCAAAAGAGACCACAGCTCTCTGTCCTGAGTCAGGCAGAAATAAGAACTGATTAATTAAGGACTCATTCATAAGAAGAAGAAGAGGTCACACTTAATTAATACTTTGTTAACAGAGGGGTGGAGCTAGGAACTAAAATTTCTATTTTAAAAAAAAAAAAACAAACATTTTTACCAGAGACTAGAATCCAGACTCTGCTACACTTCGCTGTGAAGAAATTTTTCTTTACCTTGTGTTTTGCTTGCATTCTGTTTTAACAGCATATTAAAACTTCAAAAGAGACCACAGCTCTCTCTGTTCTGAGTCAGGCAGAATTTTTTCCCACCCTCCCATCCATTTAAGTTGTCTTGTTAAATACCACTGTCTTTCTAGTTGCCCACCTCTTATGTTAATCTGACCATATATCTCATTTCTCTCTACTTTCACTGGCTTATGTGAGTAATCACAAAATCATCATTTTGAAATCCCACCCTTCAATTATTTAAATTTATTGGCCATCCTACAGTATTTCATAGTACCAAAATACAAAAGTGACCACCCCTTTCAATCCATCTTGCTGTTTTAAAAATAGTAACTCTCCACTAAACCTTAACTTTTTAAACAGGTAAAACTCAAGTTACCTACTTTCACATCTAACTTCTCTAGTGCACACTGCAGAGTGCATTCTTTTCAATCTTACCTTTAAGCATCCCTGTGACTAGCACTTTCTCTAATACCTGCTGGAAAGCACTAGGAAGCCTTAAACTCATACAAACACTGAACTCTCCTTGTTAACAAGGAGAAATTAATAGTAGGCACTAAACAGCCTATAATTGCAAAGTACCTTGCTAAGGAAACAGCTCCTATACTTTACAAAGAAAAAAAAAAAAGCCCCAAACCAGGCATGTCCAAGGGTCAGCTTCGGTGATTTCTCCTGTCCACCTGGTGAATCTGGGCATACTGGGGCAATGCAGCAATTGCCTCATGTACACAGACAACCCTCTCCTCCTACCACCCAACACTACAACCTGTGAGAGATGCACTTACATAGCCAAAATGGAAGCAAAGCTCTCTCCACCCAAGATTGTGCTAAACAGTCAAGAGGAGAAGGTTAACACCCACACTACACCTCAAGCAACACATAGCCCTTCTAAACCCGCACCACCAACACCCACATATAGCAACACTAAATCCACATATGCAGAGGCCCTTAACTGTAACCTGCCCAAGCAACAAAGACCTCTGAAGCTGAAATGCAAACAAACACCAATCACAACCAATGTGTCACATAGTTCACAACACCAGTGTGCCACCCAGCAACAGCCCCTAAGGCAAGACAATGTACCTAACACTTTAGTCATAGGTGACTCTATAGTCCGGCACACTGATGTCCCTCTCACCAGGTTGAATAAGTAGAAAATTACAGTCAGCTGCCTGTCGGGTGCCAGGATCCGCCACATATCGCATGCACTCAAGTCACTCCACAATAAGTACAGATATGACTCTGTCATTGTCCATGTTGGAGTGAATGACTTGAGACGTACCTCCCTGGACTACATGAAAAGAGACATGGAAGAGCTCTCGGATCATGTGGCCCAGGCAGGTATGACCCTAGCCCTGAGTAGCATCCTGCCTTCGCCCAGAATGATACCACAATATAAGGATAAAATGATTGACTTCAACAATTGGCTAAGCTTATGGTGTCATTCAAAGGGGATCCAGTATCTGTCTGCCTGGGATGACATGATTGACAGACCACGATGCTTTGCCAGAGATGGTCTGCACCTGTCGCCCCTGGGATTCAGGTTACTGGCTAAGGCTCTTGGCACCCCTATAGTGCCTTTTTTAGGCAAACTTCAAAGGACAAAACCACCACCATAACAGGTACAAGCATGCAAAATCTGAAGGTAATGCTACTCAATGTTAGAAGTCTAAACCTTAAAATGCACTCTCTCGAGGCACTCCTAAAAATGGAGAACATCGATATCTGTGCAGTAACTGAGACCTGGTTCAAGGCTCCAGAGAGCATCCCTGCAATACCAGGCTACAACTCTTACCACACTTTTCGGCCACCAAACCAGGACCGAAACACTAAAGGTGGAGGAGTGTCAATATTCACCAAGGATATTCACTCCACCAGGCTAGTTGGCCAACACAATGTGTCTGAAATTCTCCAAGTGCAACTAACACTAGGTAAGACTGCAATCCAAATTGTAGCTTGCTACAGATCCCCACCATACCCCAAGATTCTCACTACACCTTTCTAAACATACTGGAAAATATTAAGATAGAACCAAACACCCTAATACTGGGTGATTTTAACTACCCTGCCATTAACTGGGAAAACTACTCATGTCCCAACACCTTTGCTTAGCGGTTCTTGGAATTCATAAATTCCAACACCCTGGATCAACTAATCCATAGTCCCACCAGGGGCTCCGATATCCTAGACCTGGTCATTACCAACATGGGAAATTAATGCTCCATACCTATGGTCACCCCCTAGTTAGTCAGGTCTGACCATAAGCTAATCACCCTTAACATCCACATCCCACCCCCCCCCCCAGTAAAGAAACCATCATAAAAAACTTCTCCAAAGCCAACTTCATGCTACTCAAGTCAGAAGTGACAAACTTCATGACACCCATGCAGACGGGAACTAAAAGTTCAACTGCTGAATCCTACACTAAGGCACAGCATGAGCACATCCACTCATGCATGAATCGTGCCATCCCAAATAGAACCAAAATGCTCTCATCCAAAAAAAGGAAGCCAATCTGGTGGTCCCCTGCCATAAACAAACTTTACAACAAAAGGAAGAAACTTTTGCAGAAAAGAGGAAAATCCCAGGATGCAAAAAACTCCCTTACTAGCCTCAGTAAGAAACTGAGATGCCTCATAAAATCCTCCAAAGCTAGTTACGAAAATAAAATTGCCAAATATTCCAAAGACAACCACAAAGCATTCTATAACTATGTCAAGAATCTAAATGGCAATGCTCAGATCTGCTCTGAGCTAAAACAGAATGGCATTAAATATACTGATCCGAAGGATATTGCCAATATCCTGGCAGATCGATTCAGTGCCAACTTCACCCCCATCTCACCCCCTAAATGGCCCATCTCAATACCGGAAGATTGCCAAATTCCAGTAATAATGGCCACACAGGTACAAAACACACTCTCTAAAGCCAAGAATACAGCATCCATGGGACCAGATGACATCCCGGGCTGTGTACTACATGAACTACAATATGAACTGGCACCTCACCTAAGTGTCATGTTTAATCATAGCCTCACCTCAGGTTTCGTGCCCACTGAGTGGTGCAGAGCTACAGTTATCCCAATCCACAAGGGGGGGATCCACCTTGGATCCCAGAAACTACCGTCCCATCAGTCTGACAAGCCTTATCTGCAAGGCCATGGAGCGTATTATCATGGAACTTATAAACAAAGACATTGGCAACCTTCAAACACAGGACCCCACCCAGTTTGGGTTTGTGAAGGGCGATCTTGTCTCCTGAACCTGATTGACTTCTTTGAATCAGTCTCCAGAGCCATGGACAAGGGTAAGGTGGTCCACACAGCCTATCTAGACCTTGCCAAGGCCTTTGACACCATCCCCCACTCTGGAATCATAGATAAACTTACTAAGTTGGGCATTAATCCCTATGTCACCCAATGGGTTGCTAAATGGCTTACTGATAGAACCCACACTGTAAAAGTAGCCGACTCCAAATCCAGCTCCAGACAAGTGACAAGTGGAGTACCTCAGGGTTCAGTCCTGGGGCGCTCTTGTTTGGCATCTACTTCTCTGAAGTACAGGTCAACACTAAGAGACTCTGGCTAACAAAGTTTGCAGATGACTGCAAACTGGGAGCCATTATTGAATCCCCAAATGATGTGGATACTCTACAAAAGGGCCTTACAGAAACAGATGCTTGGTGCCAGAGCCATGGGCTCAAGCTCAATGCCAAGAAATGTATTGTTATCCCCTTTGGGAAAAAACATGTATCCATGAATTACCATATAGGTGGCAGTACACTAAACACAGAAAGTGTGATAAGAGACTTAGGGACACAGTTGGACAGTCGTCTCACCTTCGATAACCACATCGCCACAACAGTCAGGAAATCCTTCTATGCGGCACACCTCATCATGAAGGGCTTTTCATCCAGAAAAAAGGAGGTCATTGTCCCACTGTACTCATCCCTCATTAGACCCATTATAGAATACAATGCCCCATTTGGTATGTACCTCTCAAGACATCTGCAACAACTGGAAAGGCCTCAGAAATACCTCACTAAAAGAATCACAGGCCTAAAGCAGATGCCCTACGCTGACCGCCTTAAAAAACTCCAGCTATACTCTGTCGCATATCGTCTACTCAGGCGATCTCTGCTTAACATACAAGGCCATGTCAAACCCAGAGCTGTTGGACATGCTACACTTAAAGAAATCCCAATCCCTCAGAGCTACACACTCCAGGGATCTAAACCTTGTCATCACAATAAACAAAACATGCTGGAGGGATAGGTTCCTGACCCAGAGACTCCCCAGACTCTGGAATAGATTGCCCATACATGTCAAGCAGAGTGCCTCTTTGGACCTCTTCAAGAGGAACCTTGATGATTGGATGGGAGAAAGGAAATTCACCCCAGGGATCACGTCAGTCGCCCTGCTAGACAGGGGTCCAGGAAAGTAAATAATGTGGGAAGAAATAGCCAGGGAATTGTTATGGCTAGGCTTGTATAGGCCCTAGGGCTGATAGCCTAGTACCAACCTATGAACCTATGAACCTATGTACGTGCTCACTGGCATGTGGTGACATGGCATCTGTGAACTGGTGCAGTACTCTGAATGCAGATGCCTGTGAGATCTCCATGATATCCCCAGTTGTGCTTTGGGAGGTACCTGTGGCTAGTATACCTAGGCCAACACATACCTTGGTATCCATTGGGATGGGTTTCCCTCGGCCTGTTCAATGTGTCAGGTGTGGCTGGCACAGCTCAACAAGCTGCTGTAGGAGGTCTCTGTCCACCCCATAGCGCTCCACTATCTCCAGCTCATGTAGCCCCTGGTAAGTTACCCTGGGTGTGTAAAGTCTTATGTCACCTCACTAAGGGTTGTTCGGCAGCATTCACATCCTCACCACCCTCAGCCTTCTGCACATGTTGGTCTATGTTGCCTGCTGCAGCCCTTCTCATTTGGTTGGACTGTGTTGAGAAATGTCCCCGCATGTATACACCGGTGGTGTACAGTGTGGAAGAAACCTGTGTGAATGGTGCCTTCTCACATAACCGTAGTGTTCTGGGGCGGACTGGCCATGTAATCTGCTGATTGTGTGAATATCACCTACTTGTGCAGCCTGTTCACCTTGACTACTCCACTATTGCTGTTGTCCCTCCCAATTTCACCAGGCAGGTATAGACACACCCCTAGCTTAGGTGTGCTAAGGCAGGAGCAATCCCGAGGCACAGATCTCCAATGTATGTACAGTATGCCTGACCCCCCTCCCATGCTTTCAGCTATAGTCGAGCCCTGCACCCAGCTATCTACACACATGCACTCCTGGGATCTGCATCACACCCTGGGGATAAACGGGATTCACTATTGTCAACCTCATTTGCATAGTATAGTCTTCTAATGCATAGTTATATGACCCATATTGACCCTCCAAATTAATAACCACTGCTTACTTTCACTCAGATCCGTACACAACTGGTTAAAGGTGCCTTACTATCACCGTATTCAATGTCCCTTGGTCTTCCCAGCAATAAAATAACAAGTGTCTACACGACTAGAACCTAGGACCCTGCACACCACAGACGATGTGCTTTCCCACTACGCCATGACAGATATGCATACATCCGAGGTGATCACGTACAGATCATCCAGCACAAACATTCAGTAGTGCTAATGTCCACATACATATATGTATATATCTACGTCTATCTATCTATATCTATATGTATATTTTATATATATATATATATATATATATATATATATATATATATATATATATATATATATATATATATATATATATACATATATATACATACACACACACATATACATATACACACACACGTAGATATTGCAGTTATATCACAACAGCGGACCACATGACACCAAAGCATTAGAAAAGAATGAAAAGGAAACCACATGTGCCACCTGCATTGTGTAGTGGTGTTACTATCAAGGCAAGTGTGTTTTGTTGTGTCACACGGGTCAGACTGTATTAAGGGTAAGAGTAGGGCTGCTGATATTTACTCACCAGACCTATTGGAGAATGTATGTGTTGACAACCTAGTGTCTTGGGCGATTATGAGATTTGTGGACACTATATGGGAAAGCAACAAAACACACTCAACACATCCTGAAGCTAGCCACCCACGGATACCAACACATAGAGTATGACTGCCAAACACACACACCTGTCATGCCTTGGAATCGAGCACCTACCTGTCTATTGTATCACACTACAGCATTGCGTAGTTACAGAACGCACTACCGAGATTACTGGATCACAGCACTCCCAGAGGCATACTTCTAGGTGGGTGACATCATCAGCAAAGGCAAAGATGCTGATAGGGATTGTATGGAGAGTGAGCAGTCTAAAAGCATTACTCTGTCCCCAGGCAGCTGGAAACACACACACACACAGACACAGCAGGGCTGGGATTAGAACATAGACCTGACTACCTTATCACACTACAGCATTACACAGTTACAGAATGCGCTACCGAGATTACTGGATCACAGCACTCCCAGAGGCATACTTCTAGGTGGGTGACATCATCAGCAAAGGCAAAGACGCTGATAGGGATTGAATTGAGAGTGAGCAGTTTAAAAGCATTACTCTGTCCCCAGGCAGCTGGAAATACACACACACCAGGGCTGGGATTAGAACATAGACCTGACTACCTTATCACACTACAGAATTACGCAGTTACAGAACGTGCTACCGAGATTACTGGATCACATCACTTCCAGAGGCATACTTCTAGGTGGGTGACATCATCAGCAAAGGCAAAGATGCCGATAGGGATTGTATGGAGTGTGATCAGTCTAAAAGCATATTACTGTCCCAAGGCAGATGGAGAAAAACACATGGCAGTGGTGTGAGCAGGACAACTGGCTTTCTACGGAGTACTATTACAACACTACATAGATACGTGATGCGCCACAGACAGTACACCTTTCAAGACAGTCAATATGACTTTCTAGGAATGCAGACATCGACATGGATGCTGGCAGTTACGGTGTACATACCTGTGAACCAGTGTGTTAAATGTAGGAATCCATCCTGAAGTGGGGTATGGCCATCTGTTGCCTGGATGACCAATATCGCTATACAGGATAACAATGATCATGCCCATACACAGAGTCACACAACCGACACAAGGTGTCACTGGGCATGCTCACACACTTAGTAGCACACGTCAGTTTGGAATGCACTATGTGTCCATCTACACAATGGCGTACTAGGCATGCTCACACACTTAGTAACGAACGGTTGTCTTGTATGCACACAGATTCTAAACACGGAAGGGCACAGTGTGTCGATAGTCATCATTGTTAGCATGAACGCTGCACTACATGTGTCTAACACCGGTCTTCTACACAACATCTGCTACTGTCCATCACCTTAGCTGTACCAATCTAAACCTGGGACACTAATACCACCCGTGGTGTTGTCCTGGCAGGAGTGGGTACTTTACACATTTAGTACCATACATAGATGAAGAATCTAAGACCAGGTAAACACCCTGACACCTACAGGACAACTGCATTGTATGTGTATGCTAAATAGTGTTAGATGTGTAGCGTTCATAATCATAGCTGCCAATCTAGATCCAACAATGGGGAATACTGACATCTGTGCAGTGAGGAACACTTGGCAAAAGGCTCAGTTGTGCACAATAGCACTACCACTGTATACCTCAGATACAGACATGTGGGCCATAAGACCATTACGGACCACTCCAGGTGTTAGTGTCCCCACATATATGAAGGCCACTCACATGTACTGACCAGTACACTATCAAAAGCCATCACAGATGTGTCAGGTGCAGATCACAGTGGTAAATGCCGCACTCTAGTATGTAGCCCTCACACATCACCATGTCCTTGGACCAGCAACACACATCCATACATTAGTACAACACCATGTTACTCATGACCAGTGGACTGTACCATGGTGTGAAGACACACTTCTTATGCTTACACATTCCTGTTCCAAACTAACACATGGTAACTGTCCTTCCTCTGCCTGTGCCACTGGTGGTGGGGTATGTGGCATGGGGAGACTGTATTAATGAGGGAAGGGGATATAGGTGGGATGGCAATGGCACAGATTCAGCCCTGACAACCCCACCTGTACCTCAAGCATATTTGTCTGCTAGAAGTCTGCAGGACCTAAGGACATGTGCGTAAGCATCTACATACTGTCACACCATGTGGACACACACAGTTAACAGTACACACACACACTGATGACAGGCATGCAGCACATTAACAGGGGTGCCATGTAATCTGCTGTGTTACTGCCGCATGTTGGCAATTGTCTGACACACATGTGCAGCGGTGTATACCATATTAACAGTTGTCTGTATTCCCTGACAGATGACATGCACTTTTACAGATGTGCATGACCCCAGGTGTATGACATCTATATTGCTGCAGTGTGATGATACGCCATTGACATGGAATCATGAGGGTATCTGTGCTATACAGTGTGGAACACATACAGTGCATAGCCATGACTGCGTGCACACATACATACATACTGTGATTGTGACCCACATCTGAGGTGTATACACACCAAACCAGGACCAAAACACTAAAGGTGGAGGAGTGTCAATATTCACCAAGGATATTCACTCCACCAGGCTAGTTGGCCAACACAATGTGTCTGAAATTCTCCAAGTGCAACTAACACTAGGTAAGACTGCAATCCAAATTGTAGCTTGCTACAGATCCTCCACCATACCCCAAGATTCTCACTACACCTTTCTAAACATACTGGAAAATATTAAGATAGAACCAAACACCCTAATACTGGGTGATTTTAACTACCCTGCCATTAACTGGGAAAACTACTCATGTCCCAACAGCTTTATGAACGGTTCTTGGAATTCATAAATTCCAACGCCTGGATCAACTAATCCATAGTCCCACCAGGGGCTCCAATATCCTAGACCTGGTCATTACCAACATGGGAAATTAATGCTCATACCTATGGTCACCCCCTGCTAGTCAGGTCTGACCATAAGCTAATCACCCTTAACATCCACATCCCACCCCACCCCCAGTAAAGAAACCATCATAAAAACTTCTCCAAAGCCAACTTCATGCTACTCAAGTCAGAAGTGACAAACTTCATGACACCCATGCAGACGGAACTGAAAGTTCAACTGCTGAATCCTACACTAAGGCACTACACGAGCACATCCACTCATGCATGAATCGTGCCATCCCAAATAGAACCAAAATGCTCTCATCCAAAAAAAGGAAGCCAATCTGGTGGTCCCCTGCCATAAACAAACTTTACAACAAAAGGAAGAAACTTTGCAGAAAAGAGGAAAATCCCAGGATGCAAAAAACTCCCTTACTAGCCTCAGTAAGAAACTGAGATGCCTCATAAAATCCTCCAAAGCTAGTTACGAAAATAAAATTGCCAAATATTCCAAAGACAACCACAAAGCATTCTATAACTATGTCAAGAATCTAAATGGCAATGCTCAGATCTGCTCTGAGCTAAAACAGAATGGCATTAAATATACTGATCCGAAGGATATTGCCAATATCCTGGCAGATCGATTCAGTGCCAACTTTACCCCCATCTCACCCCCTAAATGGCCCATCTCATTACCGGAAGATTGCCAAATTCCAGTAATAACGGCCACACAGGTACAAAACACACTCTCTAAAGCCAAGAATACAGCATCCATGGGACCAGATGACATCCCGGGCTGTGTACTACATGAACTACAATATGAAATGGCACCTCCCCTAAGTGTCATATTTAATCATAGCCTCACCTCAGGTTTCGTGCCCACTGAGTGGCGCAGAGCTACAGTTATCCCAATCCACAAGGGGGGATCCACCTTGGATCCCAGAAACTACCATCCCATCAGTCTGACAAGCCTTATCTGCAAGGTCATGGAGCGTATTATCATGGAACTTATAAACAAAGACATTGGCAACCTTCAAACACAGGACCCCACCCAGTTTGGGTTTGTGAAGGGCCGATCTTGTCTCCTGAACCTGATTGACTTCTTTGAATCAGTCTCCAGAGCCATGGACAAGGGTAAGGTGGTCCACACAGCCTATCTAGACCTTGCCAAGGCCTTTGACACCATCCCTCACTCTGGAATCATAGATAAACTTACTAAGTTGGGCATTAATCCCTATGTCACCCAATGGGTTGGTAAATGGCTTACTGATAGAACCCACACTGTAAAAGTAGCCGACTCCAAATCCAGCTCCAGACAAGTGACAAGTGGAGTACCTCAGGGTTCAGTCCTGGGGCCGCTCTTGTTTGGCATCTACTTCTCTGAAGTACAGGTCAACACTAAGGGACTTGGCTAACAAAGTTTGCAGATGACTGCAAACTGGAAGCCATTATTGAATCCCCAAATGATGTGGATACTCTACAAAAGGGCCTTACAGAAACAGATGCTTGGTGCCAGAGCCATGGGCTCAAGCTCAATGCCAAGAAATGTATTGTTATCCCCTTTGGGAAAAAACATGTATCCATGAATTACCATATAGGTGGCAGTACACTAAACACAGAAAGTGTGATAAGAGACTTAGGGACACAGTTGGACAGTCGTCTCACCTTCGATAACCACATCGCCACAACAGTCAGGAAATCCTTCTATGTGGCACACCTCATCACGAAGGGGTTTTCATCCAGAAAAAAGGAGGTCATTGTCCCACTGTACTCATCCCTCATTAGACCCATTATAGAATACAACGCCCCATTTGGTATGTACCTCTCAAGACATCTGCAACAACTGGAAAGGCCTCAGAAATACCTCACTAAAAGAATCACAGGCCTAAAGCAGATGCCCTACGCTGACCGCCTTTAAAAACTCCAGCTATCCTCTGTTGCATATCGCCTACTCAGAGGCGATCTCTGCCTAACATACAAGGCCATGTCAAACCCAGAGCTGTTGGACATGCTACACTTAAAGAAATCCCAATCCCTCAGAGCTACACGCTCCAGGGATCTAAACCTTGTCATCACAATAAACAAAACATGCTGGAGGGATAGGTTCCTGACCCAGAGACTCCCCAGACTCTGGAATAGATTGCCCATACATGTCAAGCAGAGTGCCTCTTTGGACCTCTTCAAGAGGAACCTTGACGATTGGATGGGAGAAAGGAAATTCACCCCAGGGATCACGTCAGTCGCCCTGCTAGACAGGGGTCCAGGAAAGTAAATAATGTGGAAAGAAATAGCCAGGGAATTGTTATGGCTAGGCTTGTATAGGCCCTAGGGCTGATAGCCTAGTACCAACCTATGAACCTATGAACCTATGTATGTGCTCACTGGCATGTGTTGACATGGCATCTGTGAACTGGTGCAGTACTCTGAATGCAGATGCCTGTGAGATCTCCATGATATCCCCAGTTGTGCTTTGGGAGGTACCTGTGGCTAGTATACCAAGGCCAACACATACCTTGGTATCCATTGGGATGGGTTTCCCTTGGCCTGTTCAATGTGTCAGGTGTGGCTGGCACAGCTCAACAAGCTGCTGTAGGAGGTCCCTGTCCACCCCATAGCGCTCCACTATCTCCAGCTCATGTAGCCCCTGGTAAGTTACCCTGGGTGTGTAAAGTCTTATGTCACCTCACTAAGGGTTGTTCGGCAGCATTCACATCCTCACCACCCTCAGCCTTCTGCACATGTTGGTCTATGTTGCCTGCGGCAGCCCTTCTCATTTGGTTGGACTGTGTTGAGAAATGTCCCCGCATGTATACACCAGTGGTGTACAGTGTGGAAGAAACCTGTGTGAATGGTGCCTTCTCACATAACTGTAGTGTTCTGGGGCAGACTGGCCATGTAATCTGCTGATTGTGTGAATATCACCTACTTGTGCAGCCTGTTCACCTTGACTACTCCACTATTGCTGTTGTCCCTCCCAATTTCACCAGGCAGGTATAGACACACCCCTAGCGTAGGTGTGCTAAGGCAGGAGCAATCCCGAGGCACAGATCTCCAATGTATGTACAGTATGCCTGACCCCCCCCTCCCATGCTTTCAGCTATAGTCGAGCCCTGCACCCAGCTATCTACACACATGCACTCCTGGGATCTGCATCACACCCTGGGGATAAACGGGATTCACTATTGTCAACCTCATTTGCATAGTATAGTCTTCTAATGCATAGTTATATGACCCATATTGACCCTCCAAATTAATAACCACTGCTTACTGTCACTCAGATCCATACACAACTGGTTAAAGGTGCCTTACTATCACCGCATTCAATGTCCCTTGGTCTTCACAGCAATAAAATAACAAGTGTCTACACGACTAGAACCTAGGACCCTGCACACCACAGACGATGTGCTTTCCCACTACGCCATGGCAGATATGCATACATCCGAGGTGATCACGTACAGATCATCCAGCACAAACATTCAGTAGTGCTAATGTCCACATACATATATGTATATATCTACGTCTATCTATCTATATCTATATGTATTTTTTTTTATATATATATATATATATATATATATATATATATATATATATATATATATATATATATATATATATATATATATATATATATACATATATATACATACACACATACACACACATATACATATACACACACATGTAGATATTGCAGTTATATCACAACAGCAGACCACATGACACCAAAGCATTAGAAAAGAATGAAAAGGAAACCACATGTGCCACCTGCATTGTGTAGTGGTGTTACTATCAAGGCAAGTGTGTTTTGTTGTGTCACACGGGTCAGACTGTATTAAGGGTAAGAGTAGGGCTGCTGATATTTACTCACCAGACCTATTGGAGAATGTATGTGTTGACAACCTAGTGTCTTGGGCGATTATGAGATTTGTGGACACTATATGGGAAAGCAACAAAACACACTCAACACATCCTGAAGCTAGCCACCCACGGATACCAACACATAGAGTATGACTGCCAAACACACACACCTGTCATGCCTTGGAATCGAGCACCTACCTGTCTATTGTATCACACTACAGCATTGCGTAGTTACAGAACGCACTACTGAGATTACTGGATCACAGCACTCCCAGAGGCATACTTCTAGGTGGGTGACATCATCAGCAAAGGCAAAGACGCTGATAGGGATTGTATGGAGAGTGAGCAGTCTAAAAGCATTACTCTGTCCCCAGGCAGCTGGAAACACACACACACAGACACAGCAGGGCTGGGATTAGAACATAGACCTGACTACCTTATCACACTACAGCATTACACAGTTACAGAATGCGCTACCGAGATTACTGGATCACAGCACTCCCAGAGGCATACTTCTAGGTGGGTGACATCATCAGCAAAGGCAAAGACGCTGATAGGGATTGAATTGAGAGTGAGCAGTTTAAAAGCATTACTCTGTCCCCAGGCAGCTGGAAATACACACACACCAGGGCTGGGATTAGAACATAGACCTGACTACCTTATCACACTACAGCATTACGCAGTTACAGAACGTGCTACCGAGATTACTGGATCACAGCACTTCCAGAGGCATACTTCTAGGTGGGTGACATCATCAGCAAAGGCAAAGATGCCGATAGGGATTGTATGGAGTGTGATCAGTCTAAAAGCATATTACTGACCTAAGGCAGATGGAGAAAAACACACGGCAGTGGTGTGAGCAGGACAACTGGCTATCTACTGAGCACTATTACAACACTACATAGATACGTGATGCGCCACAGACAGTACACCTTTCAAGACAGTCAATATAACTTTCTAGGAATGCAGACATCGACATGGATGCTGGCATTTATGGTGTACATACCTGTGAACCAGTGTGTTAAATGTAGGAATCCATCCTGAAGTGGGGTATTTCCATCTGTTGCCTGGATGACCAATATCGCTATACAGGATAACAATGATCATGCCCATACACAGAGTCACACAACCGACACAAGGTGTCACTGGGCATGCTCACACACTTAGTAGCACATGTCAGTTTGGAATGCACTATGTGTCCATCTACACAATGGCGTACTAGACATGCTCACACAGTAGCAAAGGGTTGTCTTGTTTGCACACAGATTCTAAACATGGAAGGGCACAGTGTGTTGATAGTCATCATTGTTAGCATGAACGCTGCACTACATATGTCTGCCACCGGTCTTCTACACAACATCTGCTGCTGTCCATCATCTTAGCTGTACCAATCTAAACCTGGGACACTAATACCACCCGTGGTGTTGTCCTGGCAGGAGTGGGTACCTTACACATATAGTACCATACATAGACGAAGAATCTGAGACCAGGTAAACACCCTGACACCTGCAGGACAACTGCATTGTATGTGTATGCTAAATAGTGTTAGATGTGTAGCATTCATAATCATAGCTGCCAATCTAGATCCAACAATGGGGAATACTGACATCTGTGCAGTGAGTCCTGGCAGGAGTGGGTACCTTACACATATAGTACCATACATAGACGAAGAATCTGAGACCAGGTAAACACCCTGACACCTGCAGGACAACTGCATTGTATGTGTATGCTAAATAGTGTTAGATGTGTAGCGTTCATAATCATAGCTGCCAATCTAGATCCAACAATGGGGAATACTGACATCTGTGCAGTGAGGAACACCTGGCAAAAGGCTCAGTTGTGCACAATAGCACTACCACTGTATACCTCAGATACAGACATGTGGGCCATAAGACCGTTACGGACCGCTCCAGGTGTTAGTGTCCCCACATATATGAATGCCACTCACATGTACTGACCAGTACACTATCAAAAGCCATCACAGATGTGTCAGGTGCAGATCACAGTGGTAAATGCCACACTCTAGTATGTAGCCCTCACACATCACCATGTCCTTGGACCAGCAACACACATCCATACATTAGTACAACACCATGTTACTCATGACCAGTGGACTGACACCATGGTGTGAAGACACACCTTCCTTAGCCAACACACATTCCTGTTCCAAACTAACACATGGTAACTGTCCTTCCTCTATGGCCACTGGTGGTGGGGTATGTGTTGGCATGAGAACTGTGTGTGGGGAAAAGGGGGATATAGGTGGGATGGCAACCAATGGCACAGATTCAGCCCCTGACAACCCCACCTGTACCTCAAGCATATGTTCATCACTGCTAGAGTCTGTGGGGACACTAACATCAGATGGACCGCAGGAAGGCAACACACCTGCATCACCTGTGAAGGCAAACAAAGACTCTACATTACAATAGAGACACACACACAGACACACACAGACACACACACACAAACACACACACAGACAACCATGCATGTGATATGACAGAAGGCATGCAGCATGCATGTGATACAGCAGACGGCATGCAGCTCAGACATTAATAGTGTTAGTTAGATTACATCCCTGGACTGCACACAACAGCAAGCATGTGTCATAGCAGAAGCCATGCATTTCACACAATCATGGCAGTAAGCATGCATCCCTGTGATACACCATGTGGACCAGCACAGGTTAACAGTACACATGGCTGATGTGAGGCATATGTCCTTGACATTAACATGTAGTATGACATGTCATCTGCTGATGTGTGCAGTGACATGCATACATGTTTGACACAATGGTGTCCTGACACATGTACAGCGGTGTAATGATGTCATATTGCAGGGTTGTCTGTATTCCCTACAGATAGAATGCACTTTTAGCAGATGTGCATGACCACTGAGGGTAGTATGAGGCATCTATATTGCTATACAGTGTGAAGTACAGACACAGTGCCATTGCATGGAATCATGAGGCGTCTCTATTGCTATACAGTGTGGAAAACACATACAGTGCATAGCCATGACTGCGTGCATACACAATACATACATACATACTGTAGATTGTGACCCACATCGCTGAGGTGTATACACACTAAACCATGCTGTGTCATGTGTGACAGGTCACCGGAAGGCATACAGATGACACCCCTGCACAACTGCTAACATTTCTTAGCTGCCTGGCAACCGTGTCCACACATGGCAGTCTGGTCAATACACCATGTCCAACAAGACATTTATGTACCACACACACGAGGTGCACGGCTGACAGGGATGTCCAACAGCAACAAGTGAAATGTACGGTATCTATGGCCTGATGTGGTGTCTGTGTATGTATGTGGAAGCTGTACAGGTGACTACTTTCATGCTGTGACACAGTCATGATGTTCAACACATCTTATGTGGTCGAATTAAGTGACACCTCCACAAGCTGTGCACAGGCTGTTAAGATGTCCAGTGGTCCACATCTACTATATAACCATTCAACAAAGGCTATAGTTGGACCATGTGTAGACAATGTGCAACAGGGTGTACACACATACACATCACATCTACTGTGTGTTATTACATGTCTCTGGCCATCCTCTATGGCCATATGTGAACATGTGTTGGCCAAATGTGTGTGATGGCCGTCTATGTCACATGTCTGTGTTGTCCCATATGACATACACCCATAGATGTCAGATAGTCCAGTGTCCACAGGGTTATACAGACAAAGGGTTGTATGTTTGGTATGTAGGGTATGTTTTATGGGATAATGTGACAATGCTGCAGCCGGACCACTACATGTCTGGGACATGTCAGATAGCACATCACAATGTCTGCACTCATTGCAGGGGCACATTCCACAATGGTGAATTATGTGGGCTGCCCATATCCCAGCTCACTGTGTAGTACTGTTTGCGTACCCCACATGTGTTGTTCTGATGTATAGTACATATTCCTACATTGAACAACGCCTCCACCGTTGTATGCACAGCTGTCCACACATCTAGCAATGACAGTTACTGTGGTTTCATGTTGGTGTTTCATTTGGTTTGTATATATTGCACATGGGTAGCCAGTGTGATTGATGTATATTGTGACTGGACCATACATTATGTGTATATGTGTTAACTGGCCACATGGCGAATAGATATGTGCATTCACATGCCTGATACTGATAACTGTCTCACCTGCAATGGCCTGCTGTCTCTGCAGCATGCCAGAGGTACCTGTATAGGGGTGACACAGCAGTTTGATCATTATCCATGACTGTATGACAGCTACAGGGTGCACTGTGCATGTTAACACATTTGCCAGTACAATAGCATATACTATGGAGTATGCACATGTGTGCATACACAGGGTAGCATACTAAAGTATGCAGCATGTGTGTAAACATACCTTGCATATGATATTACATTACATAGTGTACAGTGACACATGCGACTAAATGGGATATAATATTTATATGTGCAGTAGTGACTTACCAGGCAACTCTAGGCTCTGTGGTTGGGAGACACCCACCTCTACAATGGCAGCTAGAGTTTGTGGATTCTGTTCTGATGGAGTCCCCAGGCTGGCCAGTAGCTCCTCGGTAGGTGTGAGTGGGGGATGGGTTGGTGGCCCACCACCTGTTCTACATTGTTCCCTGGCGAATGCATTGGCACACTGTTTCACATGTTGGATCAGGTCCGTGCAGTGTCTGTGCACCTGCTTGTAGGTGCGGTTATGGCCACTCACATCATTAACCCTCCTGCGAAGTTCCTGCCACAGGTCATCATGCTGCGGGGCATGCTGTGGTACATGGCTGAGCAGTACCTCATAGTTATCCTGGAGGTATGGTATGAGGGCATCATCCACCAAGCGGCTATATGCTTGCAGTCATGATCGAGGCATTATCTGGACGACATAATGATGGAGACAGGTCACAGCATCTCAGAGATGCACAGAGATACAGCTGCACATACATGTGTATTACATTTAGTACTTATGAACAGTTGTCTTTGTAAATCGTCATGACACTGACACGACTGACATATTTGTTTCACACACATGTAACACCCGATGGGGATTGGATATTATCACCATATATGTGTGTCACCTCATTACATTGCTCATACTCCATGTGAATACTGTCTTGATGTGGGCATGTCTGTTTGCCTGTACTGCTGTTCTTACCTATCAGCACATGCCTGGATGTGTGTACATTAATGCTGTTGACCTTGATGCTGTTTATATATCACATATCATCACATACACTGCCTTAACGGACATGGGCAGTGACAATGCAGACATGCGCACGGAAACCTTTACATGCATGTGTTTTGCCATATACATCTACATGGCACTGTACAGCAGTTCAACATCCTGCCCTGTATCGCCTGTGTTGCACGTGTGATACACATGGGACAATGGCTAGCCGGATGGTATTCGCAGGGATGGTTATCAACTATAGCATGTACTGCCAAGATCATGTAGTAGTGTGCATGCCCTGGGCCATGTATGGGCATAGGATGTAAGATTTTCTAGCTGTATCCGACAGCCATGTTCCCGCCGACAGGTGAATCAGTGCCACATTACTGATCCAGACAGTTAATGATACATCTACCATGCGGTCATCACACCATGTATGACAGAGATGATATGTGCAGCTTTGCTGGACAGGGTTGCATGGTAAGGCAGGAGTATGTAACATGTATGGCACAGGGATCTGTCCAACATGTGGTGACCCTTGTACTAGGAAGGTGGCTATCCATGACGTATGTCTTTCAGATCAGGATATGTACGTGTAGCATGTCCAACATCACAGTGTTGCACATGTCTTTATTCACGGTAGGCAGCATGCTGCATAGTGGAGGGGAGGATTGTGAAGGCTGGTATCGCCCAGCCAAGCATGGCCAATACCCCTTAAAGGTGAGATGTGATCCAATATTGGTCACTTGAGTGCTGAGTATGGCTGTCCAATGATCTCCATGATCATGGATGGCACCCTGTCATGACTTGGGTTGCCTCTTATGACTTCCTAATAGGCCTGGTGATGTCACTAGTTCAGGGAGGTAAACTGCACAGCACCATCCCTTACACGCAGTGTCCATAATGTTGACCGCTGCCTAGGTGGTAATTAATGGGTACAGGGTTATTAACATAGTGGTGACAATGCAATAGGCAGCTGTCAGATTGTGCAAATATGTCACGCACCTCACCCACAAAGCCCATTCTCTATGTTGTCCACAACAATGAGTCAGCTATTGCTCCTAGGTCATGGCCATTCACATACTCACATATGCAGATGCCTCCCATTTGTCTGTGTGGTATGGGCTACAATGACGGGGAAGTACAAAACATTAACCCTGTTTTGCTGTATCTGCCACTGGTGTGATATGCACATGTCACTCAGGCACCTTTTGTAGTGTTGCTTCTGTGAACAGGCCACTGATAGAACACTCCTGTGACATACGAAAGTACATGTATTATACTGAGTGTAGGTGGAACACAGTATGGGTGCTGATGTCCTATGACCTGTCACAGGTATGCTATGCAGTGTGAATTTATCCGTACTGTCATCTACATCTGTACTGCTAACAACATCAATGTTGATAAAGGTTCATAGATTCAGATCATACTCAGTAGGGTAATAGTGCAGTGCTTCCCATTATGAATAGCGTCTCCACTTTGTGGGTTGTGATAACTGTTAGTGTGATCCATTCAGCATTTTCACAGACTGCCATGAACCTATGTTTTACATGGAAGTGTATGTGTAGAGCAAACTGTTTTGACATATGTGTATTATACGACCAGGGATTTGAACAGGTCACATGCAGCCTGAGTGCACCTTGTACCATCATAGTTATGGTTACAGGGGCTCTGTAGTGTTCATGGATATGTGATTGTGTATCTGTTTGGGGAGCGGTGAGTTTATGTCATCCAACACCCTATCTGTATTGCTTATTCATGCTCAGCACTTGTTCAGAACATGTAAGCACTCCATGAGCTACTAATTACTATAGCACTCAATCCTACTCATTTCCTACAGGTAAACACTGTTTGTCCTTACATTTCCAGCATGCTTACAGTACAACAGCTGTTGTACACACTTACTTCACATATCTTGTGAGAAATGGTTGAATATACAGGCATGTCCAAATGTCAATTACCAGTGTTATTGCCTGTCTATATGATGAATATGTGCAACATGAGGCAATATAGCAATTGTCTCATGTACACAGTCAATGCTCACCTCATAGCATGCAACACTACAGCCTGTGGGAGATGCACATATGTAGCCATGCTGGAGGTAATGCTCTCTCCAACCCAGACTTAACCTGACAATCATGTGGGGATGTTAAACATTTGCAGCACACCCCACTCATCACATAGTCTCACTAGATCTTCACCACCAGAGGCCACACATAGTAAGACTACAACATTTTTGGAGCCTCTCCATACTACTCTGTGTAGGCAACAGAGGCAGCCCCCATCACCAAACACAACATCAATTACTTATAGCCCACAGACTCATGTGTGCCCATCAACTACAGAAAATAGGGTGTTATAACATACCCAACACACTAGTCATAGGTGACTCTGTAGGTGGTCACACTGATTTCCCACTCAGCAGGCTACACAAGGCGATAGTCACTGTCATCTGGCTGTCAGGTAGCAGGATCCACAACATAACCTATGCACTCAGGTCACTCCTCCACAGGTACAATATGACTGTCATTCTCCACGTTAGTGTGAATGCCCTGAGATGTAACTTCCAGGACTACATGTACAGGGAAATGCAATAGCTCTCCGATCTTGTAGCCCAGGCAGGTATCGCCCAAGCCCTGAGAAGCATTCTGCATTAGTCCAGACTGATGACACAGTACAATGACAGAATTATTCACTTCAACAGTTGCCTGTGCTTCTGGTGTCATTCCAAGGGTATCCAGTATCTGTCTGCTTTGAATGACATGGTCAACAAACCACAATGCTTTGGCACAGATGACCTGCACCTGTTAGCCCTGGGATTATGGATAACATCTAAGGCTCTTGCTGCTCCTATACTGCCTGTTTTAGACACATTTCAAATAACATATTCACCACCAGAACAGGTACAGGCAAGCAAAACCTGAGGGTAATGTTACTCAAAGTTGACATCTTCATCTCAAATGCCCTCATTTCTTGGTGTACTGGAAAGTAGGGTTCAAACAGGAACTACTGATGTGAGACTGACACTACCCCACACTTAACTGTGATACCTACTCATGTACCGACACATTAGGCCAACATTTTCGGGGATTCCTAAACTCCAGTCGGCTAGATCAACCTATACACACCACCACCAAGGCCAACAATATCCTAGACCTGGACATTACCAACATGTGTGACTGGTGTTCCACACCTGGGGTTATCCCCTCGTTGGTCAGTTCCGAACGTATCTTTTTCGTTTTTTCGTCTCTCGCTTTGCACCTCTAAGGATTTTTCGTCTCTCGCTTTGCACCTCTAAGGATTTATCAGTTCCGAACGTGAAAAGGATTTTTAAACACCTTTACTGAATTATCACCTGTGACATAGGCAAACCTGCATTTATATAAAACTAATCAAACCATATTAACAAGTTCACATTTACAAATGTTATGTATCACATATATTGTTACATAACCTATAAGCCAAGGAACATTGCATAAATTATTCAGTTTCTGCTTTCTCTTAAACTTAATTACTGCTCCAAACCATTTTCTGTGTGTCTTGTTCTCACAATTTCTATTTTGTCTATGTCATTTACTCCCACCCTTTTCTAAAGATCCCACTTCCTTTTGTTTTATGTCTGTTACAATATTCAGTACTTCAAGTATAGTTGGTTTATATTTTGATTTTCTAGTAATTGCTTTATTGCCTGCCACCAGAATTAAACTTAACAAGCCTTTAGTATGCCTAAGAAATTCTGTTCTTGTATCCCAACACAATACATCATTTCATTATTTACATCCAATTGCTTGTCCAGGAGTTCTCTGACATCTTCTATGTGACACTGGTATTACTATGCCTTTTCATATGTATCAAACATGATGTTTTTTGGATTTATGTTCCAAGCTGTTTGGCATGCATTTTATAGAAACTGTACAATTGCACATAATAGCACTTGTTCATCTTGTTTCTGTAAAAACACAGTATTAACCTTCTTCAGTCCTGTCTTTTCATTGTTTGTGTTTAGTTGCCCTACTTTGATGCTCACTGTCTATCTGTGGGCTTCTGCTTTGGATACCTGACATGGTAAGGGGGCCAAATTGTGTGGCTTCCACATACCATTGCTTTTTATCATGTAATATCTCTGTAATGTGTAACCCTTTCTACATGGGCCACTTTGATCCTTTCCATGCAGTGTGGCAGCTAATATGCCATGTATTACTGCTGAAGATGTTACCTGCTGCTTGGGGCTCCAGTAGTTGTCTTTGGGAAATGACCTCCTCTCCATTGCCTTGTGAATGATTCATTAGGGCTATGGCATACAAAGTGTGACAGGTGCCACTTAATTTGAAGCATGCCCTTTTTTAACCTGTTTGTTACCGCATTCATGCTGTCACATGGTGTGTATTGCACAACAACATGTTTTTATAGATCTTTTTTAGTTCCCTGCCAACTGAGTACTTCAGCTAAGCCACAAACACCCATTTATTCCTTATCACCAGGACAAGGGGCAATCATGGTGCAGTCCTTATTCAGACAGCTATGAAGGGATTTTGTACTTTCATCCCTCACCCAAAGCCTAATGTTATGTCTTGGTGACATGAGGGTCAACATTATCTTCCACTGAGGGCATGTTCATTCTGGTACAATCACATGCAGTCAACTTGAAAAAGACAAAAACTGGAAAAACTCCCTCCTTAACCTCAACAGGCAAATTAGATCACTAGTGAAAACTTCCAAGGCCAAATATGAATCAAAACTAGCCTCCATAACAAAGGGAAACTATAAAGTCTCCTTCAGTTATGTCAGGAACATCCATGCCAAAGCCCAGATGTATTCTGAATTAGTACTTAACAGTATCACTTACAATAATGCTGTTGACTTAGCCAAGCTGCTAGCAGATAGGTTCACCAGAAACTTCACCCCTGTCCTCCCAAAGGCCCTTTTGACATCCCTGATACTTGTCCTGCACCTCACATCTTCATAGATCAAGTGTTACAGGCCCTATCCAAGGCAAATAACACAGCTTCCATGGGACCTGATAGTATTCCAGGATATATTCTGCACCATCTCCAGCAAGAACTGACTTCATCACTGAGCACCCTGTTCAACCACCACTGAGCACCCTGTTCAACCACAGCCTAAGTACAGGCCTCATTCCAGCTGAATGGATAACTGCCATTGTCATCCCTATGCACAACGGTGGTGCCACTACTGACCCTGGAAACTATCACCTCCATTAGCTTGACAAGTCTGATCTCTAAAGCTAATTAGCATAATATTATGGATCTCATAAACAAGGACATAAGCAATCTCCAGGCAATTGACCCCACCCAGTTCAGCTTCATCAAGGGCAGATCTTGCCTGTTGAACCTGGTTGACTTTGAGGCTCTCACCAAGGCCATGAATGAGTGAAAGTCAGTACACACAGCTTACCTTGACTTAGCCAAGGCCCTTGACACAAACCCCTTACTCGGGCATCATCAAAAAGCTAACACAACTTGGCATAAATCTCTTTTTCATCAGGTGGATGGCCCACCATCTGGCTCACCAACAAGACCCTCAAAGTCAAAATATGCACTTCCACCTCCGATAGCAGACCTGTTGCTAGTGGAGTTCCCCAAGGATCTGTTCTGGGATCTCTACTGTTTGGCATCTATTTCGCAGAGATCCAGGCAGAGAAAAAAATCCTGTGGCTGACCAAGTTTATGGACAACTATAAGTTGTATACCGTCATTGACTCCCCAAATGATGTTAACATACTGCAAGAAGGTCTTACAGCAGCTGATGACTGGTGCCAAAGTCATGGCCTCAAGCTAAATTAAAAAAAAATGTATCATCATAACATTCAACAAAAACATGACCCCTACTGATTACCACATCAACGGCAACCCCCTAAGCACACAAACTGTAGTGAGAGCCTTGGGCACTCAGGTTGATCACAGCCGCAAATGTGACCATCGTGTTGCGGCAGTGGTCAAAAATGCATTTTGCTTTATTCATCTCATAAGTAAAGGGATTGCATCCAGCAAAAAGGAGGTTATAACCTCTCTATACTCCTCCCCCCTCATTAGGCCAATAATGGAGTATAACGCCCCATTTGGGATGTACCTCTCCAATCTGCACCATCTGGAAAAGCCACTGAAATACCTCATAAAGACAATCCATGGACCCCAACACCTGTCCTATGCAGACAGGTGCAAATCATAAGTAATAAAAGTAAACTGCAAGGAACCACCACGGCATAAAGTCCACACTTTAATTGATATTACAATAGAAAAGAAGAACAAGCGCTTTCACGCACCATCCCGGTGCGCTTCATCAGGTTACAATCAATAGCAAGGCATCACCCTTTAAATACAAAAATCAACTTCAATTGTTCAATTAAATGCATCAATTAATGTAAACCATTAGAAATTAAAAGGGGGATAACATCCTGTATCCCTACAAAATTTCTTAAGGAACATGTGCATTCGATAGAAGTTTCTTTATAAACCAAATGCTATTCTTTATCTAGGGGAAGCATTTTGATTATAAATAGACATACTTAGCTTCTCCTAATCCCCCAAAATGAAAGGTCATATTAAGGTATACAGGTGCAAATCACTATCACTCTACTCAGTATCGTACAGATTGCTCAGAAGTGATCTGTGTCTCTCCAACAAAGCAATCATGGACTCTGCCCTACTAGAGATGCTCCATATCTATAAGTCTAACTCCTCATGCACTACTTTCTCAAAAGGCCTGAATTTAATATGCAACTTCAACAAAACCTGCTGGACAGACAGGTTTGTCTCCCATAGTCTGCCCCATCTCTGGAACAGACTTCCCATACATGTCAAACAGAGCACCTCACTGAACCTCTTCAAGCACAACCTTGATGAGTGGATGGAAAACTACAAATTTAGCCCAGAAGGTCCACCTGTGCCCCTCATTGACATGGGTGACAGGTGCTGACTGAGGTTTCTTTTAGGGGATAAACTCTTGGCTATGCATGAAAGGGCCCTAGGCTCATTAGCCTAGTAACCTTCTATGATCCTGTGATCCTATGATCCCCAGCTCATACAGTAAATGTCATGTGCCTCTCTGTCCAAGAGATACCAGCACTACAGTAGGCCAGACTGCATCCACTTCCCCAGGACTATCAAGCCAGCATCGTTCAATGGCCAACACTCTCCTCCTTCAGCTCCCTCACAGTTCAGGTCTCTAGTCAGCTGTGAGTCACCTGGGCTACAGTCAAGGCTGTTCAGCCCTGAATCACCTGGGCTACATTAAAGGTTGTTCAGCACTGAATCACCTGAACTACAGTCAAGACTGTTTCATTCTTTTACAGCACCATTTTATACATCTAACAGTATGCCTTACATTAAGCAAAGAAATTAAAACTTATAACTATAATGAACTCTTAAATTTACAAAACATACAATTTTTAAAAAACTTAATAAGGTAATTTTGCAAACAAGAACATTCTTTGGGTACTCTTGTTTCTTCTCATATTCCAAAGACATGTGACATGGTAGGAGGCTTGGAAACATGTAAATTGTCCACAGGAATGTGCATACATGAGTGATACAGGAAAAAAATGCAGTAGAATCTATATCCATTTCTTCCCTTTATCTAGTATCTTCAAGAATGGTGGTGGCTGTTCATAGGGTTACTATAGGATAGGAGTCAGCTGGGACCCATAAGCATGGATGAAAGCATGTAAATAGTTTTGTCATAATCAAGAGAAGTGAAATTCATATAAATATTAAATGCCAATATTATGACTCCAATAGCATAAATTATAATAATGCACATGAAAATATGTAAGGCTGTTAAAATTCTGAATACAAGTAAAAAAGTTATACTTGTATAATGAGCAAAACCTAAGACTCTTGAATAGGAATATGAAAATATATATATGACACAGCTGTAAACATTAGTGCAACAAATATTATTGCTAGCTAGAACACTATATGCAACAAACTATCTTTCAGGAAGTCCAACTCAGGCTTACACTAGCATGATGGAAGCAGAGTACCTCTCTAGCCCTCTTTAAGAGGAACCTGGAGGACTGGATGGGAAACAGAAAATATACCCCTGGGATCCTACCTGTGTCCCTGCTGCACAGGGGAAACAGGTGCTGACTTTGAGGGAATCATGGGCAAAATTCTTGGCTATGCTTATAAGAGCCTCCAGGCCAATAGCCTAGTATCTTCCTAGGAACCTATGTCTTTTGTTTCTCCTTTTACAGTACGTTCTGGTGTTCTTCAGACATCTAGTTTTGGAACTATTATTTTACTTGTATATTAAGGACCTTCCTGCAGAGCTCTAAAGCTTAAAATGATTTATTCTGCCAATGGCTTATTGCTTATAACTTCTGCAAAAATTGTTAGTCTATGAAAGCCCTAGGCTAGTTGCACTTGTGGGTTATTTTAAGCCTAGTCAATTTCCCCTAAAGGTCATAGTTAAACACAGTACCTTGCATTTGTCAGGTAAACATCTTAAACATTATGCCAATCCCCACATTATAGGGATGAATGGGGTCCATTCCTGCCATGATATAAGAAACGCAAAAGAATTCGAGAAATTAAAAAGTAGAATTTGCTTCAAACATATTTTACTAGCCACTATTCATAACAGTAACCTTTAGGACAGTCCTATTTGAAATGTATGAGAGGGTCCTGCCTACCTTTTCCAAAGAGTTCTGATGTGAATGGGATATATATTGCATCTGTGATTTCTTGCAATTATTCAAAGGTCTAACTAGGTCTCATTCAATCATTCCATGGAAATGAATAAATGAACATAAACAAAGTTTTTCATAAAACTCATCACAGCTAAAACACACCCCCAGGTGTTTTGACAGGTCAACCTGCTGAAGCATCTTTGAGAAGAATATTGTTTGTTCATATTTGGGTTAATAATTCTACAATCATGCTACATACAAGACATTAGAAGATTCCATCTTAAAGCTTACACAATGGGAAACAAAGTTGTATTCATATTTGCACTCTTTCTCCTGCAGGTAATGAATTATTAAGTGTTGTTCATATAATATTTATTTATGATGTCATAAATTTCATGTGGTTTCAAAATATTTCAAAAAAACAAATACCTCAGACTGAATTGCTTAGTCTGATATGAAAGTTTTAATCTAGATGAACAAAATAGTGCTGACAGTATGTGTAAACCTGGGTGGTTGAACAGATATTTTAAGTTGTTTGCAAAAGATTACAAACTTAATAGTTACTGTATTTACTAGGATTTATAAAATCCAGTTTAAAACCTAGAACATAAAAAATACTATCACTATAAAATAGTTTGTGTTGAAGAGTTTAACATTTACACTTCTGTAATAATCCCTATGGTTCAAGGGATATGAAAATTTGTTTGAAATGTGAGGACATAATTTGATTCTTTAGACTCTTCTGGGATAATAATTTGAATTATATAATATTACATTCTATATAATGATTGTTATTAGAAATTGTTAGTTATTTTTCTTCAAACTTGAGTTAGGGATGCTTTTATTTCTTTTTCTTTTGTCTACATTGTATATGACATTATCAAATATTCCTTAACAGCAGGTAGGTTGCTCTTTTGTAGTTTTTTCCCTGCTTCATATGTGGGTTTGTTTTTTTCAGCTATTCTGTACAAACATTGAGTTTCAGACTACATGGAGTATTTGAATGGTGGTTTAATCTTATGATTAATATTAATGAAATTTATGTTTTCTTTTTGGGTGTCTGTTATTATTTTTTGCATATTAATTGAACATTCTAGACTGTAAACTTTTTCCAATGCTCTTTACACAGTTCATGGTTTGCACTAAATCTCTAAAGTGTAACTTTCACAGAGTAGTCATGACATTTTTATTTTGTTATATGACATATTGTCTATGCCTTACATAAAATGCATTTCTTTAAACATTAATGGTTTAAATAATAGTTGTAAAAGAGGGAGTCTAAACACATTTTTAAAAATACAACCCTGATTGTATTTCTTCAAGAAACACATTTACTACAAAATGACTTAGATGGACTTAATACTAAATCATACACTGTGTTAAATAGTTCTCATTATAATCAGAAAAGAAAGAGGAGTAACCATTCTATGGAGAAACACTTTACCTCTGCGTAAGATCATTAGTTCTTACAAGGACGATAAAGGGCTAATTTGTTCAATAGCACTGGAAATTAACAGAAAATTATATACTCTTATAAATTTACATTGGATTCCTGGGATAGGGATTAACAGTGTTAGACAGCACCCAGATCTGGTTGTTCAGACCTCAATGGGTAGTATTATATTAGCTGGTGATTTGAACGGCATCTTAAAGAAGGAAGATACCAGTGTTATTAAAAAAGGAAATTTACTGCACCACCTAAAGAATTACTAATATTTATGGACTTGATGAATATTATAGATATATTTGACTTCTTAGACCCATGTGGTCCTTTTTGTTTACTCATTATCCTCATAGATATGGATCTCAGGGTAGGACTGACAGAGTTCTTATTTCAAATGATTTACTCAACAGTTCAGATAAGGTAAAAGTGATATCTTACCCACTTTCCGACTACGATGCTATAACTTTTGATCTTCTCTTTAAAAGTAACAATAAGATTCTTATAAAATGCATACCTGCTTATATAATAATTTAAATGGTTTCAAGAATTTTTTTAAAAAGAAAGTGCAAACTTTTCTTGAAATTAATTATACTAGTGATATCTCTGAGATTTATACTTTGGGTCCATTAAAAGCATATTTATATGGTAAAACTATTTCATGGTATGTTTTTAAGAAACAGAAGTGGGATAAGGAGTTAACTGACTTACATAAGAAATTAGATAACTTAAAACTTTACTCTCAAAAAAAAAATTCTCTCAAAAAACAAATACGACTCATACAAAAGAGATATGAAAGCTGAATGATAAATACTTGGAAGTTCTAAATAAAAAAAATAGGATTAATCTAGAAAAGATCATGTTAGTTAATTTTTCTGTAAATCTTAAATCAGTACATAGATTGGCAAATTGAGCCAAGATAATTAATAAATGATACTTTCTCCATATTTATTATTATTTTTCTTTCATCACATGTTGATACTGGTACAATAATGTTGATTAATTTATCTCCATTTTTACCACTCTGAATTCATCTGGCAACCAACTAAATTTCTGCTTTTATGTATATATTCTGCATATGTTACTGTAATCAAACCAACTAAATTCCTGATTTATGTATATATTCTGTATATATTACTGTAACCACTATGTATAACACTGTTTCTACTTCTGTACCAATTAATGTTAATTTTTTTTCTGCATCTATGTTCTTGTCGGAGCTTTTCTCCTCAGGCCTCCACCGAAAATGGGCTCTTTTAGGCCCAGTGGACTTTCCCGGTAAACAAATGCAAAAAATGAATAAATACATAAATAAATAGATAAACAAATAAATAAATAAATAATAAATCTAATCATAGTAAAGAAATCTTCTTCTCAAAAGAAAGAAAAAACAAAAAAAGCGTTAATGATCCGGAAGATATTCTGTCTTAGTTTAAATCTTACTATAGTACTTTATGTGATATAGGGAAAATTGCCAGCTAAGCTATCTGAAATTTTGTAAATAATTCTATGTCAATTCTGAATATTGATAGGATTTATACAGAACTGTATGTTATGTACTGAACTAAAGTTTAACCACAGCATGCCCTGCTGACTTCGAACAGAAATTCATATAAATATACACAACAATTCTGTCCGCTGTCCTGGGTGTCTAGGATCCAAGAAACTCCAAAAATATTTCCAAAATAAACTCAACTTTATTTGTAAAACTCTCTGTGTTAAGCGCTTTCATCTAATATTATAGACTTCATCAGAACACATTTGTTAATTACATACTAGGTTATATACAAGTGTCAAACCGATCAAACTGATTAATTAATACATTTGTTGAATGTCAATTAAATATACACATTCTTTAAAGTGCACAGTGCATTAGTTTAAAATCACTTATTTGTTGTATGAGCTATGTAACTACTCTGTATAAAATCACTTATGAATAAAACAATACATGAAATGCATAAAAATGAATAAACTATATATATATATATATATATATATAATTAATGTGTATAAAAATCTATATATAAAAATACACTTGAGTAAAAATCAGTGCTATTATAAAATACTATTCAAACATTAGTTCATACTCATTTCTGTAGTCTATCACAATAGATATAAATACATATTATGCTTTACATTCTAAGATTGGCTTTATAGATATACTATCATTTATCCCTGAGTGTGCAGTAGCATTTAATGAAATTTGCCACCTAGTTTCTCTTTCACCCAATTTTTTACTAGTGTTACCACCCCTGGGATTATCTATTATAAGTTCCAAGATAGCGAACTTCAACATGTCACAACTAGGGCTTTTGACAAGATGTTTATATAATGCATTAGTAATATATTTTTTTCTAATGCAATAATAATGGTCGCATATTCTGTTCCTTAAGCATCTGTCTGTTTTGCCAACATAGAAACATGGACATTTTGTACATTTGGCTAAATATATTACATGTTGTGCATGACAATTTCCTTTCTTAAATCTTATTATAGTTTGATTAATGTCTTCCAAAACTAGGGTGGTATCCTCCATTATAGCAAAACACTGGTTGCATTGTCCACACTTATGGGTACCCCCTTCCCTCTTTATGTTTTTACTAATGAAGACTTTCCTTTCAAATTTGTTCTTTAAGTTATATCTTGTTTTGTATACAAACACAGGATGCTCACCTAATACTGTGTAAATATTTTCATCAGTTCTCATAATGTTCCAGTCCCCTTCTACTATTTTTTGTATGTCTTTGACATGTGTACTGCATAGAAGTATACATTCTCATTGAAACTTATCATTTTGGTTATTATTAACACCACTAATAGTATTCAAAGTTTCACAAGACCCTGTACCTAAAAGGGGTTTATGCTTTCTACCCCACTCATCTTTGACGTATTTAATGGTATTCTCAATCAGTCCAGTAGGATATCTTCGCTTACTAAACATGCAACCTATATTGTCTAATTCTTTAAGCATGTCATTGTATTCAAAAGTCATTCTAGCTGCTCTAATACATTGTCCCTTTATAATACTTTACTTCTGACTGTATGGATGACAACTAGAATATTCTAAATATGAATTGCTGAATGTGGTTTTCCTATGTATTTTGGACTTAAACTGACCATTTTCTGTTGAGATATAAGTGTCTAGATATGAAATACCTTTTTTATCGTAATTATATGTGAACTTCAAATATTCACACGTTTGATTAAGGTAATTAAAAACATTTTCAATTCATTTAGAGACCCTTTCCACAGGATAAAAATGTCATCCAAAAGCCTAACATAGCAGCTTATATGACTATACCTTCTACTCTTAAATAGACATTCTTCCTCCCAATCAAGAAGGACAAATTAGCAAAAATAGGTGTGCATGCAGCCCCCATTGCTACACCATTACTTTGCCTGTAATATTCTCCTTCGTAAAAAATGTAATTATACTTTAATACTATTTCCATGAACTCCAATATCAACAATACACTATCCCATGATAATCCAGCAAATTTTTGCATACTTTTACTGAACCGATTCATTCCATCATCTTTAGGAATGCAGGAAAAAAGGTCTACTACATCAATTGTTACAAATGTTAACTCATCTTTACACAAATCAGGGGTGAGTCAACTTAAAAAATCCCATGAGTCTATGACTATGTGGGATATCTTTTTATATATAGGCTTCAACCATGTGTCAATAACTTTGCCAAATGGAAACACTTTAGATTTGTTACCAGATATTATAGGCCGAAAGAGAGGGTCTTCTAACTCTTTATGCACCTTCGGTATCCCCACAATGTTGGCTAACACTGGAAATTTCACACTTAAAAAGTTGTATAATTCAATGTCTATCCTATCGTCTAATAGGAATTCTTCTAAATACAGGTCTATTTTGTGGTGTCCCATATTCACTTCATTCAGGGATGGAACTTCATAGTTCCCTGAATTGAGTAAAATAGTGTGCATTTTATTAATGTATTCAAAGTTGTCATATAACACCACACCACCCCCTTTATCTGGTTTCATGACCCGTATTTGATGATTTTCCTATATTTCTTTCAGGACTTGAAATTATTTTTTACTTAAATTATATTGCACCTTTTTATTCTTACATTTATTCTGAAATGCATACAACTCATCTGTCACTACTTTCTCATATGTAGCTAAGGTGGCATTCATCGGTGGGATGAAGGTGCTTACCTTTTTAAATGGGTTTTTAATCATTTCACCCCTGTTCTCCTGAAAGTACAATGCCAAGTTAAGTTTCCGCATATATTGCTTAAATTCAACTACATAATCAGTTATATCTAAATTAATGTTGGGAACATATTTCATTCCCCTAGAAAACAAGGAGAAGTGTTCTTTCTCCAGTTTAAAATGGGTATAATTAAATATACTAAAATCTCCTAAATTATAATGTATATCATTGTGTTTGACTATGTTTAACTCCTTATCCATTTTTTTATGTTCGGATATTGCCAATTCCCCTGAAATGTGGTCTCCCTCCAATTCCTGTGTACTGGAGCTCCTTGTTTTTCCTGTCCTTGCCATCCTTGTTTCTTTCTCCCTAAAAGAATTCCTGTTGTTGTTTTTCCAACCATAATTCACCCTATTAGCATATGTGTCATCATCACGAACATTACTTCCCTGTCCGCTAAGTGACTGGCCCATAATTTCATTTTAATTACCCCATCTATAGGCCTGTTGATTCTCATATTGTTCCATGCCTCTTTTTAACTTCTTACATTTCCTATCAAACTGTTTTTTACAATTTTTATCTACCCATTCATATTGTGTGTTGTAAAAACTTTCCCATTCGGTGAATAATAAGTCCTTCATAATAATCCTGTTCAAGTGCTCAGTTTCCGTTATACATGCACATAACTTTTTGTCATTGCATCTTATAATTAATTCCATAAAACTGTATCCAAAATTGTCGAAAAGCTTATTACATTCCTGTATATTAGTTTCATCCATATCCACTCCCATTGGCTGCTTAAAAAAACTTAAGCCCATGGGTACAATTTTCAAGTCTAAGCATCTTTTAAGGTACATATTTTCTAATTGGAGGCTTTTCACTGTGCCCAACTTTTTACCAAAGTCATAAATTAGAACTTTTAAAGTCTTATTATTCCCTTGAACTGTACCTCGATTGTCACCAGTCCTTGTATTATAACTATTATTATCAAAATCAAAATTACATTTGTAAAAGAGTCCAGTCCATGTTGCATACCCTTATCATTCGTATTTTTAAGGAAATTAAAAGTCTGTGGGTTAACAGTACCTGTAAGGGTTGGTAATCCTACATCTGAATAAGTCTTTTTAGGAACCGTCTGCTTTGGCTTGGCTCCTGAAATGTTAAACTCGTCCTCCGATCCATTGTCCTCCACTCGAACTCCTTCAGGCATATAATGGAGGTTACCATTAACTGCTACAGTGGATCCATGAGAGGGTCCGATGTCTTGCATGCCACCATCACCTTGGCCATTAGGGATAGGATTCAAAACTTTGTTCCGCTAAGTGCACACAATGACATCGTCATTTGCATACCATCATTCCTTCCCTCCGGCTGGCTGATTAATTCGAAGAGCCGCGTGAGCTCACCCTTGATAATTGCCATCTCCGACTGCATTTTCTGGATCTCGCCTCTCCTTCCTGGAAAGAATATGGATGCTAGTTCATCTAAAGAATCCATGACACCCGCAAACAACAAATAAAATAACCGTATTCAGTGAAAGTCAACTCAGTAAATATACACAACAATTCTGTCCGCTGTCCTGGGTGTCTAGGATCCAAGAAACTCCAAAAATATTTCCAAAATAAACTCAACTTTATTTGTAAAACTCTCTGTGTTAAGCACTTTTATCTAATATTATAGACTTCATCAGAACACATTCATTAATTACATACTAGGCTATATAAAGTGTCAAACCAATCAAACTGATTAATTAATACATTTGTTGAATGTCAATTAAATATACACGTTCCTTAAAGTGCACAGTGCATTAGTTTAAAATCACTTAAACTATGTGTTCTGAAGAAATTACAGATATGCCAGGCTAAAGGACTGGTGCATGGCAACCTGACTAAGGCAGAAATAATTGTATCTTTGGGCACAGCTGCATTGCAGAGCAGCAATCAGGAGGACTACCAGGCTGCCATGGAGATGTAAAGCTCTGCAAAAATGGGCAACTCAACTTTTCCACAGAAGACTTAGAAAGCCATCTGGAGATAAAGACATTTGAGCTAGAGGCCAAGCATTTGAAAATAGAAACAGTAGAGAGACCGAAACATCTAAAGGCTGAGGAAAATGAAAAACTAAGATGTCTTGAGGGTGAGGAAAATGATAAACTGTGACATGTAGAGGATGAGGAGAAAGAAAGGCAGAGGCAACATAAAAAAGAGATGCTGACTCTTCACCAGAGTCATGGAGTCATGGGGAAGAGAGTAACTGAACCCCAAAAGCAAAAAAATGTCAGGAAATTTCTTCCACAATTTACAGAGGGGGTTAATTTTGATAGTGTCATTCATATGTTTGCTTACAGAGAGGTTCCCAAGGAATCCGCAGGTTTTTCACCCTTTCAGTTGCTGTATGGGCATAGGGTGAGGGAAACTGTAGATTTGATTTGAGATGAGTGGGAGGGTGAGTGTGAATCTCACAAGAACTCTCTTGTGGCATATGTCCTCAACCTCAGGACAAGGCTCAGGCAACTCATGGGCTTGGCCCAGAAGAACATGAAAGAAGTCCAACTGCAGAAAGAGGTTTGTTATGGCAGGAATGCTTAAGCTAGAGGGTATACAGTAGGGCAGCAGGTAATGGTTCTCATTCCTGTCAGATACAACAAGCTGCAGGCAGCTTGGGAGGGACCCTACAAAGTGGTAAAGAAGGTCAGTGATGTTAACTACATGGTAGAACTGCTAGGCAGGAAGTAGGGGCACCAATTGTACCATGTTATCATGATGAAACCTTACCATGATAGTAAGGCCTTTGTGCTAAGTACTTGTAGTAGATCGTAGGAGGAGTCTAAGGGGGATCTGGTTACTGATCTCCTCAGTGAGGCTCGGACTGACATCTCTGTGGAGAGGGTAGCAATGTCCCAGCAGCTGTCCCTAACCAGGTTTGAGAAATCTGAGCAGTGTTACAGGAGTTTTGGGGCATGTTAACTGTAAACCAGGGTGCACTCACCTGGTGCAGCATGATGTGGATAAAGGATCCCAAAGGCCTATTTGGCAGGCCCCTTATAGGGTGCCTGAGAGAGTCAAACAGACTCTGAGGGAGGAGATACAGGAAATGTTGGAACTAGGTGTAATCCAGGACGGGGCCTCCCCAGTGATGCTGGTACCAAAGAAAGATGGCAGCACCAGGTTCTGTGTAGAGTACAGGAAATTAAATAGTCAAACAGAGTCAGACGCTTAACCCATGCCAAGGACAGATGAACCCCTAGAGCAGCAGTGTGGGGCTTAGTATATTACCACTATTGATCTTACCAAAAGTTAGGTACTCTTGACTCCCAGTGCTAGAGAGAGGTTAGCTTTTGTGACTCCTTTTGGCTTGTATGAGTTCACGAAGATGCCCTTTGGGATGAAAAATGTCCCAGTGACTTTCCAGAGGCTGATAGATCATATCCTAGCAGGAGCATGTGTTTTTGCCCATGATTACATAGATGATATTGCCATCTACAGTCATTGCTGGCAAGAACACTTTCAGCATGTCAAGGAGGTGCTGGGTAGACTACAGAGTGCAGGGTTGACCTTTAAGCCCAGAAAATGTCAGGTGGGTATGGCAGAGGTCTCTTACCCAGGACATAGAGTGGAGAGTGGTAAGATCAGGCCAGAACCTGCCAAAGTGGAAGCCATTCAGTCTTGGCCTGCCCCTGTTACCAAAAAGCAGGTGAAGGCAATCTTAAGTACAGCGGGGTACTACAGAAAGTTTTTCCCAGATTATAGTACCATAGCTGCTCCCCTCACAGACCTGACCAGGAAAAACAGGCCAGATTAGGCAGCGTGGACCTCAGCATGTAAGCAGGTATTCCAGAATCTTAAAGGAGTTTTGGGAGGACTCCCTGCATTAGCCAGTCCAGATTACAGCAAATAATTTGTTGTGCAGGTGTATGGTTCAAACCATGGGGTTGGGGCTGTACTTAACCAGGTTTCCTCAGAGGAAAAAGAGCACCCAGTGGTATATCTCAGTCGTAGGCTCCAACCCAGGGAGGAATGCTATGCAGCTGTAGAAAATGAATGCCTAACCACAGTGTGGGCATGCCGAAACTTCAGCATCATCTATATTGAAGCAAATTCCCTGTAGTTGCAGAACACAGTCCCTTAACATGGCTACATTAAGCCAGCCAGCAACATACCAAGTTGCTAAGGTGGAGCACAGGGTTGCAAGCATATGCTATGACAATGCAGCACTACAGTGGGGTTAGCAGTGGCAACACAGATGGGATCTCAAGACAGGAAATGGGGTAAGGTATTCCCAGATAGTCTCAATCCTCTCACATAACATTTCTCAAGGCTCACTTGAAAAACTAACTGGAGTTTTTTTTTTTGAGGGGAAGAAATGTGATATAGGGAAATATTGCCAACCCAACTATCTGGAATTTTGTAAATCATTCTACGTCATTTGTGAATATTGATATGATTGGTACAGAACTGTATAGTATGTACTGAGCTAAAATGTAACAACAGCATGCCCTGCTGACTTAGAACAGACATGCATATAAACTATATTCCTGTGCAAATGTATGTTTTAACAGTAGAAACTAGAACACAAAAGGTTGCCTTGCAAAACACCAAGAAAAAAAGTTGAAATTATCTTGCTTTATGATTGTGCTATAAACATTCTCTCTCAGTTTCACTGTAGCAGACCCAAGGTCTAGAGTTAAACATTTTTGTATTGTCTTGAAATAGAAGTAATTACTAGGTTTAAAATGTAAACATGTTTTATTGTTTTACGACTTCCAATATCTGCAAACATCTAAGAGATATGTATTTTTCACACAGAGATGTTAAATTCTGTTAGTTTCTGTTTTAGCTTGGGAACTGAAATCAGGTGACAGAAAGTGATGTCATGCAAGCTAAACCAGCAGTAATATTTGATATTAATTTAAGAACTCTCTCAGAGAGAGACTGCGCATTTTGTATTTTGTCTTTGACCTAGAAACATCAACTCATCATCACATTTGCACTTGCCTTGCTGTAAGTAAGTTTTATAGGGCATAGTAACTCTTTTACATATAACTAGAACTATAGTAATGATTAGTTTAGATGCTGTCTGTATTTTTTGGGACTGTTTGCAATTTTGTTTTAAATATTTCCTGTGATTTTGAACTCTGAAGTTACTGTGTTGAGTTACTGAGTATTGTCTTGTTCTTTTGCTTTTTATTATTAAATATATTTAAACCCATCTTTGTGTCTCATATTTGTGAAACATATTTAAGTTCTTAGAGTACTTGCACACGTATTTGGTGACACTTTACAGGCCACACCAAAATAGCCTTGCTCGTCACACTACCATTCAGATTAATAGAACATTACATAGTAGGATTAGATAGCCTTTGTTAAGGGCGTTAAAAGTAACTGGTAAGTAGTGGGTAGTGGCAGAAAGGGGCATAACTAGTAAACCTTTGCCAGCCTTTCTCAGCTGTGTGTGTGTGTGTGTGTGTGTGTGTGTGTGTGTGTGTGTGTGTGTGTGTGTGTGTGTTTGTTTATAAACCGAACCTCAAACAGCCTGTGTGTGTCAGCTACTTGGGAAGGGGCACAAAGCACTGGTTGGACAGAGAGGGTGCTGTAAGTTTTGGCTTAGTCACTCAACTGAGCTCTCAACCCCATAGCTGTGCCAGTGGGGAGTCTTATTGGGGATCTGGAGAAAGAAGAAGTAACCAGCCCCAGACTGACTGTGGTCTTTGTGTGCTCTTTAGGGTAATTGCACTTTACTGTGTGTGCACTTTTCATCCTCCCAGTGTGTATATCTCTTAGCTGTTGCCAGTGGTGAGGATTGAGGCTCCTTGCTTATTGGGCCAGTGCATGGGCATCACGGTTTAAATAACAATAGTTCTGTTTTGGATTCTCAACAGGTAATTAATAAATTCTTAAAAAATAATATTCAAAGAAAATTAACCGAAGATCAAATGAAAGTAATTGATAAACCTATTTCACTTTCTGAAGTAAAAGCTGAAATTAATAAATTAAAATCAAACATGGCTCTAGGCGAAGATGCTATTATTCCAGAACTTTAACAAGCTGTTGCAAAACAATACACTAGCCATGCTACTTAAAGTTGTTAAGCTAACCAAAGAACTAATATGTGCCCCCACCCCCTCATGGATATATATTATTATTTCTCCAATTTTAAAACCAGACAAGGATTCAGCTAAATGTTCTTCCTATAGACCTATTTCTTTATTAAATACAGACTATAGAATATTTATGTCTATGCATGCTAAAAGGCTAAAGCAATTTTTCCATCCTTAATAATGATCAAACTGTTTTCATTTTGAATAGGACTTCTTATGATAATATTAAACAGATATTAACTTTAATGGAGTTTGCAAATAATACAAATAAAAAGTTAACATTAGTGAGCTTTGACATTGATAGAACCTTTGATTCAGTAATTGGAATTATCTCACTTTGGATTTAGAAGAGAGTCATTTTTGTAATAACTTCATTCATCTTATTAAATTTCTTTATGAGGCATATTATGCATATATGAAGATAGGTTTTTATATTTCAAATCAATTCATATTCTTAAAGGAACTAAACAAGGACGTCATATTTCCCCTTTACTTTTAATGCTGGTTATTGAGTCATTTGTTAATCTAATTAGATCTTTACCACATATCAAGGCATTTCATTTATGTAACAATTGAACAGCTAAAATCCAATTATTTGCAAATTATATTTTAGTGACCCTGAATAAACTTAATAACTTGCTACCTGTCCATTGTAAACTCATGAAATCCTTTTGGAAAAAGTCTGGCCTTTTCTTCAATGAAAATAAAACAAAAGTCCTACCAATAAATTATAACTCTAATGCTACAGATAGTAAATTTAATAAATATTTTGTTCAAGATAAATTAAAATATTTAGTAATACCCATTACAGAGAATATCAATACAATATGTATACATTTTGCCAATAGTTTGAACACAAGCATCTTGCAAATAAATGGAATGATGGATGAGAGACTACTATTGATTAAAATGATTATCTTACCCAAAATGTTATACTATATTCAATCATATCTCTTTCTCTTCCTAAAACTTGTATACAAGAATTAAATTCTTTAATTAAAAAAAAAATCTATGGCACCCTAATAAACCTAGAATAACATTAAATTATCACACAAAAGATTGCTTTCTAGGGTGCTTTGGTCTGTCAGTTCTTAAACTGTATTCTTTATCCTCTATTATTAAAATACTTGCTCTTTTGATTAACAATTCTTATCATGCTAAATAGAAAGATTTTCAAGATGGCCTAAATTCTCAAATAATTTGTTCCAAATTCCCAAATTATTGTTTAATTTTAAACAATTCTCTGTTTTTGATGATTATAAAATTACAATTATTTCTTTAACAATGTAAATCTAAATGTTAATTTCTCCTATAGCACTATTATAATTAATATATTAGGACATTTTATGTACAGGAACCCGATGTATAAAGCATGTTTTTTTTTTATTTTTTTCAATAGCATTCACTCAAAACAATATTTCCACATTTAACTTATAGATTATGAGTACCTTTAAAGAGAATAATTTAATATATTGGTTTCAGTTGCTAGATAAAGGTACATTAGTTGATCATCATCATATATTAAATATGTTTAACTTGGATGAGGATTTGTGTTTGAATGTGCAAAACTGCAGACATTCATGAAAAATAGACTCTTATGCAACCAAGAGGAAGTAGTTCTACTCCCAAATTAATTGACCTATTATCTCTGTTAATACAGCAGAATATTTATGGTAAATGACTTCTATCAAAATATATAAAGTAATTAGAATGAAACAGAAATATAAAATAAGACCAATAGTTATCTTTAACAAACAAATTAATAATGATTTTCCACATGAGGAAGATAAAAAACCTCTTTTTATTATCTTTTAAACAGACTACTAGTGCTCTTAAATGGAGATTGTTTTTCTTGGAAGTTTCTTCACACATCCTTTTTACTCCTTACAGAACTGAATTGTTATCTAAGACTAAACAGTCTGTTGGAGATGTAAACTAGATCTCAAAGCTGATTGGCAGCACATGGTCTTTTGATTGCATTATCCTTTAATCTTATTGGGAAGAAATGAATATCTTTTTACAGTCTTTATTTTCAGATAACTTTCCTTTAACCAAATCTTTGATTTTTTTTAAATAATCCTGTGCCAAAGTGTGTTCTGAAACTAATACATCCAATTTTATGAAGCATTCTATCAACAGCAAGAAAAGTCATAACAACAAATTGGAAAAGTGATTCTCCTCACCCCTCTTTTAATGAAATTTCCAGTATTATGAATGAGGTGTGTCACTTAGAACTGATGACCATCAAATCAAGGACTACTAGAATTATATCCATATATAATTATTGGGTGAAACTGTAAGAACTGTTAATCAAAGATTAGTTGAACTGTTTTTAATTGGAAGTGCATTTGCTGTTTTTATATAATAGGTGCCTGTTGTAAATAGTTACTGGATGATGAATATATATTTTTTGTTTTATAACCTTTTTTTGTTATTTATTTCTTTATTAATTTAATATAACTATCTGTTTGTCCTTGTAAAATCAATACAATATTAAAAAACTTAGACTCTGCCCATTGAAAGTGACATTGAAAATTTCCAGGAGGAAATGAGCATTTTTTTCTCTCAGAAGCAGATGAGGCAGAGTTTAAAATAGACTCATACCTAAAGTCAAATATGTTCTTTATTACATTAGCATATGCATTACTCAAAATGGCATCACCCACTATTCAAAATGTGCTTAATAAAATGTGCAGATTTATCTTTCTGACAATAGAATACCTCACGGTATTTTGTTTGGTGTCATTCACTCTTTCAAATCTGTAGCTCACTGACAGAGTGAACAGCTTGAGAATGTTTTCGGTAATTTTCATCAAGTGTGTAAGATGTCAAAAGAAGGAAGATTGCATGAGTGTGTAGGTAAAGTAACTGTGGGATTGGGATATTAATGCCAAACATTTTGGCTATATCAACAGTTTCAGCACTAGGAGTGTTTGTACAAGTGTTTGCAGGTTACTAGAGTAAGCGAGAGGCAAGAGTATAGATTTACTGGTGTGTGTGAGTGTGTGTCTGCCCGTGAGTACATGTGCACACTGATACATGTGGTGTATATGTGAGGGTCTTGTGTAGTAGTGTTAACTCATTAGTACCTGTGTGATATGGAATGTCACGCCTCTACCAGCCGACACACATCTTGCATTCCAGAGTATTTTCTGAAAAATAAACTAAAAAAGCATAAGATAAACAAATGTAAATAGTTTATGAACAATAAAATGTAGTAAAACAGTAGAAATAGCAATGTTATAATTGAGAAGTATTCTTTACAGTAGCAATAGTGGATTCAAAGTCTTTCCATAAATACTATAAGTTATAATGAACACAAAACCCAAATTATAGTTGTTATACTTTCACAAAAAATGTCATATCTTGGAAACTGTATTGCCTAGAAATATATTGTTTGAGCATTTTTGTTAACCAAACATTAGCTTTCATATGACAACAATAAATTTCCTCTATAAGTGCATGTTTATTGAGATGTTTATAGAAATATGAAACACCTGCTTAACTGTATAATTATCAATATAAATAACACTAGATATTGCTAAAGATGTGCAACTTACAGTGTAAATTTCAAAGGGCATTTTCTGCAGCAACATGTGAGGTTTCACCAGATGTCATGGGACAGTTTGGAAGTTGCTTGTCTTTTTGAAATATTAAGTGCATATGGAAATGTTATTTATTTTAATAAATGCTAACAAACAACTAGCAATATCTTAGGTATAATGCGATATTAAAGGACACTGACACTCTCACTGAATGTCCCTGTGCCCCACTGAGGCGTATCATGCCATATGTCTAAACACTGTGTAGGGCTCTCAGTTATGAAATTATGATGGGAAATATGAAATATGAACAGTAAGTGACAAGCAGTGATCAGTTTCTCTGCTGCAGGACATTCTTGATTAACAGGCTCGGTGTCATGCTGTTAATAACTCCTCCCACTTTCTAATACTGCTTATTATTGGCTGTTAAGTCACTTAGTTAAAGAAGCCAGACCCAGAAAATGGTCTGGGCACAATTAGGAGCTATGGGTGTGAACTGAAGGTATAGAAAAGGTGCTATAGGCTTGCATGCGATAAGGACAGTTTCTGTTTTCTGAAGGTAAGGTGTAGGTTGGAGTTAGAGATAGGGGCGAGGTTAGTGTTATCATGCATTAGTATTGTGGTGCAGGGAGAAAAACTTGTTATTTTAATTTTTAAAATGTTGGTGACAGTCTCCTTTATTTCAGTGCTTATACATGACAATAAATTAACATATACTCTTTTTACTATATTCTATAACCACTCTCACGATTAAAGAAAAAGATTTCGGCTTTCTTGCAACTATATGTAGGTTAGTCCATCTGTATTCTGGTAAAAACTGGACAGCAAGTTCTGTATCACAAGTTATCAGCAAGTTGCATATCTCAGATTATACTGGCATCTTAGATTACACATCAGGGATTACCTAAACTACATAGATGATCCTATACTATTTATATAAGAAAGTACATTTAATAAACTTGGTCCAACTTCATCAAAATCTTAAACCTTGATATTAGAAATCTTCAGGATTATGGTTCCTTTAGACTATCTCTTCTAAACCATGTAAAACAATCCATTACTTGCAGTCATTCAAAAAAATCATGTTGCCATTTGATTATATCCAGTGAACACTGCTTTATTCCACAATAAATCATCTTTAACTTCTATTTACAAAAGTCAGACTCTGCTTCTTCGGTCATCTGATTGTCTATATATATAAATATATGTGTATTTTTTTAGTATGTAAGTGTGTGCTTTATTTATATGTTCTTTGTTACATTGTGACTTACGTGTGGTATTGTGAATTTACTTCACCGTCTATAAGTAGGGTTTGACTGTAATGCCTTTAGTCACCTTGGTTATGTCTGGAAAGTTCTTTGGACCATATAGAAACTATGTTGAATAGCACAGAAAGGTTTCCTACAAAATGAAGTCCAATGGTAATGTAAATATATTTTCTGAATATACACCTTATGATATACTATAGATGTGTTTTTCTGAAAAAATAAGAACAGGTTTCTTTTTTTTTTTTTAAATACTGCTTCCCTCTGAATGTCATCACGTTCTACAAAGGTTGCTCCATCCTCTGTGCCCACCCAACCCCCAGAGCCCTTAATTGTTTCATCTGGGTACCCCAACATAACTCTTTCCCATTGGACTTCTCATGAAGTTGACTGGACAGTCACTCATTTAAAGTCATTGCTTCTGAAGGAATCACTCGGGTGTGATACTTTCACACCACTGCAGCACAGATGAGACAAAACAAGCTATTTTGAGTGAAAATTCAGTTTTAACAAAACTACATCCTAAACAAAACATGTACAACTTGCATCTAAAGGCATAACAAAGATGTTGTTGATAAATCTGTAAATAATCACACAGCAGCATTTTCACAGCCTATAATCTTCTGATTACAGAATTCTGGAATAATCTTGCAGACCTCAGTGTGTGCTAAGAACAACTAATGTTGCACAATGTTAAGCACATCCATTTAAAAAGTAAAAAAAAAACACATATGAAGTCTGGATGAATGAGTCATAACTTACACCTGTTGGTCAAAAAATAAGATGTTATCACATGAACAAATATGTAATTATATACATTACAATATACACAAAGTCACAAAGAAATAAATTCAAAAGTCACTGAATTTCTTACAGAATAAAATTAAGATATTCTGATTTATTACAGCTACTAAATCCAGGACGTTACTGCTGTGCCTAAAAGAAAAATAAATTACACCATGCTTGGAAAAATGTACAGCCCGTATATCTGAAGTGGAATTGAGGAAGAAAAAGTCACATTGGTTTGTATTATTAAATAGTGACACTGTGTGGTTAAAATGAAAATTGCAGCAAGCTGAAACTCAAGAAAAAGTACAGTTTTGTACCTACCATAAATGTAGATGTTCGAGGATCTCCATTGCTGCAGTCCTGACATATGGGTATTCCGCTGTCCACCATCGGCCTGAATACCAAAGGGCTAGAACCGGCGTCGGTCATCGGCGCCCGAGACTGACGTCAGTACGTGTCAGTACAAATGTGCATGACCGACGCCATAACCTCAGTCTTTCTTGCCTCAGACGTCAGAATGCAAAAAACACCACCCAAACCCCAACCTAAAAAGAAAAAGGGGGAAGGAGGGAGGGAAAATTGGACTGCAGCAATGGAGATCCTCGAACATCTACATTTATGGTAGGTACAAAACTGTACTATGTTCTTTGTCTCCCATTGCTGCAGTCCTGACATATGGGTAGAATCCCAGAGCAACGGAAAAAAGGGAGGCTGGTCAACTAAATAGCATTAGGAGCTGCAGACATGCCCTGTAAGATTGCAGTGGCAAACCCAGCCCTAGACCTAGAATAAAGAGGTAAATGATAATGCTTTGTAAAGGTATGTACAGAACTCCAAGTAGCTGCTTCTAGAATGTCTTTAGTAGCTACCCCTCTCAAAAAAGCAGTAGAAGTGGCCGTAGCCCTAGTAGAATGAGGCCTGATCCCAGCCGGAACATCCTCTCCATGATGAGAGTAACAAAAAGCAATACAATGGCCAATCCACTTGGAAATAGTTTGTTTCGAGACAGCTTTCCCTCGTGAAGTCAAAGCAAAAGAAACAAATAATTGTTGAGATCTTCGGAACTCTTTGGTTCTGCTCAAATAATACCTCAGCTGCCTATGTACATCCAAAGAATGCAAAACTTTTTCCCCTTCATTTTGGGGGTTAGCATAACAAGTAGGCAAATGTATAGATTGGTTCAATGCCACATCAGAAATCACTTTAGGCAGAAAAGTAGGATTAGTATGTAAGGAAACTCTGTCATTGTGAAAAATCAGAAAAGGTTCCACTGCCATGAGGGCCTGTAATTCAGATACCCTTCTAGCAGAAGTAACAGCCAATAAAAAGCAGTCTTCCAGGACAACAACTGCAATTCAGCTGTAGCTGCAGGTTCAAAAGGAGGCAGAGTCAGCTTTTCCAAAACAAAATTAAGATCCCAGGTAGGAGTAGGAGCCCTCCGTGGGGGTCTGATATTCTTTGCCCCTCTAAGAAACTGTTTAACCAATGGATGTGAAAATAAAGGAGGGTCACAATCATAGTGAGCAGAAATAGCTGCAGCATGCACTTTTACAGAAGAGAAGGACAAACCCTTGTCCAATAAAATAGTCAAATATTGCAATGTACAACTCAAATTAGGCAATTCGACATCAAAGCCTTTAGCTGAACTCCAAAGAAAAAATCTCTTCCATTTACCAGCATAAACTTTTCGAGTACTAGGACGCCTGGCTTCCAAAATAACATCCAAAACTTGTTGAGGGAGCTGAAGGTCCTCCTTCTCAAAAACAGAATGCGCCAGGCTGTCAGGTGTAGGGATTGCACCCTGACATTGAGAAAATGATTGTTTTCCTGAGACAATAAGTGAGGAATCTGTGGTAATGGCCAAGGTGGTACATGAATTAAGCTCCTCAACAGAGGGTACCAATGCTGACGAGGCCAATCCGGTGCTATAAGGATCATGCAAGGTTTGTCCCTCCTGACTTTCAACAGCACCTTCGGAAGAAGAGGCAAAGGAGGAAAAGCATACACATGAAGGTTGCTTCAACTGAAGGATAGTGCATCTATTTTCCAGGCTTTTGGATGAAATAGCCTTGTGCAAAACAGTGGCAGTTGGAAATTCAGAGGAGAAGCGAACAGATCTATGTCCAGAGTTCCCCAAGCCATTGTCAACTGAAGAAATACCTGAGGGTCCAATTTCCATTCATGAGGATCCACAATCTGTCTGCTCAGAACATCTGCTAAAGAATTTTGTGCTCCTGGCAGAAACTGTGCTCGAAGCGTGATGTGCAGATTCAAAGCAGTTTCCCATAACAGCATTGCTTGTCTGCAAAGAGGGTAAGAATGAGTTCCCCCTTGCTTGTTGATGTACCACATGACAGTCGTGTTGTCTGTTTGAATCAACACCAGTCCTGGTTGAAGTAGGCTTTTGAATCCTTCTAAAGCAAATTGAACTGCCAGCATCTCTTTCATGTTGATATGCAAGTGAAGTAGCTCTGGGGCCCAAAGGTCTTGAATCCATTTTCCTCTGAAATGAGCTCCCCAGGCTGACTCCGAGGCATCTGTCGTTAATATCTGACTTGCCTCTGGTTGGGTCACAGAGAGCCCCTTGTTTAGGTGACATTCCTGAGCCCACCACAGAAATTCTCTCTGAATGCAAGGTAGAATCCAAATGACAGTGTCCAAATCGTGGCAGTGTTGAGTCCAAACGCTTTTGAGATACCATTGTAGCTTCCTCATATGCAGTTTGGCATTGGGAAGTACTAGAATGCAAGATGCCATGAACCCCAAGGCTTGAAGGACTGTCCTTGCAGTCAGCCTGGACATTACTGATAGCTGTTGGAAGTATAGGTGAAGATTCCTTTGTTTGTCCGGGGTAAGAAATGCCATCTGAGCAGCTGTATTCAGTTTCACACCCAGAAAACACATCTCTTGTGAGGGTACTAGACTGGACTTTATTTCGTTCACAGAATACCCTAGGCATCTTAAAACTGTCATTACATACTGCAGATGTTGAAGAAGTTCGTGCTTGCCTTGAGCCAGAATCAAACAGTCATCCAGATAAGGATAAATTTGAATTCCTTGTAGCCTGAGAAAAGCTATTACTGGAGCCAGGACTTTTGTGAATACCCTGGGCACAGTAGACAGGCCAAAGGGCAATGCAGAGAACTGATAATGCAAATTCCCATTCGAAATCTCAGGAATTTCCTGCAACTGGGCCTGATAGGAATGTGAAGATAGGCCTCTTTGAGATCCAGAGTCACCATCCAGTGATCTTTGCCCAGCATAGGTAACAGCTGTTGCAGTGTTAACATCTTGAATTTTGGAATTTCCAGAAAGGTATTTAGAATGGACAAGTCCAGAATTGGTCTCCAAGTATTTCCTTTCTTTGGCACTAAGAAAAGACGGGAATAAAACCCTGTGCCTCTTTCTGCAGAAGGTACTGCCTGTATTGCTTCCAACTGAAGCAGAGAAGAAATTTGAGTCTGTGCTTCCAGTCTTTGCTGACGAGGCACATCTGGCATACCTTTGAAAGGAGGGAATGTGTGAAAATAAAATTTGTAGCCTCGATTTATTATGTCCAATACCCATTTGTCTTGGGTAACCAAATGCCAATTCCTTTTGAAAAGTCTCAGTTTTCCTCCTAGAGGGCTGCCAGCAAGGCAGAGTCTGGCAGCTGAAGACACGGGTCATTGGGTCTGTTTCGAAGGACTGACCCCTGCCCTCCCAGCAGAAGGGGTAGAAGAACTCAAAGACCTAGAAGTAACAGGGCCCTGAGAGGAAGCCCTACCTCTACCTCGCCTTGACCTGCCCCTAGATTGATAATCCGAAGAGAGGAAAGACCATCCCTTAGCAGGCCAATTCCTACTGAACTTCGGGCTGAACCTGTAAAAATCCTTAACTGTCTGCATAGACTTAGCTTTTTCCTCCATTTTTTCAAAACTGATTCCACTGGAGGGCCAAAAGAACATCAGATTGTAGAGGAGCATCCATAATTCGAGCCTTAACATGCTCTGACAAGGTCTGATCTTTAAGCCAAGCATGCCTACGAATAACTGAACTAGTAGCAGCCACCCTGGAAGAAGCCTGTAAAGCATCAAAACCACACTGCAAAGAATGCTTACCAACTTGGTCTGAAGCATGCACTAAATCCTGAAGCTCCTTACATTCAATACCTTCAGCTAAAGCATCTACTTTACATTTCAATTGGCCCAGCAAATAATTTTGATACCGGAGCATATGAAACTGACAATTTAAAGCTCTCATAGCCAAAGTCGAAGAGGTATACAGTTTTTTACCCCACCTATCCAGGGCCCTAGCATCCTTGTCCAGAGGAACTGGATTCCTAACCACAGAAGCCCTAACTCCTTTGGGGCCTGGAGTAATAGTTTCTGGATCAGCCCTAGGACTCTTATATAAGTACTTGTGAGCTTCCGGAACCCTGTAGTACCTATCTGGTTTAACCGGGGCAGGAGGCAGAGAATCTGGGTTAAGGGCAGCCTCAGAAAACACATCCTGAACAACATCCAGTACAGGGGGAATAGCCAAGGGCCTATGCTGAGGCAAAAACAAGAATGCTCTTAGTCTTTTACGAGAATCAGAATAATCCTGGCCCTCCCATTTGAAATGTTCCCTCATGGAATGCAAAGTCTCAGAGAAAGAAAAATCTTCTGGAGGGGACGCAGGGGGAGTAGAGTCCTCAGCCTCCGAATCAGAATAAGGAGGGAAATCCTGAAGTTCTTCTACAGAGGAATCTGACTCATTGGAAGACTGAACCAAACCCTCCAACTCTGTCTCTACCCTGGGCCTCTTCACAGGGGGGGGCATAGAACCCCTAATTAAAGTAATCAAATCTTCAGCCATCTTTGACATGTGCTTCCTAGGAGCTGGACCCTGGGGACTAGCACCAGCATGGGCAGACTTTGACTTAGAATGGGCTCTGCTTTGAGAAGGAGGAGGCCTAACTACCCTATGAGGGGAGGGAACCACTGACATCAGAGAAGCACCCTCAGCCTGGCCTAACACAGGAGAAGCCACTTCCTGCAGTAACAAAGGCTCCCCTTGAGACTCAGGTAAACTTTCAGAAGGAGCCGCTGAAGTAGCCAGTGGTACTACAGAACCGGCGTCCAGAGTGGACGCCTCATCCTGTTTGGACCGCAAAGACTTTTCTTTGCGTTTCTTAGAAGAACCAGTCGTCGGAGAATCCGACGGCATGTTATAATTACAACGTTTGCAAATACCAGCCTAGCACAGTCCAACCGACGTTTAATAGTACGCTTGTTAAAAGTAGCACAAAAGCGACACCCAACAACGTCGTGCTCAGGCCCTAAACAAGGAATGCAGAGTGAATGGTAATCCCTATGAGGAATCTGTTTCCCACAAGAAATACAGTTATTAACTTTTTCTGACATCCGTCAATACTGAGGCAAGAAAAAGACAAAAGTGTCCCCAACGGGGTACTTAGCCCAACTTGGTCTCCGGTCTGAAACTCGAAAACCGACAATTCCAGAACGCCGAACGGCACTTGCAAATTCTGCTTCTGCTTAGGACCATGCGGCAAGAAAGACTGAGGTTATGGCGTCGGTCATGCGCATTTGTACTGACACGTACTGACGTCAGTCTCGGGCGCCGATGACCGACGCCGGTTCTAGCCCTTTGGTATTCGGGCCGATGGTGGACAGCGGAATACCCATATGTCAGGACTGCAGCAATGGGAGACGAAGAACATCAGAAATTTGCAAGTTTAACAAAGAAATGATTTTGCAACTTTTGTATCCAGGTAAACTACAGTTTATGAACTAGCATGCTTATTTTTCCATCAGAATAAGCAGGATCTCTCAAACTGAAAGTAACATAATCAATAAATGTATATATTTTGAAAAACAGGGTGTTATCTGAACCCACCTGGTGTTTGAAAATCTTTCTGATTTTCTGGGCTGCTGAATGAAAAGTCAGTGTAATGCTTGTAGACTAATGGCCCTAAGGCCTTTACAAGCCTAGTCATGTTACACCTGTGTACCCTAACTGAGTTTGGTTAGCTGGTCATTATTCATATAGTGAGTCTATGATCGGCATCGACTATCCCTGTCCATGAGGGACATAGGTGCAACACAAATAGTGAATTTGCAGTCACCCATCCAATTGTTTAGGCTGAGCTTGAATAGGGTCATTGAGGAGCTCTGCTTTATGTGAACTGGGAGTTTATTCCAGAGGAGTGGCTATCTCTAGGAGATAAATCTATCTCTCCAGCATGTTCTGTTAATGTCACAGGCTAGATTGAAATCCCTAGAACGAGTCACTCTTGTCCTGTTTGATTTCGGATGTGCAGTATGTCTCCCCTGTTCCCATCAACTATACTGAAAAGCATACCTGACACCAGTCCTCTGCCTAGAATTTCTAAAGAGTACTCTTGAAGGCCAAAAACATAGTCTCTTTTGGACCAGATAACATCCCAGGCTGCTTACTAAACAATCTAAAGCAATACCTAGCAGAACCACTTGGCACTCTGTGTAACCTTATCCTGAGCACTGGCTTTGTTCCAGTAGAGTGAAGAACAGCAACAGTAATCCCCTTACACAAAGGGGACTCATCAACCAACCCTG